>NW_005842313.1:1503946-1509291 GCF_000455745.1 Alligator sinensis
GCACTGGAAGCGGGGGCTATCCCCTGCTGCCGCTTTCCCGCTTCCCCCCTTCCCCTCCAAAGTGAGCCTTGCCTGCATCATGCCCTCCCCCCTACCCCCCACACCACCTGGGCAAGCGGCAGCAGGACATAGCTTCCACTACCAGTGCTGCTGCACCCGCATCAGCCCTGGGAGCGGGGACTCTGCCCTGCTGCTGCTTGCCAGCCGGTGCAGCAGGGCAGGCACTGCCACCATTTACCTAGCTGGCACGGAAGGGTGCGGTGGGGGGGAACGCTGCTGCTGCTTGTAGTAAGCGCAGGGGGACATGGGATGCAGGTGCAGCAGCGCTGGGAGTGGGGGCTATGCCCTGCTGCTGCTTGCCCCCTTCCGCCTGGAGTGATCAGTGCCCCTGTCCGCCCCAGCTGGGCAAGCAGCAGCAAGGCAGAGCCCCCACTGTGAGCGCTGCCGCACCGGATTCCCCCGCCCCTCTCCCCGAGTAATGCGCCCCACTCCCCCACACCACCTGGGCAAGCGGCAGCAGGACATAGCTTCCACTACCAGTGCTGCTGCACCCGCATCAGCCCTGGGAGCGGGGACTCTGCCCTGCTGCTGCTTGCCCCCTTCCGCCTGGAGTGATCAGTGCCCCTGTCTGCCCCAGCTGGGCAAGCAGCAGCAAGGCAGAGCCCCCACTGTGAGCGCTGCCGCACCGGATTCCCCCGCCCCTCTCCCCGAGTAATGCGCCCCACTGCCCCAGCTGGGCAGTTTGTCCCAGCCCCAATCCCTCTCCCCTCCCCCAGCCCCAACAGACTTACCAGCTGGAGACAGCTGCGTCAGCCACCTGTTTAGTCTATGGCCGAATCACTGAATCTTTTCCGAATTGATTCAGATGGTTTGAATCGATTTGGAGCTTTTAATTGGTCTCCCGATTTGATTCAGATTCAGTCCCTGAATTGGGCTGAATCTCCTCCAAATTGAATCGGCTACTGAAACTTTGCACAGCCCTACTGGGGACCTTTGCACATGAAAGGATGTGTATGTACCTGCGTATGAAGTATATCGTTCTACGATATTTGTTAGTCTAGTCCAGGGTTATTATAAACATCACAACCTGTTTTCTACTACCTTAAAAATAAACATCCTGTTTGCGTTTGGTACTGCAGCTCTTAAGCTACTGTGGAGGTCAAATAACTATGTATTTAATCATTTCTTATTTACAGGGACCATTTCTTGTAGTTCTGCCACAGATTGCAGTGGTTTTTCAGAATCAAATTAAAAGCAGCCAGGATAGGCAGTAACTACTTCAGTTTATTAACATTGGAAAAGAACGAAGGTCAAGAAACTTCTTGTCACAGCCCAAATGAACTCACCTCCTCTAACCCCTCACTAAAGCCAGTGGGAGGTTTTCAGTCCTCTGAACCTCTTCTGTTTGTACCAACAGCAGCACTACACTAAACAGTCCATACAGGGTTATTATGAACTTAGAAATAAGAGATGGAGCCAAATAGAAAGAACTGAGTGAAACCAAGATGGAAAAGGAGGGGAAGGGAACGGGGAAATGTTTTGTTGATTTTGAGTTCAGAATTAAATTACAATTAGAAAACCTCAGTGAATTTACCAATTCAAATTCAAACAGAAATACTCTGGAAAAATTCAGAAAGGGCTCATACATACAGGGGATTTTTGTACCAATGAAAACATTGGTCAAAACTTCTGTGTAGATACATTGTATCAACATAAGAAGCTTTTACGCCTGGAGTAAACCATATTGATATTAGTCACGTTACAGCAATGAAGCACCTCAACACTAGAGGCTCATGGTGCTGCAGCTGCATGGCACAAACACAGACACGCCTGGAGTAGATCAAACCCCAATCAGAAAACAGAACAAGAATGGACTGCCTTCAGGATAACAAATAATGGTGAAGGGCTTATTACCTACCAAGCACTGGGCATCAAGAGGTCTCTGCTTCTCCTGCCACAACAGATAGGAAAAAATTACATATAATGGAAGCGTGAGGGAAAAAATGTAGGTCAAACCATGTTAAGTATCCATTTTCCTCCGGGAGACCCATCCTACTCTCAGTGAGCTCAGTGGGGTTTTGTCAAATGGGGATGATTGTACCTCCCTGCTTGCCACCAAAGGAAGCAGTAGCATTTCCTGAGCACTTTCAATTACTGCACAAGTCAGATCATAAACTCTGGGGAAAGGGTTGATGTTGACTGATGGTTGTTACCATCTGATGACCATCAGGTGACTCTGGGTGAAAGGAGTGTGGTATCTCAGTCCAGTTCCTTGGGGGACAGGTGTCCATCCCACCAGAAACATCATCACAATAGGAATCTTCCGATTAGAGAGTAAGGACTGCTTGAGCAATGTTAGCAACATGCCCATCTCCCCCACAGCTGGGCTTCTGTAGGACACTGCCTATAGGAAATATTACATTGTTATTGCCTAGGCTGTTCCTGTTCTGAGGATAAGCAAATAGTCCCAGTCACTAGGTCTGTCACCCTGGGTCCTTTTGTCAATATAACACCCCTCGCACCCAGAATGAATATCAGTTGAAGAGATACTTAATTGTCAATGGGGGTAGGCGCTTTTCTTAACTTACTTTATAGCAGATTCTCATGTCCATTTTATTCTGAGAGCAGAGCCACACCATGTCCTGGGTTTTCGCCTTGAAACTGAACAAGAATTGTGGATTTTTTTTCCCCTGCAGGAAAGTCAGTGCCTGATACTCTGCTCCTGTCAGCAGGCTGAATCAGTGCAGCTTTCTGCAGCTAGTGTGCGTGATGGCAGCCTGGCTACACACAAATCCAGAAATGCCAGTTCTTCCAATCCCAACCGCTAAATAGAAAGAAGGAGCAGGGGGAAGGATGCAATAGTTTCACTCAGCTAATATACCACTTAAAGAGAGATTGTGACAGTGGAGTTTGTGCCTGGACTTGGAAGAGAGACAATCTGATGAGCCACTGTCTGAAAAATGGGGGAAGGATGCTGCAACTGAACTGTATGCCCTCAAAATGCTGTGGAATTTGGTAGCACATTATGTATTGACAATGGTGTATTTAGAGATATAATGAAAGGGCTATACCAAAGTTTCACTAATCCTGGAATAGCACTCGGTATTTGTCAAGGAAAATTACCCAAGCTTTTGGTAATTGGTTATTTCTTTTAATTAGACTCCGGTGAGAGTAGCGCTGGGGGTAGAAGCACTGCTTTGCCTTGTGCGTGGATATTGTGCGTACTATCTGCACAGGAAACAGCCACTGGGGGTTTATTGCCACAGTGAGATCAGCTGTCATGTAGTGTGCCTCACTGGATGCGGTACTGGTTTCAAATGCTTTTATGATAAGGAAGCACGAGACACTGCCCCAGACCCATTTCCTTATTTATTAGATAGAGTGTATGATTTTATGTAGTTCACTGTCCCCCACATTTTGATTGATTTCTAGTATCGATTTTGGTCTTTAGGGAAGCAGGAAAAGGAACACTCCAAGTGCAGGCTTTCCTACATGGCTTTGTTGATGCTCAATTTTAAGCAATAGCACCCCCTTCTCTGCTGATAACCTGCGACCCAATCCAGATTTATCGCACTATTATTTCAATGCTGACCTTGACCTCCCCATAAGGCTTGGGGATGTACTTTAACATTTGTCTGCAGCATCCCTTATTAGTTCACTCCCATCATCTATGGCTATGTTCCTCACTCCCAACTTCATCCTGCCCATCTGTTTCTTCCTTCCCACTGAACCAGCCCTTAACCCCACAAGCAGTCCAGTGAAATGCTACTTGTTTCCTCCCCAGCTCTTCACAAGCAGAGCCCAGTCTGATTTCCCTTAGGATCTACCCACTACATGAATCCAGGTCTCAACATTTGACAAAAGGGGGAAGGGGGTGCTTTTCTAGCCCACCTCAAAACAAATCAAACCTCAGTGAATAAACTATACCTATAGGCTCTGACTTCTAGCAGCATAAACTGTCATCTGATAAAACCTAGTAATTGGGAAGTTTAAAACAGCCTGAGGCTTGCCTAGCAGGTAGGAGGAGATACCCACATGGGAGTTGGTTATTACCTTAAAAAAAACACAAAAAAAAACCCAACACACATAAGAATGAGGAAAAAAGGAAGTAATTCCCAACTAATGGGTTTGCTCCCCCCCCCCCCACCGTGTAGATGTACACATGCTTCTGGGTATTACATTTCATGCTGCGTACAATTAATAGCAAGTCAAGAAAAATTTGGCACTTTTTTTTTGTGCAAGCCACACACACGGAATCTAATCTTCATACCCAGCTAGTCCCAAGATTAGAAAGCCTTTTTTTACTTTCATCCTCTGAGAAAAATGCTTCCATACCAAACCATGGTGCAGGGTGGTAAATTAAACTGCGTTGCCTACAGTGACTATAATAAAACCTACACAAAACTAAATTTACCAATGCAGAAGGGAGGCAGGGAAAAGAAGTCTATATTGAATACAGGACCCTTATTCAATAATTCTGTACATCATGGTAAGGCTATTTATCCCCCCCACACAATTTTGTCAGGGTGCAGAAATGGGTTGAAGGAAGGGAAACATCCAAGTTAAGAATTTTGCTAAATGCCAATTTTGTTTAAAAGAGAAAAACACATACTTCTGCCCCTTGAAACATCATTTCCCCCTCAGCCCCAGATATCACCTGTATTCCCATGTTGTTAAACCCATGCAATCCCAACCAAAGAAGAGAGGGATAAGAAACAGGAATCAACAAGATCCCTGCACAATAAAGATGCTGACAACGCACTGTGCAAATATATCAGCTTTTTATTTATTTATTTGTCTTGTATGGAAATAACAGACATTCAGGTAGAAACGTATTAAATTAACACAGTCGAAATGCAAAAATAAATAGGCGGTCCAGCAGTTCAAGGCATTGTCCCCACCCCAAAAGGAAAAACAAACAAAAAACAACCCCCCCCCCCAAAAAAAAACAAAAACAAACAAACAAAAAAAAACCAGCTCATGTTTCTTCTAAACATTTAGAAAATAGAGAGAGTGGTTGAAATCAAGAGAGCAGTTTCATACCATGGAAGAGAAACACGACTGTACAAAGCGCTTTCTTAGAAAACAGCCTGAGCTCACTTGCAAGGTGCTGAGCAATCCAGCCCGCTCCCACTGGGGGGCTGGGAGTGAAGGGTGGGGGGGCGGGAAAGATTGGGGCTTCTTTCCCTGCCTTGCTTGGGATAGAAAAGCCTTCACAATGTCTCCATCTCCCCCCTGCCAGCCCGGCCGAGCGGGGCCGGTCTCCGCCAGGAGCAGCCTCCTAGCAGAGGCGGGCTGGAAGAGACCTCGGGAGGCCGCGCCGCCCGCGCCCGCGCCCTGCTCGC
>NW_005842313.1:1509551-1521950 GCF_000455745.1 Alligator sinensis
GCGGACGGGCGGCTGGAACGCCTCGGCCAGGCACACCAAGTGCGGCATCACCGCCTGGTAGCTGGAGCAGATGCCCAGGAGCTCAGCGGGCTTCGCCGCTGCCATCATGCTCGCCTCGCCTAGCCCGCTCCACGTAGTACCCAGCACCAACACACAACTCCCGCAGCGGCTGCTTTTACCCTCTCCGCCGCTGCCGCGGCTTTATATAGCCGCCGCCTGCCGGGGCGGAGCAAGCGCAGCGGGCAGCACATGCCATATATAGATGCCCGCTGACGTCACAGAGCCGCCTGTGACCAATCACAATGTTTGCTCCGCCCCCCGACACACTGGGCGGGGGAGAGCCGGGGGTTCCCGGCGCGGGGCAGCCTCAGCTCAGCGCCCCTGCCCCGCCCGCGGGACCCAGCCCTGGGAACTCCTCTGGCTCCCCTGCTGTTCGCTGTATGACCAGCGCCCAGCCAAGAAATCCCTTTCCCTGCCCCTCCCGGGAGCAGCAGTCAGTAGAGGCATGGGAGCCCCTCTGCTCCTTCCCCAAACCTTGGAGGAAAGCTTGGGTAGAAAGCACTTCCCCAAATAAACACCCTGTCTCCGACCCAACCATGCAACAACCCGGTTTCACCCTTCCACCGAGCATGTGGATAACCCATCATACAGCGGTTCCCAAACTCTGACAGATTGCGCGCCGCCACAGGCTCCTGGTTGGGGGGGAACGTGCCCCTCTGCCAGGGCTGTCCCCCCCCCGCCCCCGCCAACCGCTTCTGCAGGTGCTCGCCAGCTCCGTCCCTACTGCCGACGCCGACTTCTGTGGGTACTGCCCCAGACTCGGGAGGCACCAGTCGCCCTTGAGCACCACCAATTCCAAACAATACAACCTTAAGTACCACCGGCAAATTTTTGTCATACAAAGTAACATGTACTGCTGGCAGGTTGTCTACCCACAGATTGGGAACTGCTGCCATACTGGACACGGCTGGTGTGGCCACCTGATGTACAAGTGGCGCCTGGCTGTGACTAGAAACCCTGACCAAACCATGGAGCACATCATAACATCCTGCCCCAGATACAAGCTTGTGTGTGACATCCTGGAGTTACACTCACTTTCTAACAGGGCATTGGGCTGGTTGGGGAATTTGGAATTAAACCTGTGACCATAGCTCTTGCCCATAAAGCTATGTGAAAGAAGAAGCTCCTTCTCCACATGGTGAAGGAGCCTCACATCTGCCCTGCCATATGGCGTTTGCCTGCCTCAGGACAAGCAGGGCTGGCGCTAATCCCCACATCCGGAGCAGGTCTCACATTAGGGAAGGGGATTCACATAGGATTCCTGTCCTGGTAGCTCAGAGGGCTGCATAGGCAGCTGTGCTATTCTGGGCATCCAAGGTCTTTCTTCCTCTGGGTGCCAGGCAATACAGGGCATATGCAGTGGGCAGGAGAGGAGCTAACAGCTAATGAAGCCATTCTTAACCAAGGTGTCATAGCACCCTGGTGTGCCTAGAGGTCCTTTCAAGGGTGCTGTGGAGTGCCACGCAATGCTGGCACTGTTAGGTGTGGGAATAGGAAGCACAGGATAAACCTGGAGATTTCAAACAGGAACCCACAGTTGTGGCCTTTCAGAGATCCTTGCAACAGAAAAACTGCTCTGTTAGGTTTCTGTAGGCAAAAAAAGCAGTGAAAACTAAGAGTTGGCATTTTTCCAGGGATACCTGGATCCTACGAAAGTTGAGAACCACTGATCTAACAGGTCTCCTTCCACTGCGACTCCTTCCCTCTCCTCTGAATTGCATAGTTTGCTGGTGTGTTAGCCCTTCACAGAAAGGATAACCTAATTGCTCTTCAAAGGGCATTAACTTTGCAGAAGTAGCCTTTTCTTTGGGTGTAGCTATTTTTTTTTTTTTTTGCTCCAGAATGCCCTGTTACAGAAGCTTGTGTAGTAAATGGGAAGTGGGTTTGGAGTCCCTGGAGGTCTACAGTATGGAAAGCTCTGGTAATAAGCATGTGTTTGGGTTTCTCCATTTTACAGCATATATTTCTTATCAAGTTGTTTCTAAAGCTGATGAAAGGATCCAAATTGGCAACAGACTTGCAATATCCTTTTCTTTTTTTTTTTAAACTGGCCCGGATGCTTGATGTCTGGATAAGCAGCATGCATCACTTCATCCCTACATGGAAGGTTAAAACCCCGATCAGATGTTGGAAAAAAATGCCCCAATTCTCCAAACACCAGCTCACTTAGGTGGAGACAAGAAGAGAGAATATGACATGTTCTTTACAATCAGTCGCTGAAGCTTTTGCCTGGCTGCAGGTACCTCATATCAGTGGTGGCCTTAGGGGACGGCAAATTGGGCGACTGCCCAGGGCCCCACACTTTAGGGAGCCACAAAATTTTACAACAAATGTCCGACTTGCTTATAGGTCATCCAAATTAAGCCTTTAGGGGGCCCCAAATGACTCTCTTGCCTAGGGCCCCAACAACCCTAAGGCCACCACTGCTCACATGTCTGGATAGGTCTACAGTACACTTCACTTGCAGTGTAGAGATACCCAAGCTCCCTCTGTTACTGGAAGCAGCCTAGCCTCACTCAGACTTCTCTCAGCAGGGTGAATTCACCCATATGGCAAATATGCTCATATGGATCTCTGTGCAGAGCCAGGCTGATCTTAGTACCTGTGCGGAGCCAGGCTGATCTTACTACCTGAGCTAATACTGTGCAGTATAATCGCACCCTTTGTGACAAACAGGCAAGGGCTCATTGAGAAACAGAGACAGATATGCACAGCACAAGTACCCTGATCTTACTGCAGCAGCTCTGCACACAGAAAGGGATCTGCTTTTGTGAGGACACAGTCAGAGACCATTTTTCTTTCCCTTTTGACACGTCCAAGATGAACCCCACACTGAAGCCCTTAGTTAATAGCAAACTTTCAAGACACGTGCAGATGAGGCCAAAAGCCATTACAAAACTGCTTGGATCACAGAGCTGTGATTAGGGCTCTTTTCCAGAGCTGGCTAAAACAAGGCAAGAACCCTCTGCTTTGGGAGAAAGGAGAATGCAGGCACCTCCTTGTTAGTATGTTTCTAGAAGGACGGCTCTTTTGCTGGCTGTCAGTGGAAAAGAAAAAGAATCGTTAGGAGCCTTAGCTTTAGAATGCATCTGGCAGCCGGCTCGCAGCTTCCTGGCTCTGTAAAGCTGCTTTAGGGCCAGGTTCAGCTTGAAGCATTTTTATTGGGAGATACAATTAACTTAATAAGGGAACAATTTTCTATTTGGTCAAATTGAATCATTCCTGTTTGGAGAGCAGCATGTATCCTTACTGCTGATTTCACATGGCTAAATTTAGCTTCCTAGTCCTTGCTGCACTGTAACAACTCTTTCTCCGAGAGACCCACTTACAGCACAGTCCTGATGCCTGACACTAATGGTTGTGCAGCACAGGCAGGACCAAACCAGGCTTCAAACGTGCTTAATCGTTTCTAAAGGACCGGAAGGCAGTGGTTCTGGTTTTCTCTCCACTGCAAGAATGAGCTTCATGCTGTGACCAGATCACTCAAAAAAAGAACTGGTCTCTGACCAGGAAGGTGGGCACTTTGCCTGTTGCATAAAGCAAAATAAGTTTCACCTGCTTTTGCAACCAGGCTATTGTAAGAGCACTGAAGCTCTGCACAAAGTGCAGTCAGTTTAGAGCTGCAATTAAACAGTTACCTTGTGCATGGTCACCCAACTTCAGAAAGAAAGTTCAATATCAAAGCAAACTGGTTTCACTTCAACTTGAATGAGCATTTCATCCTTCACAATTATTCTGGATAATTTCACAGCAGAGAAGGAGCAACATCACCCAGGAGGCCTGAAGATTTTATTTGAGACAATTCAGTGAAAATATCCTGTGATAATCCCCCACAAGTTAGGTTTGTAGTGTGCTAATGTAAAAAAACTATATTTAAAGCCATGATTTAAACCACTAGGATAATCTAGGTATTTGTAATGTGACCTTGCAGTATAGATTACAGACACTCTCTGATATGCAGATCACATGGGCAGATTTCTTCCCTTCATAGTACAGAGCTGAAGTCACATATGCACCAGGGCAATACACAGCACAGGGGTTGAACCTCTATCTATAGCCAGTAACATTTCAAGCACTGTATGCTACATAAAGAGTGCACTCAGATATGCAGCAGGCACCTTGGATTGTTATGCAGTCTAAATGCTAACTGCAGAAGAGGAAATTACTGCCATGATTGAAACACTATCAAAGGAATCTATTCCATGTATGTAATCAGGTTACTTTGCAAACAAGTTACTTTTTTAGCCATGTAAATCATGAGAAACAATTGGTCATAGCCTTTTAAAAAAAACACTTTTTGTTAATTACCAGACGGCGAATTACACGGGACAGGAAATTCCTGAAAAAAAGGCACCTTTTACATCAAAAGAGGAATAGTTTTAAAGGACAGGACTGTATTCACATTCCTTTGCCTCTTGTCCTAATATGCAGGTACCTGAAGTCTACACTGGCAATATAACCAATTCAAGCATCTCAACTGTTTGTGGGGGCTGATCCCATGAGTCATCTAGTTAATCTGCCTGTTTCATGGCAGGATTGACTTAACTCATCCCTGACAGACTCATTCCAGGTCTACCTTCGTATGTGTCATTGACAATTGTCATGGCATTTGAGAGAGGAGCAAGATGCAACATTTGATTTTGGAAAGAGACATCTATCGTGCATATCTCATCATGATCCTGAGGCACAGACAGGCTGGTTAAGGCATCTTGCTACCATTCCAGAGGTGTGACTATGCGCCCTGTTCCAGATTCATACCAAAAGGCCACCCCATCCCTCTGCCCCTTGACCAAGCTACAAACGAGGAGTCAAAAAGGCAGCTGGATATGAGTGGTCACATTGCTCCCTTATGTGCTGTTAGTCATGAAAACTGATGTGCCTTAACTATACTAGCCCAGAGGGTTACTAAGCTTAGGAGGACCTTTGACCTTTCTGATTTAGGACTCTGCTTCCCTTGTTTGTTTTAGGAGTGTTAGGTGCAAGGAAGGGGTTGGCTTGGATGAGCTTTGACCTTTTCTCATCTTCAGTGTAACTCATTACAGAACAATCGCATTGAGAATAAACGCAATACAGTAAAACCTGTGTTAACCAGCATTTTAGTAACCAACATTTCTATTAACTGGAATTTCTGCCAGCCAGCCAGACACGGGGGAAAGCTCACACGCGGTGGCTGCCGCTGCCACCCACCACCCTGCGCTGCTGCTGCTTCGCATCCAACTGCTGCCACACACCCCTTTCCGCCACTCCGTGTCTGGGTGAAACCCCCTGCCTCAGGTAACCAGGATTTTTATATAAAACTGGCACGCTGCGTTCCCCACTCATGCTGGTTAACACGGCTTTTATTGTACAAAATTAAATTGCTGCAACCTACTAGTTCTATAGAAATGAAACCAAGAACAGGCTAAACAGTATTTTAAAGCTGAACCTAAGCTCTCCCCTCTTGGAGCTTTGATGCACACTCTTGTTTCAGGAAGACCTGCTGTTTTTCAACAAGCTGTAGTGGGAACTCAACTAATTCTCCCCCCCCATAGCCACTAGAAGACATCTACTCTTGCACATGAAATAGGTTACCCCGGTTTCACAATTAAAACAAGATAGTATCAGTGAAGAGACCAGTAAAATGTAGCAGGACATAACCATTTCTGGCACAATTTCACTACATTCAATGGGTTTATGCTAGATGGTTACATGCACATTCAGTGTTTCTTGGTCCAAGAGTTGACTCTTCCTCAGGTATACCTTTGGAAAGCCCTTATATTCCTTTAAAACATTCCTAGTTAATACTTTGACATGTTTCTATTTTTCCTTAAAAAGTAGTCTATGCCAACAACACAGCCCATAGGGGCCAACCCTACAGTAGCAAGACATTGTATTCAGCCAAACATTAACAATCAACCTCTCAATAGAGTTACCTGCTGCCAACTTTTTAAAAATTCATGTTCCGCCAAACATTTTACCAAAGACAGATCCATCCTGTTCCCTGAATAAATTGACCTCCTCACCTATCAAAATACCCTGCCTCTCTTCCCCTCTCCAATATATCAATCCTTCCATCATCACAGCTAACAAACTACCATGCTTCCTAATCTATGACTTTTCATAGAAGCTCCCTTACCTGGCAACTCCTCCTTTGTGGCAGCTAGGAGGCCTATGGCTTTTTGCTGTGGTTGAGCTAGTAGGAAGTGGGTCCTCTCTGGTGCAGAGCTGGTTGGTCACTTAGGCTAAGTACAGACAGTCAAAAACCCTGAGGCTGAATCAGTTCAGTCTTTGCAGGTTAGTCTAAGCTGCAGGGATTGAACTGGCAAGCAAGCAAACAGACATTTACTTTTGATTCAGGAAATGCAGACACGCTTTCAGTGGCTCAAGCCAGAAGCTGCGGGGGTGCTAGAGCACACCTCCCAGCCTGCTAGCTCCCAGGCTTTTCCCCACTCCCTGCTCTAGTGAAGGGGGTGTGGGCAAGCCCCAGCCCAGAGCTAGCTGGAGGGTCTACCAGTGGAGGGGCACCTGCCAGGCTGAGGAGGGGTAGGTGGGGAAAAAGGTAGTGGCATTAAATTCATAAAAGCTTGAACAAGAATAGTCTTTTCTCAGAAGCAAGCATGTATTGAACAGAAGGGAACAACCCTCCAGAGTCCTCCTGGCTGTGATCATGGACTACAAATCCCAGACGCACCTGGAAGCAGGAAAAGGCAGTAATGAGTAACCTTGCAGAGTCCTGATGTTATGGATCTGGACTGCAAATCTCAGAGAACTTGGGGGCAGCAGGAAGAGGAGGTAAACACACAGCCTATGCTGAAGGACTCTCATTTAACTTGAAACAGGAAAGGGTCTGGGACAAAAGTTTCATAAATCAGTTTGACCTAAGTCTGGTACTACATTCAACCAGGGTTATCTTAAACCAGTTTCAGCCATTTTGAAACTGGTTTATATTTACCAGGCTTCTGTTCTGTTACAGGTGTAAACCAGTTTCTGAAGACTTAACCAGTTTATGTGCAACTTCTGTCCCTAGCCTTAAGGAACAAATCTCATTTGTTCAAGCTGATAGGTCTCCTTACTTGCTGTAAGTGGTTAGAAGCAGGATTTAGTTTCCTCTCAAAGGGAGGCTCCTTCCCAAGACTGACTTTTCATGGTTCAGGCTGGGGTACCATATGCAGGTATTAGTAGGCTGTAGAAAGTCCAGAACCCATTCTCATATCAGGAGAACCTTGACTTGTTGTCTTTCCTCCAGGTGCTCTTACAGTTCTGGGAGTGGATAAGTCATGCACTTCTGTGAAATCCTAGTCGGTTGAGGACACAGTGGGGAAAATCTCTCTAGTAACTGCTGACATGGTAAGAGAAGCACATACTCATGGCATGGCAGCCTCTGAATGAACAGCTTCCAGGTCAGTCTCAGCCCCAAAGAGGGGCTGAAATTAATAACTATAACCAACCAGAGCAATTTAGGATGGGCTTACAAGATCCTAGGTTCAGACACCAACAATTCCTGTTCACCATGATCCTATGACCATGCACTGGCTCAGCCTTTGGTGGTAGGTCAGTGAGAGAGTTTTCAGTAACATGTACCAAACTAATTTAAATTGCATACAAAGGGCTTTCCACTGCAGAAATGGAGCCCAACTGCTTTGTATTATTTTATATAGAATACTCTTTGCAGGGGACCTAGCTAGATTTGTAACTGAACTATGAGATTCCCCCTTCTGGGGCTCAAATGTCTGCTTTGCTAAGAAAGGACTCTTGCAACTAACTCTCTAACTAACAAGAGTCTGTGTACATGGCCTTGCTGTTCAACATCAAACCCATAAATACTGCTGTATTTGCAACTCAGATAGCAGGGGTATTCCTTCTATAAACCCAGCATGTGCATACAGAAAATCATATGTTGCTAATAAAACTGTAATTTGGCCCCAGTGACTATATGCATTAGGATACAGTCTTTAATTATGTGATCACATGCTGTTTTTAGTAATTCTCCTTTAATGCAGGCTATTTCTTTAATGCACTTTCCTAAGCATTTGAAAACTTGAAAGCTGAAAGAGAGTCATAGACTGTGGAGCTGCAATCTGTGTGTGCGCGCGCGCGCACACACACACACACACACACACACACACACACACACACACACACACACACACACACACCCACCCACCCTGTCCTCTACCATCTCAGATGACAAAGTAACTGGTTGCACAAGTTTTAATTTTTCATGCAGCCCTGCCACTAAAAGAGGACAAGACACCCGCTTTGGCAGCTATCTCCTGTTTGATCTCTGGAAGGGAGTTTTGAGAGACCCGTAGGCTTAATTCCAGCTTCAAATGCAAGCTCTAGTGGCTAGAGACCCTTCTGACCTTGTTTCCCCAATCTCTCCTGCTTTTATTACCCTGTGACTATCCACAATCAACCTCTATTACCTTCCATCCTCCTATCTGACTTCAGATTCTCTACCTGTCTTCCTTCCGATAGGACTCACTCAACAACCCCGCGCCCCCTTGTTTCACAGACTGGGCACTCAAGGCAGACAGATTCTTCTCCTCCATCTGTCTGGGCATTAGCAGGGACACTGAAAGTGTATGAGAATCCATTTCTTTGTCATTTATTCCAGGACATTAACACTTAGCTGGTAGGAGGAGCCCTTGCAAAGGAAAGCCTTCTCAACCCCAGGATGGAGCATGCTCAATGACTTTGGGGGGATGATACCTATGCAGGTCAATTATATATGGAAGCCCTGGAGCATGCTCAGCGCAGCTGGAACTATTATAGACTTTAGGTGCCCAATTCCAGCAGGCTTACCTAAGTGTATGTGAACTGAGATTTGTCAGAGGTTTATAACCTGGTCCAATCTGGGAGAATTTTTCATGGGGTGTTGCCAAAAGCCCATTCCTGATACCATTTCAAACTTCTTGCCCTATTTACAAGGCCCTGTTGAAAAGAACAGAGTGTTTAGCAGCTAGTAGAGGGAAATGCCAAATGTATTTTACTTCTAACTTGAGTCTTAGGAATTATTTTACCATTTTAGCCAAGCTTTTCCAAAAACTTTAGCCTGAGGCAGATACCTCTGATGGAAAATGTCACCCTTTAAATTGTAAACCTGGCAAAACTGTAAGCAATGGAAAATAGGGTCTTACGACAGAAAGTGTCGGGAATCTTAAATAGCTACTTGCACTGCACATGACTACTATTTGACTCTGTGAATCATTGCTAGAAAGGTGTCCTCAGGCTTGAGATGTAGTTAGCTATAGACCTTCTCTCTGACTTCGGGACTCGCAATAGGATATTGCTAATCCAAAACAAAATCCTGTTCCTGGTATCTCTCTCTTGCCCTCATCAATTCCTGCTTTAGCATTTCTTACACACTGGGATTTGAGTCTCTGCTTGCATACTCTATGATAGGTGCTCCACAATCTGTCATAACTATTTATACATGAAAAACACCAAGTACACCAACTACTTGCCTTTTTTAAAGCATCATTAAACTGGTCCATTCCTGTGGGTGAAGTCTGAATAGTGAATTAGAATGAAAAGGTTACAAAATAGGGAACAAAATAAAAGGTGTTGATGAAGATACCCTGCTCTATATATTCAGATGTTCATATTGCCCTGGAGATGTATTTGCTCTTTGAAAAAGAGACTCCCCACTTTGATTTACAATCCTTCCCAAAGAAGATTAAATACACTTAGTTTAATCAGATTAGACCCTAAACTGAGTGCATTGTGGTATTTTTTACTTTTTTAGTACTACATAACTAAGACCTTACTCTCCTTGTGAAGTACTTTTAACTCTAACAGACTTGTAGAAGTGGGTATTTAAGTGGCAGTGTCACTGTATAATACTTTTAGGATGCTACATTAGTAATACAAAATAAAGAGGCAAAGTGGAGGTGTTTGTTTGCAAAAATATCTGTAAAGTGTTCAATGAAAAGGCTCCGTTATATCAAATGATTGAAGTTTGTTTAGTTTATTTAGTCTGATAGGTGTCAAAATGAGTGGCAGCTATTCAGTGAACCATTATCCTGTTGCATGCTCGTTGGTGTTGAGGATGTAAGAGAGGAGAGTGATTCAGATATCTGCAACCAGTTGACTCAAATAAGTGAAGATTTTTAAAAGAGCAACCTGCTCTTTTACAAACAGAGAGGGGGTTTAGCTTGATTGAAACAAGAAAGCCAAGTAGATGACTCTCCAGATGCATTTTAGTTCCAATTATTAATTTATCATAGCACAAGCTGTACATGTACCAGTACTATGGCTACATTTTGGTACTCTGGAATGGAACGAGAATTCAATATTTGAGAAAAAAATATTCCTAGCTGGCTTCTCAGCTTCCTGACTAGCTAGCCTGACCGGGAGCTCCTGGGACTGGCCACCTGACTCCACCTAGCCCGGGTAACCAGGAAACTGACTTACCTGAGACACTGACCACCCAATGACCAACCAGAAAGCACCACTGACAGTGTCCTCAGGGGAGCCCACTGGTTGGCTCCCTGGATAGCCCATGAGATTGCAGCCTAGGTAGCTCTGAGAGTCAGGTTACTCTGGTTCCCCCAATCTGGCTGTCTTACTGGGCTGCCAGTTAGGTAGGCAGGCTGTTGAAGACCTGGGAGTCTGGAAACCCTGATTTTAGAGCAGTCAGCCAGGTACTTTGCTAGCGAGCCTGGGATCCCTGTGAATCTCTGTCCATAAGGGTGGCAAGGAGCAAAGGAGCCTGGTGAGAGGAGCAGCTGGGATGACTAGCACCAGGCAGTATCTCAGGCAAGCACAATCGGATCATAGGAAAGTAGGGCTGGAAAATTCAACTAGTCCACCCCCCTGCTCAAGGCAGGATCATCTCTGACCAAGCCACCTCAACCAAATGTCTGTCCAACCTGCTCTTGAACATTTCCCAAGGCAGAACGTTCCTCATCGTTTCTAACCTAAACTTCTTTTGCTGCCATTTGAGGCCACGGTTCCTAGTCTTATCCCTCATGGCCACAGAGAACAGCTCATCTCCATCCTCTCTGTACTTGCCCTACAGGTATTTGAAGACTGTTATCAAATCCCTCCTCAGTCTTCTCTTCTCCAGACTAAATAAACCTAGCTCTTTCAGCCTCCCCTCATAAGTCTCACTTCCCAGGCCCCTAATACTTTTTGTCACTCTGCACTGAACTCCCTCCAATCTGCTCATATCCTTCTGCCAGTATGAGGTTGTCCAGATGGAGTGTTATACTGGTATAACTATCCTGGTTTAAATTCACACGTTAGTTTACCAAACAAACCTTTCCAATTTAGACAAAGTCACTGCTGAAAGTATTCAGAATCCCTCCTGGATTTCTCCACATGGTAAATATGTAGCTGGTGAGTTGAGTGCTCAGTAGATAGTGAACAAATGGCTTGAAGTACTCTTGATTTACCAGGAGGGAAGTCCAGTGCTGTGTGGGGAAAAAGGCAGGACTAAACTTCCTGACACCAAAACGTCAACCTGTGGAATCCCCCAATGGGCTGTGGCTGAACCCAATTTTAAGACCTTTAGATTTTGAAGGCACATCAAAAAAATGTAACAAAAGACATAGCAAAATACGTAAATAACGGACTGATGCTCAGGCTGGCAACCAAAGCCCTGCCTCAAAGAGATCATCCAGGGTGCCTCTAAGCAAAAAGAAATAGGCACCATCAAATCAGAAAGCCCATTTCACCACAAGCACTGAAATGATCTTTGTAACCACAACACGAGGCTTTTAGTGAGATGAAACAGAGCCATTCTGATCAAGGCAAAGCAGCGAAGCCAGGAGATGGCTGGAGAGGTAGCTCAAGCAGGGAAAAATGATCAAAATACAAAGCAATTTACAGAGAGTGGATCAAGACTCAGCCCTTTTCATCCCATCTGTGACCGCTAGCAGCTCCATCAAGGAGGGGTGAGGAGAGCTTGCCCTGCTTATAGCAGGCACTGCCTCTCGCTTCACAGCCTTTATTGTGCTATGTCCTGGAAGGGTTTTTTCATGCTGGCTTGTCAGGCTGGTTGAGCAAGGCAACCTATTCTAGCTCTCAAGCTGCGATTGCCTTATTGCCGCTGGCTAAACACAGTCGCTGGCAAATTCCATCATGCACACAGCTTGTCAAGCACCTTCCTACCCACACAGTCACCTCCTCCCCCTCCCCTACGCATGCTAAGTAGGCGGATAAATAGCATGCTGATTATGTAAGACAGGGAGCCCAGCTCTGCCCACCACTTCCGCTCAGAAATCACCACGACAAAATGCTGAATCTCGTTTCACAGGTCCCACCTGCACTGATAAATAAGGCAGTGATTTTTGGTACACGCCCATCCCACTGTCGTGCCATTTTCAAGGAGCACTTTACAGATTAGCTGTCTCT
>NW_005842313.1:1521981-1537058 GCF_000455745.1 Alligator sinensis
AGCAGAACTGCCTATCTGTATATCTCTGCCTTGAGTGAGCGGGGGGAGAAATGACACCAAGAGCATCTGAGAAGCAGAGTGGCCTGGTGGGGACACAGACTCAGGGGACATACGTTCTATTCCTGGGTCACAACCAGCCAAGTCGCTTCCCTTTGCACCTCTCCTTCTCTGATCCTCTGTCTTATTTGATTGTAAGCTCAACCAGGCAGGAGCTCTCTCTTATGTTTTTCTATGGTATATAACACAATGGGGCCCTTTAAGCAACAGTGATATAAATAACAGCGCCCTTATAAGATTAAATGGGTTGTACAAGGTAGGTGAGGAAGGGAAATTTTCCAGCGAGGCATTAAACAAGGACCTTCTGTTTGGACCGAGTGAATGTATCCCATGTCCAATACCTTGCTCTTGTGGAACAAAGGCTAATACTGCTTAGTCACAATAGTTCTTCTGTGTGACGCAGCTGGTTATTCAGATGGGGAATCTAAGTCTATGTAACTATGCAACAGACTCTTCCCTTTATTCTCCCTCCATTTCCCTTGATTTTAAGAAGGTCTCTGAAACATGCTAAGCCAAGGCATTACCCTTAGAAGACCACGTCTTCACAGCGCGAGCAAGCAAAGGCCAACCACACACCATCCAATCTGCTTTTAAAAGGTAACAGTAATTACCTAGTCAAACCGAACCTTAAAGAGGAATGAGAAATAGGTAGATCAAATGGCCTTACAAGGCTGAAGAGGTGCTGAAGGCTGATACGTGACTCAGTGAAAGGTCCAGCAGTTCCTAAGAAAGGTAAAGCCTTCCAGATAAAGGTTTTTTGAGACGGTACACACAGCAGAATCATCTTCAGGCCAGGCAAAAAAAAAAAGGGGGGGGGGGGGGACGAGGTGGATGTTCTCAGAGGAAGTTTGGTGCAGCAGGGATGGACCACTGAGCTCTAATTTAAACAAATGGGATGGGTTGCTATGGAGACTCTAAGCACTTAAAAGCCACACTTAAAAAAAAAAATAAAACAAAGCAAAGCAGCTTTTGCTTCCAACTTGAAAATGTTTATGACCAGAAAAGGCAAAGTGGGTGTCAAATGTTTTTTAGCTAAGTCAGTGTTTGAGAAGGAGATATTCTGGGCTGCACGAGCACCTATCATCCATTCTGAATGCCGTGAAGAAAATGGACTGCTTGCAGCCAATACTGTTGCATGAAGCAACTTGGCTTCTTAACCTCTTCATTGCTATGCCCACCTGTTTGTGAATCAGTATCATCCGGACGGTATTCTGAGAGAGGAAAAAAGTTGTAAAAGTCAGTTTCATGTCTACTCGATCAGATGTAGTTACATCTACAGAAAAAAAATATCAGTGAAAACCTTAAATGGATATTTTGCTTCACAAGAGACACACAAAGGGACACACCATGAAGTTCACTTGGACTTTACTATTGATTTTACATGGGAGATGCTCATATACTAGTAACAGATGACAGTGTACAGTCCCAGGATAGTACCATCAGATACAATCTGACTCATCAAGGGTTTGTGCATGAAGGCCCAAGTAAAGTACTCCCGGTTACACAGTTATTGCAAAGCCTGAGAACATGGAAGGATCGTTAATATGGAATCACAGAATAAGTAGGGCTGGAAGGGACCTCTGGAGGTCATTTAGTCCAATCCACTGCTTAAGGCAGGAACATCCCCAACTAAGCCATTCCAACAAAGTATCCATCTAACCTACTCTTAAAAACCTCTAAGGATGGAGATGCCACAACCTCTCTGGGTTGTGATACTTAACTACCACCCCCATAGTGAGAAAGTTCTTCTTAATATCATCCCTAAATTTCCCCTGTTGCAACTTGAGATCCTTATTCCTAGTCCTGTCTGGTGGCCACTGAGAACACTCTATATCCACTGTCTTTATAACCACCCTTGAGATTTATGAACACTATTATCAAATCCTCCCTCAGTCTTTTCTTCTCCAGACTAAATACCAGTTCTTTCAGCCCTTCCTCAAACGTCATGATTCTCAGACCTCTAATAATTTTTATCACTCTCCACTGGATTTGACCACATCTTTCTTGAAGTGTGGTGCCCAAACTTCATATGGTACTCTGAGTGAGGCCTCATCAGTGCTGAATAAAGAGGAAGAATCATTTCCCTTCATTTGCAAGTGATGCTCCTCTTAATACAGCCCAGTATATAGGTCTTTTTTGCAACAAGCAGACACTTTGCTCATATTCAGCTCATGGTCCATTGTAGCCTTCAGGCCCTTTTCTGTAGCACTGCAACCTAGCCAGCCCCTTTCTCAGTCTATATTTGTGCATGAAACTGTTTTGCCCAATGGCAGGATTTCTTACTTGCTCTTACTGAATTTTATTTGGCTGATTTTGGACCGTGTCTCCAGTTTATCAATGTCATTTGGAATCCTAATCCTACCCTCCAAAGAGTTTGCCACTCCACCCCACTTAGTGTCTGTCACACATTTGCTAGGTGTACATACAATCCCGTCTTCTATCATTAATGAGGATACTAAACACCACCAGACCTAAGACATACCCACAGATAACCCCACTCAGCACCCCCTCCCAAGCAGATGTTGAGCCATTGATGACTGCTTGTTGAACACTATGAACCAATCTGTTAAATATCCTACACTGCTTTCATCTAGTCTGTATTCCCTTAATTTACTAATGAGTATGTCATGGGAGACAGTGTCAAAAGCCTTCCTAAAATCAAAGTAAATCACATCCGGTGCTCTTCCTCATCCACAGGCCTGTCACTTTTCCATAGGAGTGTTAATTGGTTAAATGTAACTTGTCCTTGATAAACCCATGCTGGCTGTTCCCGATCACCTTGTTCTCCTCCAGGTGCTTAGAAACCGACTCCTGCGTGAGATGCATGTTCTTTCCTGGTATTGAGATGAGACTGACCAGTCTGTAATTTCCCAGATGTTCCTCCTACCTACCATTTCTTAGCTATTGACACTATATTTGCCCATAATACTGATATGGGTTAAGCACCACTACTAACTCACTGTACAACTTTGTGGACTAACTCCTGCTCCTTCTTAAAAGGGCCACCATTTTGCACTATTTTCAAAGGGAAATAGGCTAGAGCCTGCTCTTACTGAAGATCCTCTTCCTCTGCGCACTCAGTGAGAGAAGCTTGGTTTCACTCATTTTGAGTAGTAAGTAGTGGCTGTTTTGAGAGCGAAGCCATCTTAACTGAGGTCCGTGTCTACATTCACCTCTTCTTCTTAAGAATGCTGGGAGATGATGGACATCCTGAAGAAATGCAATCCTTCAGCTTTCTCTTGGGGGATGTGGTGGTGTGGGCACTAAAGTGCACCGCTAATAGTCCAGAGGTTGGAAGTTTGAGGCCATAGCAGAAGCACTCGTGGTACAGCCCTGTCAAATTCCAATGAATCTGTGAATTCAGCTAAATACCTTGTCACACGGAAAGGAAAGCTTTCTCTCAATGTGTTATCCAGAAGCCTCTGCAAGAGGCTGAGAGGAAATTTAGGGGCGTAGTACTTCTTGGTAGGGGGACCCCCTACCTCACATTCTAGAAACATGAAATAGAGTGACCTGATTTGGGCTAGGAGGGGGGCAGGCAGCTGAACCCTCCCATTCATAGGCTGTGTGTGTGCGCACACGCGTGCGTGCTGGGGAATACGGAAGGCAAGGTGAATCTGGCACGTACACTTCTGCTGCTTTGTTCTGAACTAGCAGGGCAAAGTAGCTGTAAACCCAGCTTCAGCGGCTAGTCTACTCAGGGCACTTGGGGCTGCTTTGAAGTATTATGTAGCAAGCAGAGCCTACTGGTGAACATGGCCTTAAGATTAACCCAACATTATGTTTCAACTATGTTAATATTAAAATATCATAGGGCAACATTTCCTATCAACTTCTTGTTTTGGGATCATGTAGGAATTTTTATTTTAAAAAAGGGGGTTATTACCAAATACAAAGAATAAAATAAAAATGCATTTATCTTCAACATATGAGTTTAATTAAATCTTGGAACATAATGATTTCTTGATTAGAATCGCACTGAAAGTTTCACCTACTGGGGAGCATTAAGGTTAAGTGGATGCCCTAACTAAGCACTTCAGTATCTTATTTAGATTTCTTTCAACTTGGAATCCTTTACGTTTATAATGCTTTTGGAGGGGAATAACACCTTGCCGTATATTTTACTATAAGTATCTTCTCAATCTTGGCTACCTCTAAATCAGGGGCGGGCAAAGTCTGGCCTGTAGGCCAGATTCGGTCAGCAACGGATTCCATTTTCCAGGCGCCCCTGCGCGTGTCTGGGGCTGGTCTCCATGAAGCCCCCAGCCGCAGCTGTACATGAAAGCTCAAGGCTGGGGCTGCCGTGGAGACCAGCCCCAGCCACGCTGGCAGGAAATATGGCAGGGCAGGGCAGGGCCCTGCTCTGCAGCCGCTGGGATCTTGCGGCAGGAAAAGCTTGCTCCAGGGCAAGGGCAGAGCCATGATCTACAGCCTGCATAGTCCAGGCAGGGGCGCACAGGCAGGGGATCGCAGCTCTGCCCCTGCTCCAGACCAGACTGTCACCACTGCAAGGAGCTGGTGAAGCTGTGTTTTGTAGCCTGCACACTCCAGGCAGGGACGCACAGGCAGTAGACTGCTGTCACTGCTGCCGCAATGGTCCTCCATGAGCGGGACAAGCTCCCTGAAGCAGGCGCTCCGGGGCATCGTGTCTGACCTTAGGGGGACGAAGGCGTTCAGGGGGCTCGGGCCGCCCCGCTTCCTCCTGAGAGGGCAAGTGGCAGTAGGCCCGAGGGACCCCGGGTTGCCTGCGAGACACCCCAGCTGTGCCCGGCGGTGGCAGGGACCGGACGGCCAGCGCCACCGGCCCCACGCGCACCGCACGGGCGATTGACCTTCAAGCGACGCTCAGACAGGCGTAGCCCCGGGAGGAACCCGGGGCTGCAAGTGCGTTCGACGTGTCGATGATCAATGTGTCCTGCAATTCACATTAATTCTCACAGCTAGCTGCGTTCTTCATTGACGCACAAGCGAGTGATCCACCGCTAAGAGTTGTCACTTTTTTTGCACAGGCTTTTTTCCATGGTTGCCACCTCGCCCCGTGGCAGAAGCCATACCAGAGGGAGGGCAGGCTCCTGGGTCTGCGCGAAGTCGGGACGGGGTCCCCGAGCCGGCCTTCCTCCCCTGCCACAGCAACCCGGCAGGGGTCGTAGGAAAGGAGGCACTCCTGCCCAGCCGGGGGCCCTGACTTCCCTTGGCGATGAACACAGAAGAGAGGTTTAACCCGTGGGAGGGCCATGGCCGCAAAGGAGAGCCCTCTGCTGTGGGGTTGGTCCAGGCACTTGGCTCAGGGGGGCACGGCTGGGTGTGCCGCGGCTCCGGTGGCTCTGCAGTGCTCCCACACCTGGGACTGTGTGCCTCTTCCGCTCCCCTTGGCGGCACCTCGCCCCGCCCAGGGGTGCGGTGGGGGTGAGGGAGTCACAGCCCACGGGCAATGGCCTTTCGGGCCCCTCTGTGGAGAGGGAGGCAGGGTGACCCCTCTTCATCCAGGGGGCCATGCGGGCAGGGAGCACCGAGGGCACGGGCACGTCCACACATGCCCTCCCTCCCTTGGCAGACCTCCCATGGCTGCCCGCGCGGACCCCTTGGGATGCCCGAGTCTTTGAACCTTTGGCCACCCACCCGCCGCCCGCCTGCCCCACAGAGCGGGGCGAGGCGAGGGGACAGAGCGCTAGGTATCTGGTAACCTGGGGGTGAGGGAAATGGTTCCGAACTCCAGGTGGTCCCAACCCCCACTTCCGGACGCTGCCTTGCCCCCCGCGGACAGGAGAGCGAGGGACAGGCGCCGGAGGGGGATGTGGAGCTGAGCCCTGCACCCTCCAGCCGGCTCCGCGAACCCACGAGGGGGGAGAAGCATCTGCTAAGGGCCCTCTCTGACATGACTGCAGTTGCCACATCCATCGGTAGAGAGGAAAAGAAAAGTTGTGGGGAGAGGTAACCACCTTGCCTGAACACCGGCAGGGGTTCTGCCGGCCCACAAAAGGCCCTACCCCAAAGAGGGTTTGCCACATCGATCAGAGAAAGGAGTGCAGGAGCGGCGTCTGGGGCACAGCCTGGGCCCATGGCCCGAGGGGGTCGGGCCAGGCGGGAGAACCGGACTCGGACCGGGAGCTCACGCGCCAAAGTGTTTGCCATCCCCCTCTCGGCAGAGGGGCACACAACTGGGGTTTGGCCCTTGGGTGCAGCACGACTCTGCCCCGGAGGCTTCTCTGACAGCCCTTCCGGAACCAAATATGGGCATTTAGGGTCCTGAAAACCGTGTTCCTGAAAATCTTCGTGAACATTTCCTAAGAGTTTTGTGAATGTGGCACCCGGCCCCACCACCGGGGTGAGTCACCAAAAGCATCCGCCTGCCTGGATCGAACGGTCAGGCAATGCACTCACAGTGACCCCTTATGGACTTCCGGGCCACGCCGGGGGGCCCAGATCAACTGCTTGCAACACAGGAGAGTGGGCCAGGTGAAATTTTTCAAAGTCCCACAGCAGACACCAGGTAAACCCGGTTCTCCTGCAGGAGAACCCCGCCACTCCCACAGAAGCCCCTGGCCACCCCGGCCCTCTGGCGGGTCACCAGGACGAAGCCGGAACTGCAGCCGGGCTCCAGGAACTCTCGCCCGGCCAGGCCCTTCGGATCGGTCCCCTTCCGGACCTCCGGGTTGACATGGCCTTGTGGAGGGCTGCCCGGGTCCCTGCCGCCCAGGCCCGGGTCAACCACTCCTCAAAGGGGTTGCTAGGCTCCGACCCCAGGGCCCCGCATACCTGCTGGGACCCTTCGAGATAGCCCCGGCCCTCGGGCAGGTCACCGGGGCAAAGCTGGAATTGTGGCTGGGCTCCTGAAACTCTCGCCCGGCATGGCCTGCCGGATAGGTTCCTTTCTGGACCTCCAGGTTGACATGGCCTCGTAGAGGCTGCCTGGGCCCTGGCTGCCTGAGCCCATGTCAGCCGCCCCTCAGAGGGGTCACTGGACGCTGACCCCAGGGCCCCGCGTTCCTGCCGGGACCCTTCGAGATGGCCCCGGCCTGCCTGGCCCTCCACTCCTTGCAGCAGTGACAGCCTGGTCTGGAGCAGAGGCAGAGCCACAATCCCCTGCTTGCACACCCCTGCCTGGAGCATGTAGGCTGCAGATCACGGCTCTTCCCTGGCTCTGAAGCAAGCTGCCCCCATTGCAAGATCCCAGCAGCTCCAGAGCAGCCCCCTGCCCTGGTCTGCTGCACCCTCCGCCAACATGGCTGGGGCTGGTCTCCATGTGAGCTGTGGCTCAGGTCTCCATGGAGACTGGCCCCAGACATGCAGGCAAGGGCTGCTGGGAAATGGAGTCTGGCTGCTGGAAAGATTGGCCATTTTTGGTCATTTAGAACAGGGGTGATTGGCCCACCCCTCCTCTAAATGTTACTTTCAGCTGTGGATATTTTCATGTATAATGTATTAAGCAAGCTTGGGGTTGAAAGGGCAAGATTTTATGGTGTGAGGAGAGGTGACCTCTTGGAAAAAACAAACAAAAACTTTACTTTTCTGGGTGTAGACTTTGAGAGGGTTTTTTTTCCAGTCCATAAAATTAGACCCAAAACCCTTAAATGATCCCATTCCCATTCTAAATGCCCATTAAGACATCACTTGACTAAAAAATGGGGAAAAAAAAGGCAGACATCACTTGAAATATTCAGGTTGGTTGGTCCCAGATGAAGAAAGAATTTCAGTTAGGGATGAGAGGGAGTGGAGTTATGATGTTTAAATCTTCAAAAAGTCATGGCAGTGTCTGCATT
Organism: Alligator sinensis; assembly: GCF_000455745.1. Classification (NCBI taxonomy): domain Eukaryota; kingdom Metazoa; phylum Chordata; order Crocodylia; family Alligatoridae; genus Alligator; species Alligator sinensis. Next base: position 1,529,799 of record NW_005842313.1, read on the forward strand.
GTTAAGTATCCAAGCTAATACCTACACAGACAACTTTCTTTGTAGAAAGGTTTCAATGCAGGTTTCTGGACCAGAACTCCCCTCTATTCCAGATATTTCCTGCTGGATTAGACTGTGCAAACTGCTGGAATCTGGTAGAATACATGCAGATTATCAGTATTGCTCTATCATAAGAAAAGTCTTACCTGGCATAAAGCAACATAATCAACCTCTCTGCCAACTGTTTTACCTCTTTCCTTGCCATATGTAGAACAGAAGGGGTCATGACAACACAGCATACTTTCATGCTGTTAATTCTCAAATGAGTTATTGCCCTGTAGGGAATGCAGCCAACTGGCATGAGTTAGAGTAGTCCCTAAGTTCTTCCATGCCAAAGGGATTTCAGCATGGGAGAAAACCTGGGCTTCTGAATTGAAGTCATTATGCTTATACATGATTTTTAAAATCTCTGTTGCAGTTGTCATTCCTTCTGTGAAGCTTCTATCGCCAGAACATGTTTTTACCCCTCTGTGAAACAAAAGGGATGTCAAAATACAACTTGGGTCAAAGTTACAAATTTAAATTGAGGAAGTCAGCAGAAGTATTATGGGTCTAATAAATGTTGTTATTATGACGTTGTATACATGGCACATATCAATTTAAGAGCAGAAAATACAAGGGTCTGCATACCTATGGATTTGTAAAATGTAAGATATATAGATGAGTAATATGGGTCAGTAAATGATATAAGAATGGAACTTTTTCTATTCCCTTACTTCTCGAACATTTAAATTCCTAAATGTTAATTAGGCAGGCAAGGTTCTTTGAGTAGATGCGATAAAAGATATCACATCTACTCAAAAAACTTCGCCTGCCTATGTCCTTAGGCTACAAGCAAAAACCCAGCTAAATGTTAATACACTTTTCTGTTTTAAAATCCAATCAATGGGCACCAGTAAGTGAGTTGTAGGATTAGAATCCAGAGCCCACACCTTCAGGGAGTATCATAGCTCCACTTCCACCGAGTTTCAGAAATTTGTCAAAACAAAGCACCTGGCTGGTCTTGAGATTTTTCCAGGTAAAGTAGTCTGTCAGGCTTCTGTTTATTTGAACAGGCAGAAACAAACCTCCATTTACATATATCCCAGGCTACAAGCAGCAGCACAGAAGTATTATTGCCAGCACAACCTTCCATTGTCCACCTAACCTACATTTAATATAACTGTACTACCCCCACAGGCAAAAAACACAGTCAGAAGTCAATGACCTAAGTATGAACATTAAGAAGCACTGATGTAGGCACCGGGTTAATGAGAAATAGTTTTTTATTGGAATGGTGTCGCTCAAACATGGAATCAGGACTCTACCCACAGCACCAAGTGCCAATTAAAAGCAGAGAGTATGTCTGCATGCTTCAACACTAATTTTCAATAGTTCTAGCAAACACACCAAGACTTGGATCTGAAAGTGAGAAACTAAGTCAAGGAAAAGATCAGGAAACTTATGGTAAAATCTTATAGAAACACATCTCTGATCAGAATGGGGCGTATAATTTGAATGGCATACCTACCTTACTGTTGTGTGTTTTATAAGTGCAAGCTGTTTTGAATGGGGTACAGTGTTTTGGGCAAACAGAACAGTATTATACTTTTGTACTACACACACAAAAATCAATTCTGCTTAATTTTGGAGTCCAAGCACTGCAGTGGCATGAGAACCTATCTTTTACTATAACCAATAACAGTCAAAACTTATGCATAATAGACTATTAGTCACTTGAGTGTTCTCAACAGGGAGCAATTTTCATCCACAATGCAGAAGACAGCACTGGCTAAGAAAAAGAGGATAGGCTTTTTCTAACTGCTGATTTGCTCTGACACCAGAGAGAGGCATCACCCAGCCTAACATAGCTGATGAGTGACAACACACAGGATATTTATCCATGCACAGCCCCTCCTTTATATAGCAAGTGAACACATAACCATCTTACAGCCTGCCATAGTTAATGGCCAAATGACTATACTGGGTACTCAGCCATACCCATGGTGCTTCTGTCTTTGCATAGGTGCAGTGATCATCAGTTTAATGGTTCCAACACGGATCAAGGCAGCTAGGGAAGGCAATCTTTAAAATGGTCCAGGAAAACTACCTAAGTTTGGGTGGTTTGACAATCTAACTCCAGCAGTTTGATGGAAATTTTCCGTAGGACATTGAACTCCTCTGAATATGTATACATTTGGAAGCAACCTCTACTGGTAAGAGCACAGAAGGGAAAGTCGCAAGTTCGAAGCTCTATTTATAGAGCTGCCATTCCCTCACTGTGCTAGAAAAGAAAAATAACTCGGATGCAAATCTTGAGAAGTAGCTAGGAATTTGGTTGTTCATTTTAGTAGCAAGAGTTCTGATCTTCAAAAAGTGCTGAGCACTCACAACTCTAAATAAAGCTAACAGGATTTACAAGTCATCAGTATATGGGAAAAGAAAAAGGGCCAAAATGTCTCAAATAGGGATGCTCGAAAACATGAGGCACCCAATTATTTCATCGCCTTCTCAAAAGCAACCTGTCTCTTGGCACCTTAGTTCTCTTATCTACAACATTACAGAAAATATTCATAAAGCTCACCAGGGTGCAGCAAGACTTTATTTGTTAATATTAAAACAATGACACAACTTGTTCTAACAGTTAAGGCCAGCTAGGAGTTTGCAGTTGGGAGATCTGTGTTCTATCTTCAGTTATGCCACTGACTTGCAACTCTTGGCTAAATCACTTCTCTCCTCTGCACTTGTTTCTGTTCGTACCTCTGCCTGTTCTGCCCATGTAGATGAGAACTTCAGGACAAAGACTGTAATGCACCCAGCAAAATGGAGCCTTGCTCTCTTCTGGGGTCTCTATGATACTATAACACAAACAACAATAATGATATTTATCCCTTCTTTATAAACTACTTTGTAATCATAAATGAAAAGCAGCATAGAATATCCAGATACATTCCAAGTGCTCTGCTTTCCTGAGTCAATGATGTAGAAGTGCAAAGTATGCTTATTCTTACACATAGGCCTGTAACCTGTCACATTTTACTAATATTATCGTAAGGAAAAAGAATCTCAATCTTTGTCTTGACTGTATGAATCAATTTGTATTGTATCAAGAGAAAACACCAAAAACCCTGCTTACTGAATCTTCTTTCCACATGGTAGGCAAACTTTAAGAGCTTTAATTCCATGTAAGCACTTTTACCTCATAAAAGACTGACCAGTCTCCTTTTATGAAAACGGTTAAATAAACCAACCAAAAACTATGATTTAGTGTCAGTTGTTATTATATATCATTTCTGAAAACAAAATGCTGTAATACATGCGTCACAGGAAGCTTCTGACTGTCACTAATCTCCAAGACAGCAACTTCTTTCTCTTCTCTGTTTCATCTGTTTGAAAGTAACTCTGAATCCACTATGGTTTTTTTGCTCCACAACAGCAGTAGAAAGTCCAAGGTTTTCCATCTGCCATAAACATATATCCAGTAATGCTCAAAGCAGTTGCCGTCATTCACTTTCAAAATCCCTCATGTTCTGGATAAATGGTCCTGAAGGTCAAGTTGATCCGTGCTTCCCTAGCATGATATTCCTTAGGCACCCGATGCTGGAAGTGACATTATGACCAAAAAAAGGGGTGGGGTTTCATAATTAAATAATAATTTAATATGCAAATACAACACATTTTTATACCCATTTTCTAAGAGGGAGATATTTTTCATATAGGAAAATGACCAACTCTTGACTGTTCTAGGCTCATTAAATATTTTTTCAGCATTTTTAGCAGTCTCCTCAGATGCACTAATGCTTGCGTATGAGATTAGCCAATTCCTGTAGGTCACTTAGAAATGCAATGAAATTTAGGTGATGAATTTTTCTGGGATGCCTTGATCATGGGATGGCAGGCACTATTAATGCATGGTAAAATATTACATTATTGCACAGCAAGCCTCTCCCAATACTTCTGCCTAAAATTCATGTCTCTGATGCTCTGTGGAAACCCAGCAAACTCTACCACAACCAAAGAAAGGCCTATTCATGTCATTCAGGTTTTCTTACCTGCCAGTCTTCCTGAGTTGCTCCCTCCATCATCAGTAAAGTGCCATGATCCAGTGGAATCCGTATTCTTTCCACATACGTATAATCTCCACTCTCTTCCTAAAAGACGGACAAAAGGGTGCACACATATATGAATGGGAAACACTGTGCTGGGGCTTCCGTGTCTAAGCTTAAAACACATTTCACCAGTAAAATGTCAGCAAGGCCTTGACTTTTGATCTGAAGAGGCTTCTGTACTGTGCAATGTTTCACAAAGGTTCATAGATTTGCTACATTTTAAGAACAGCAGGAACTATTGCGATTCCTCACTGTGACTTCCTGAAAAACACAGGCCACACAACAACCAGCTGTCTCTGCATCAAACCCAGAGCTCCTAGCTAAGCTACAGCCCCATTTTTAGAAAGATATCCAATCTTGTTTTATACACTCAACATCAAAGAATCCACCATGTGTCCAACAGTTAGTAAGACTCCTCCTGTTGCCTTAATTCTACTTTCAATTTGGCTAGTTTCAGCTTCCAGCCATTATACAATCCAGTAGGATTTGCGCTCTTTCCACATCAGCATGATCTCACTGGTAGCCTTCTGCTACTGGAAATCTTTTTCCATTGTTGGTACCTGCAGACCACAATCAAGTAACATTTAACCTTCTCTTTGGTAAATTTAAAAGGTGGAGCCTCTTTGGTCTCAAATTTGTAAGGTTGGTTTTTCAGATCACAAACCATTTATGGAAATTTTCCCTATGCCTTCAAATTCATCATATGCTTTAAAAAAAAAGCGGGGGGGGAGTGGAAATACTAGAACTGGATACAATATTCCAGAAGTGGTTTCATTAATGTCATACCCAATGGTAACAACACCTCTCTACTTCTACACAGCATTTTCCTGCTTCATAATATCCTACTTATCTGTCTAAAGAATCCATTTGTCCTAGTAACTAGTAGGGGGTACTGAGAATTCACCTTCACTTGGTTACCCACTCTGACCTTCAAAATTCATTTTGAGTGGCTGCTTTCCAAAACATAGTCCCTTATCCTGTAAGCATGACCTATGCTCTTGGTTCCTAGATATATGACATCATTAAAATACAAGTTGTTCAAGTAAGCCCAGTTTACCACTCCACCCATATGTAGAACTTTGTAGAGTTTTGTAGAACCAACCAAAGTGCCTACGTCATCTGTAACCTTATAACAGCCTTTTTATTTGTTTCCCCCCCCCAAATCATAGACAAGGATATTGAATAGCACAGAGCTAAGAACAAATCCCTGTTGAATCCTGGTAGGAATACCATCAGTACAGGAGGATCCCTCATTTACTATTCATTTTGAGATCTGCCAGTTAACGGTTTTTAACTCATGTAGTACGTGCTACACTGATTTTCTATACAGGGTTTATTATTTCTTCAATTAGGATATTAGACAGTACAAAGTCAAGTATCTTACTGGAGTCTATTATGCAAGACAGTTATTCTTATCAACCAAGGTAGTCTCATCATAAACTCATTATCAAGATTGACAATGCTTTTCCATAAAATCATGTAGACACTGACAGGTATTAATTCTGCTGTAATTCCTTAAGTAGCGTGAACTGACAAAAGACTTAAACAACTGGAGAGGCTGGAGGGGAGGGCGGATGGGGGAGAGGAGGGAGAAGTGGAGATGGTTAAAGACCTTATTGCAGTACAGCTGACCCTAGTATAACTTGTCTGTCTGGTCATAGTCTCTCACAAGTGAAGCTTGACTGTGATCATTTATGGTGTTTCATTCTAGGGTAAGTTATTGCTGGTTAGGAATGGGGACTGAGGAAACAGATACACCTGTTGAGGAAACAGATACAGATGATACCATTCAACACCAATTCACAGTGTTGAGTGGTAAACTCCAACCCTCAGCTTAAAATGGTGAAACAGTACATCTGCCCATGTCCTTTACTAACTGTGTCCTTTATCAGCCTTTCCATGATTTTACCTGGGTTCAGTGTTAGGCTAAACTGATGTAACGTTAACTAGGTTTTCCTGTGTACCCTTTTAAAATACTGGACCAACATTTAATTTCTTCCCTGTCTTCTGAGATCACATTATTTCAAGATTTTTCTTGTTAAAGAGCAGCATCAATAGCTATAAAAAGAAGCTCTTAATCAAATCTTCCAGAATCATGTGTATCTGGTCCTGCAGATCTGAAAATATTTAGCTTGAGCAGCTGCTGTTTAACATCCTAACTTATTGTTGGAACAGAAATGATTTTATTATTACTGTAAACTGTGAATATGAAATCCAGCTTCTTTCCAAACAAAGACCAGAAATATTTATTTGGGCTCTTTTGAAATGTTATTGCCAATTGGGCCATCCATGCCTGGTAAGGGCTCTCCACCCCGAATTGAGCTGCCGAGGGAGATGTCAAGTAGAAATTCAAGTACTGAATATCTGCAGTATTAAAAGAAATCCTGAACATTACTAATAAAGAGGATACACTTAGGTCAATGTTTATATCTAATCTTGAGAAACCTGAAAATGAAATCTTTTATAATTAAGTGTCTGCCTTGCAAAAATATGCACCATTTGTTAGCATACAGTCAAGTCCCAAGGATGGGTTAGGAGCATATGGGTTTGCCATTGGGTCTCTTTGGGATGCATGCAATGAATTGGTAACTGGAAGTCTTTCCAAAAGACAGCTTGTATGCACACCCATTTGTCATGTTAGGGTCATTTCTAAGGGCAGAGCTGCCGGCTTTTTGTCCCCAAGCAGATTGGGTAGAGCAGAATAGACTAAGCAAGAGAAGTCGCTGAATCAGTTATTCGTTCACAGAAACGATACAATATGTACAGTGATGGCAAACAGCTGAGGAAAGAAAATGTAGTTCAGGTTTTAAACTTCTAAACCTTGACAATGTCCCTGTAAAGCACAGCCACAGATCTTAAGACAGATTCTGAATGCATGCTTCAAATTGTTTTTCTCCCATCTCATTAATTTATTTGAAAAGAGAGACAGTGCCTCTTACCCCCCTTTTTATATAATGATTATAAGCACACCCCTAAAATCTCACTCATTGCAGTTGGCCTGGAGGGAACTGGGAGGAAGCGGTGCTAAAATATTCCAGGCCCAGCTCAGGAGATGGCAATTACTCCAGAGTGAACTGAACAAAGGCTGTTACTTGCAGAGCAGAATGTGTCATATAAGTGTGCATCAGGGAAA
>NW_005842313.1:1537154-1568310 GCF_000455745.1 Alligator sinensis
GGGAAAGAGATGTGAGCCCAAAAACTTACATCATTTACAAGACAAGTGGAGCCCATGTCAGCTGGAAACAGCATTGCTCAACTTAGACTAAGAGGAGGGGTACTTAGAATAAGAATTAGCCCAGCTCATGGATACACAGTCAAATTTCTGAAACTGAAGCAAATGTTAGGAAAGCTCAGCTCTCAGATCATCTAGATGCAGTTATTCAAGAACAGCTATTTCCTAATACTCCCAGATGTAGAACAGGAGAGAAAAAAATGGAAGCAGTAATAAAAGACCAGAAAATTATAAGCAGATTTCCTTAAAATAAAAAACCCTAAGAAGCCAAACAAACACCCTCTAATTCCAACACTATTTTCCACTTGCAGAAACACCTGTATTTTGTATTTTTGGGAAAAAGGCTTATCTTTTGGGTGCTTCATTTTGGGGTGCCCTACTTGATATACATTAGACCATGAGTGGGCAAAATGGCAGACCCGGCCAGAGGCTGGACTCCAGTTCCCAGCAGCCCCTGCTTGCATGGCAGCTCCTAGCAGTGGTGACATCATGGTCTGGAACTGGGGCCCAGCTGCGATCTGCTGCCTGCACACCCCTGCCCAGGGCATGCAGGCCGCAGATCACAGCTCTGGACCACGATGCCACCACTGCAAGATCCCAGCCTGGCTCCGGAGCAGCTCCCCACTCTGCTGTATACCCTGCTAGCAGGGGTGGTACTGCAGGGGGCTACCACCACCCCAAAGTTCCCTGTAGCCCCCCATAGCCACCCCTTCCCGCCTGCACAGGCAGCGGTGGCTGAGCCCACCTTGCTCCTGCCTGCCCGTGGCACAGCCCCCCTTCAGCTCCTCTGCCAGGAAAAAACTGGTGTCACTGCTGCCTGCCAGTGCTGCTGGGGCTGGTCTCCATGGAAACCCCAGCCCCATGCTATCACAGCTTGGCTGCTGCTGGGGACTCCATGGAAACTGGCCCCAGGCATCCAGGCAGGGGAAATGGAGTCCACTGCCGGCCAGATCCAGCCTGTGGGCCGGATTTTGCCTGCCCCTGCATTAGACAGATAAGTGCTCAATGGTTTCTGAGAGATCATGTAGACACTAGAAGAATGAAGCAAAAATCACTACCACTAAAAAAATTGCATCTCAATCTTAAAACAAGCATAGATCTGGGTAAGAACAATTCTCTATACAAAAATAACATGAGCAGAAAACCAGCAGAAGGAGGATTTAGTAGACAATGCCTTCATCTCTAAAATAGAGGTGTGAATCCAGGCGGAGATCTTAAAGTGAAGAGAGTTTGACGGTCTCAGATCAATCCCCAATGAATGGACTCCACATAACCAAAAACCAGAATTGTCTCAGCACCAATGCTATCATCTGCTCATGCCCAGCAGCCAGAGTTAGTCACAGGGTGGCCGACTAAGATCATTTCCCTAGCCCAGTGATTCTCAACCAGGATGCTGGGGCACCCTACAATCCTTTGAAGGGTGCCACAGCAAGCACAAGGAGATAAGCAGATATAGGCAGGTTCAGATTCCAGGTGTGAGGAGACAAGCAGATAAGGGCAGGTTCAGGCTCCCCCTGCTTGGCCATGTCCTCACCCCCACTGTCTGACCCCTCTGCAAGGAGGCAGGCACTGTAGTAAATTATTTTTTGAATGGGGATGCTGCTCAATTCACAAAAGTTATGGAGGGTTGCCTTCAGTCTGATGGGATACAGTTTGAGTCTAAAAAGGTTGAGAACCACTGCTTTAGCCAATGCTTGAGTGGACAATAAGCCATCAGTGATATCTAAGGGCCAAGTGGCTAAGATACCAAATATACCTAAGTTGGCCTAAAATCAGCAAATGCTGAAGGCGCTCAGAATCACGTCTCTTTGCAAGGACAAACCTCGCTAGAAAAAAAAAAAAAAGGTATCATGAAACATCCAAGAATTTTTAGTTAATCACCTTGCTCTATTGAAAGTATCCCAAGAAGCCAAATGCACCGAGCAAAGGATTTTTTGTTTGTTTCTTTATAAATTTCTGAGAGGCTGGGGAGGAGGGGCTGTTGTAACAATGATGACTGTTTACTGCCAACAGATAAATGCCAGTGCATGGTCCATTTTCTTTCACAGGATTATATCAGTTTGTTTTGTGTCTGGGCAAGAGTGAATACTTCTTTGCTCTCCACTCTGCGTGGTTAAACTGGAATAGAAGATTTAATCTGATAAGAGAACCTGTCTATTGAAGACAGTTCAGATTTGTTGCTAGGTAAAGCAGCATCTTTCAGTGCAGTGGTGCTTGACCTTTTTGGGCAGTAGACTGGATGGGCAGGGCCCAGTCCATTGGTGAGCTGGATCCAGTCACTGGTTCAGATCCAGTGCCTGGGGTAGTTATGGCAGGACCCCATCTGGCTGTACCAGGGGAGGGGAGGAGGTGGAATTTGGTGGTGGGGGATGTTGCCAGTATTAATGGCTACTGGTCCCCTGTTACCAAATTTCCTAACTTATGGGAAGCCCTGTGAGCCGGATACCCTGGCTCTGCAGGCTGAACACCCCTGTTCTAGTGTATTACATTGTACCTTTCTGAGCCTAAACTGTTGGCTTTACTCATAATCTCCCCTCGAGAACAAGTTTTCATTCCTGTTAGGGCCACATGGGCATGCATGCAGTTTTCATTTCGGGTCCTGTGCCAAAATGAAATCATCAATATGACCTTCTGAGTCTTTGTTATAGAACCCTTATCTCTGGACAGAATAAGCTCATCTGGGTTTTTAGAAGTCAGACAGTTTGTGGTAAAAAAATGATCCTCTGCTTTCCAGGTGAGAAAAGGTACGGTTTTAATAAACTAAACTAAAAATTAATGTTGGGATGCAAAAATGGTCACTACTAAAACAGAAGCCCCTGAAATAAAGGCCTGCTAGAAAAACTGATCTGTATTATTGATGGAGTAAGATTCACTGTTCTAACAGTTTTCAATTTGACAACCAATAAAAATGTGGTTTTATATTCCCCAGTCCACCGGATAATATATTTTCAATTTCTTCTTTAACTCTACTTATTGTTTATAAAGAGGAAACAATAAGAAAACACAGCTACCTTCCTAGATCCTAGGCAATGTTTGACCTGTTCCCAAACATCAGTGTCACAAAATCAACAAAACTAGAGTTGCAAAACATCTGTTAGGTCTTATTCACACCTAAACTCAGTGTGGAATTATTCTCTTCATGAGATGCACTAGTACAAGTTTATGTGAGCCTCAAAGTCCCCTCAATGCAGCACAGGAAGGGGCTGAAGACACACAGCAACACTAATTCTCCACTACTACAGCAGTTTGGAAAGCCCCTTTACAATACTCAAAAGTCCTATGAATGAATCCTGTGGCCCCTATCACACAATTGCTGTGCATAGGGTAGCACTCCAGCTTGGAAGCTCACTTGCTTCCTTTTGTTGTTGCTGTTCTCACGCTGATTTGTCAAGAGGACACTGACAGGAGATGGGCCCAGCACTGTGCAGAAGCATCTTGTGCTGTAGATGGAAGGAATTAGGCATTCACATTAGAAGGTCGCGTGAAGAGTCACCTGAACACCCCAGAATTTTAGCCAGCCAAAACCCTACAGCTGACACGTTGAAAAGCATTGTTTTAGCAAGGAAGAACAAAGTAAAGCCAACACTGGTTAACAATGATGCAGTTCTTTTCATCCAAGGATATCAAGACATTTTTTAATTAACATCAGAAGTATGGACCTGGTTCAGCTGCTCCTAAGTGCCAGCTTGTGTCATATATTGAGCTATGGCGGCAACCTGCTAACCTTCTCCTGACACCACAGGGACATTAAGCTGTACTCACACGATCTGGCAGAAGACAAAGTGATTAACAGAAGAGAAAGGAAGAACACATATAGCACTGTTGAACATTAGGTCCGTAGTGTAGACAACTAGGCTCTGTACCTGCTTTATGAGCCAGGACTGGGCAGGCACAGAGGCAACATTTGTTTCAGAAAAGAAAGTTTGGCAAAGGTGTTACTGTGTTTGAGCCAAGTTTCCCTCAGCAGGGTCAGTGCCAAATGCCTTTAGCTCTATCAAAACACTTACTGGGTCTGCAGGCAGCAGAGACAGGATACAAGATCCCAGTATACAGCAGTGAGAACCAGGAATTTAACGTGCCATCTGTAAAGCAAACAACCAACTGCTTCAACCCTTTATTTGACTGAACTCAGGACATGAGGAAGCATTTTAAAATGAGGGCATGGGGGACTAGCTGCTTTTTTGGAAAAGATTCCACAGTGGGTAGAAAATGGTGTCAACTCCCTGACATTTCCATTACTGGTATTAGTGTAGGTACAGATCACTCAGCAGAAAGCACTTTCCCTTCTCACGAAGCCTACGCCTGGTCTGCTTCAGGGCAGTGCTCGTGCTGTCAGATGATTTTGTAATGCATGCCTTGTTTTGCTTGAGCTCGGCTCACTTTGTTTTTCGCATTTGCTTTGTTCCCAGACAGTTTTTCTGTTGCCCTTGAGCAGGGAATCTGTTGATATCTGAATACAAATATTTACTCAAAAATACTGCTTTATAGGTGATACAGTTGTTCTCGTCCAAGGATATCAAGGCAGTTTTTAAAATTAACGATTCCTTGGGGCACTCTGCAGAGATCAGGATTGCAGCTCAGCTTTATCACTGTGGAACGGGAGGCACAAAGAGGTGCATGAGGTCTCAGAGCCAAGAACAGAACTCAGAGGGACAGACCACCAGGCCCCTGATTAAGACTTGGACAAAAGAATCATCTTCCTGGAACTCCAAATGCTCTAATTTCCTCCTTCAGTTCAGATCTTTTATTTGGCTCCTCTGTCTGTCATTTTGGACTCCCCACGTCCTCTGGCCCATTTACATTCCTTTCTTTCATTTTCATCTGTGCAATTTTGCCTAATCTGTGCAATGTTGCCCCATCACACCTTTGCTAAAGTCCTTATTGTCTTAACTGCTTCAGGTCCCTGCTTTATAGCCAAAGGCAGAGTGCATGTCTGCCTTAAACGTAGTCACATTATCCCTTACATCAACCCACTGGGGGCCTCTTCAGGATCCAGTAAAAAGAAATCTTATCTTCACTGTTTTAAAATCTCTTCATTATCTTTCTCAAGATGACTTAACAGATTTCATGTCTATCTAGTCAGGTCTACTACACCTATAATTAAAGTATCTTGATTCCAGCAGGGCTTCTCTCTTCATCCACTTGTCTAGCGGCAGCCTCCCCCTCTATCTTCTTTGGGTATAGACAAATATAACAATGTTATCGCTATCAAAAACAGTGATACAAACTATATGATGCACTGTTATGTCTACTCTGTAGAGAAGCCATTCCAACTTTAACCCAGCTTTAGCCAGGGTCTAAGTTCGGACAATTTAGCTAGCTTGTATCACTACAGGATGTAGAAGTTGCATCAAAACAGCCAAAGCTCCCAAGAAGTAGCTCTCCCTTCCTTTGTAAAGAAGCTAAGCAGGTTTGTCCATATTATAGTCTTGCCAACACTGGAGCTAGAAGCCTTCTCCTCTGCAGCTTCTGCCATGAGTAACAACCCCTCCCCTGCCTTTCTCCTCCATCTTGTCTATCCTCTTTTAAATTCCACTTGAAAGAGCCTTTTTCTTCCTTATCAAGGACTTACCATATTTACGCGAATCCAAGATGACTTCAAATTTAAGTCCACCTCCCCCCCAAGAATTAGTCTCTATATACAGACAATTACAAATTTGTTGTAATTTTCCATGTACAGAATCTAATTGGTGGAAGGTCATCTTAAATTTGCCCCACTTCTATGGCAGGGGAAGAGGAGCCAGACACATACCCCTTGCTCTTCTGCCCCTTTCCCCTTTTTGTCTGTACCTTCCCCCTTGTGCCTGCTCCCCACCATGTGATATTTGTCCCCCTGTACCTGTGCCTGCTCCACGTCCCCAGCACCCCCTGCTGCTCTCTCGCAACCTGCATCCCACCTCTTGCTTCCCACACCATGCCTCCCTATTCCCCTTACCTTCAGCTGCAGCTCTACCTGGCCCCACACTTCCTGCCTCCTGCACCCCCTGCTCCCTCCTTGCAACCTGCCTCCCACCACCTGTGTCCCCTTCTCCAACCTTCTGCTGCAGCTCTACTCTGGATCAGGGCACTTTGCAGCAGTGCAAGCCCAGTCCCAGTTTAGCCTGGCCAAGGAAAAGTAGCATCAGTTCCTGTCAGGGCCAGGTCAGAACTGGAAGGACTGGAGTCAGAGCAGAAGGTAAAGCAGGAGTGGGGAGGGTGGGGGGCAGGCTGCAGGTTTCCCTCTTCCCCTACAGCTCTCCTTTGTGCTCCCTCTGCATGCGTGGCTCATTTGGAAAGGGATCAGCATTCTGTCTCGGGGCAGACTTCAGCATGGAGTCTAGGGCCAAAGCCAGAGCTGAGCTGCTACCTGTGCCAGACCCGTGCTCTAATGCAAGACAAGGCTTTTCCCTCTGTGCTGACTGGGCTGAGGGGACCTTGTCTTGGATTTGAGTAAATACACTAATGTCTTTTATGTACGCCAAGAGACCCGTGCTCCTTGGCTATTATGACAGTCACATCACAAGGACAGTCCTGATCTTTCCAAAAAGTACAAGAACTTTACCTTTAGCTTGCACAACTACCCATGGATAACAGAAAGGACCTTGCGTTAATGTCTCATGGGACAGAACTACACAAAGGTTGTTTGCTATGAAACTAAGGTTTGGGTACCAACACTTCCAGAACATCACGAACATCCTGCTGTTATCTAACACACGCACTGCCCCCAACCTGTATCCATCAGTTTCCTTGGTTACAGACTGAGAAATAGCAGCCTGCCAACTGGCTTGTGTAATTTCCTTCACAGCTCATGCGGCAGCTAGCTGGGTAACTGCCCCAGACGAATCCTTACAGCATGGTGAAGCCAGCAACAAGGTGGTTTCATGCGGCCACGGGAGCCTGGTAAAACATCAATGAACTGCGCTTAACCCTTTTTGTTCAGCTTCTATGATCAGTGTCAGAGAGCCTGATCAATGAGTCTGGACAGTTTCAATGAGCTAGAGTAATAACAAAAGCAATAACAGTAAAAAGCCTGTATCAGAGGGATCTATCCAAACATGACTGTAGAATCAGTCCCCTACCTAAAGTAGAACACTTCATACAAGAGCAGGGGACAAGGGGGCTTTCAGCTATGGGAAACAGTGAGAGGATGCACAGGTGGGTTACAATGAAGAAGTGATGCATTTGGTATCGGAAAAGGCGACTGGAACACACTAAGTCAGCAGGCTCTGGTGCATGAATCAGGGTGAGCGTTGTCTCCACAGCAAGGCACTCACCTGCTATCTCAGTACATGGAGATGCTACAATAGTAAAAAAATAAAGAGGAGCTGGCAAGAGAAGTTTCTCCAAGTGAGCCAATAGACTGAGGACTCAAAGACAAAAGAGAGCTAGTTTACTTCGCTACAGACTTTGCGCTGACAAGCTGGAAACAGGCACTTCAGGGTAGAGACAATGCATCTCATACCACCACAGAACAAAGTCATTTCTAAGAGACTGAAAAGGCACAACTTAGAAGACAGAATTTAAAAAGTAGCATTTTGAAAGTTTACTCCGGGGACTAAAACAAAATGTTTTTTGGCGTGTTGCTGTTTCCCAAGCCAAGTTTCCTTAACCAATCTGAAGGGGGATTTCCTTCTGAAATGCATGCTTCCTGTTTTTCCAAGCATTGGTTGGAAGCTGAATCAGACAGTTCTCCTCGGAGGCTACGTTCTTGTATTAGCAGAAACCAAAACAGGCTCCTCATGTCTCTAAATTCTGACTCGGTTTATTACAGCTCTTCTTAACCATTTTTAGACATAAGGCACCTCTTGTTAGATTCAAGATATCCCTCAGAAAATGTCAACTCTTTAGCTTTTACTAGTTTCTTGACTGTGGAATACTAACAAAACAATTCTTTTGCAAAGAAAACAAAAAGACCACAACAGGTCATAATGTTTTTGTCATTACAGATTCCTATTTGACATCTCTGGGCTCATCTTTTGAATCATATGTAGGTATCTGCACATCTAACATGGCGTGGCACCCCATGGCACCCTTAAAAGCATTGCATGACACCCCACCATTATGCTGCAGCAGTCTGTTTGAGATTCACCAGGTGTGTCTACACATGCATTTGATCTGAGATCAGTTTATTTGCGAGTAAACTACTCATGAGTAAATGCTCTCACACATGCAGGGATGTAGGAGCAGATTTGCTGCTCCTAGCAGCAAACTGCTTCCACTTCCTGCAGCCCTGCACTGGGACCCTGCTTCCACTGTGGGTGCTGGCTCAGGAGCTGGCAGGGAACACCGGGCCAGGAGACAGCTGTTTCCTGGCCAGGGCTGGGACATTGCTCCCTGCTCCCAGTCAGGGATTCGCTACTAGCTGCCCCATTGGTGGATGGGGTAGGGGGCTGGGACCTGCCCCACCTCTGCAGCTCTTTCCAAGTCCCCTGCCTCAATCACTCAGTCAGGGCGTGGGGCTGGGACCTGCCCCTGACCGGGACAGTTTTCTACTCCTGCTCCACAATCGTGAGGCAGAGGGTTGGGAACTTGTTCCATGCTCAGATCCACAAGCACACAGCTGGGTGGGGAACAGGTTGAATCTCCCAGCACTCATGGGCTGGTGCTGGGAAATAAGAATCACCCAGCCCCCTGCTCGTGATGAGGAAGTTGGGGGCTTGAAGCTCCCTGCTGCTGGGACAGGGGGACATAGTCCCCACCTGGGCTCCAGTGACAGAGCCTAACCTGGCAGCAGGCAGCTCCTGGGAGCAGGGAACAATTTCCCGCCCCCTGGTGGTTGGTTGACTGGGAGCAGGTTTGCTCCTGGTCAGGCATCTACATGTGCGTTACTGTGCAGCAACTACTCACAAGTAAATTTGCTATTTGCATTTGCAGGTAGCAAATTTACTCATGAGTAGTGAGGTTTACTGTGCAGTAAACTATACTACTTTGCAGTACAGCATCTTGTGTAGATGTACCCACTGATCTGCTGCATGATGAATGCCATTCACAGAGCTCAGTATTGACAAACAAGACAAAAGCCAGATGTGCACAAAACTTTCCGCAGATCAACCTGAGCTTATGTGACATCCTGCAACCCAAAGGATTCCAAATCCATTTATACAAAATACACACAGTGGTAACTTTGTCCAAACGCCAATGAAACTGCGTCAGAAGTGAAATCCAGTCAGTATCACTACATATGAGAACACATCAGTATGGAAAAGTAAGAAGGCAAATCCTCTACCCCAGGGGGTCAGCAATGGAGCTGGAGCGCGTTGCCTGTGCCTGCATCCATGTCTGTGCTGGGTGGGATAGGGCAGTGAGGACTGCCCTGGAGCCTGGCAGCTTCCAGCTGTGCCTGTGCTGCTTCTCCCCACCCTCCTGGCTCTGGTACAATGCAGGCTGGGTGGTTTTAGAGGCATGACAGTGGCAGGTACAGAGTTTCCAGGGGCAGGGAGTGTGCTGGGGCCAGGCAGCTTTCAGTTGTGCCCAGACCACATCCAGGAGAAGTTGTGCCCACTCTGCAGTTGGGGCATGGGTGGCTAGGTGAAAAAGCAGTGGCATAGGGAAAGCCCCCCTGACACAATGTTGAAGTTACATGGCCTGCACTGGACCAGAGCTAGGTTGTTCCAGCCCATTTCTTATAAAAGGCGGCTAGCCCCTGTTCTATCCTACTGAAACTGCAGGTAGATTTGTGACCAGACAGATCAGAATCATCTGAACTGATCGACAATCAAGGCAGAGTTAAGAGTTCCCAAATTTGCATTCTGACATGTCTTGTCTGGAGAGAGACCATGAGGCAAAAAAGTAAAGAGGTCAATCAGCTTTTGAAATCCACAAATCAAATCCTAATTACCAAAAAAATATTTATTACACCTCAGTAAAAGTTCAATTCAATCCTTCTATTCCTGGATTGAGGTCTAGGAAGAGTTTTATTTATTTAACTACTTCTTAGAAGGGCCACAGGGTTAATCCTGAATACACAGAAACTCTAGGGCACAGACAGAAGCGACAATTTTTGCCTGATCTGACCACAGAAAGTGGTCTATACCTATGACCAAACACAAATGCACAGCTGCACACAGCTTAAAAAATGGCTGACCGGGCAAAAATCTGAACCCTCATTGCACGAGGGGTCAGATGAAGACATTACAAAACAGAATGTCTTCTACAACTTTTGTCTGCGCTGCCTCTCAGCCTTGAGCCGTTTTCAGAATGGAAATGGGGAAAAGGAGCGAGTTTGGTCTAGGCTTTTTTTCAACCCTAGCTGGAGGGTGGGATGGGTGTACTGAAGACCCTCCAGCAAGGAGCTGTTTCCTCGGGGTGGGGCTCCAATAAAACTCACCCCACCCTCCAGCACTGGATGGTGAACCCCCCCCCGAACGAGCTCCCTCTGCTCCTTTTCCCTCCCGTCCCATTCTGAAACAAAGACAGGCTGGGAGAGAGGAGCAGCTGGTGCTAGGGGAAATGGGCTGTAGACTCCCAGCCGCCAGCTAGATTATCTCCCCCACCCTGGAACCAACATTGAACTTCTGTTTGTTCCAGGAGATCCAGATCGCTTCCTGCAAAGCCTTCTCAGTTACAGCGGGGAGCAACACTTCTGCCTGCGCTCAAAATTAAGAGATGACAAACAACACTGGGATTGGATGCTTGTGCCTATTAATCAGAATTCCCCTTCTCCTTCCTGGACTAAATTCTCTGACCTGTAACTTGCTTTTGAACAGAGCACAATCAGTCTCCAAATGCCTAAAGCCACTTCTGTATCTTCTCCTGAAGGAAATGAGGATAGCACATTACATTAAAATATGAAAATTACTTCTTTGATGGTACCTTTTGAAAGGCTATAATTTCCATCAGTGGCTCCTGCAACTCCTGCTTTGCAGAGCTTCTGGCGTCAGAGCAAGCTCTCAGGAAAACTGTAGGCTAGTCAAAACACCACAGTTTTTGAAATTTGCAAAGAATATGTATAATGCACTGTAAAAAATATTAAACTTAAACAGTAATCCT
This sequence comes from Alligator sinensis, assembly GCF_000455745.1. Taxonomy (NCBI): domain Eukaryota; kingdom Metazoa; phylum Chordata; order Crocodylia; family Alligatoridae; genus Alligator; species Alligator sinensis. The sequence continues at coordinate 1,548,180 of NW_005842313.1, forward strand.
GTGCCTGAATGCTTTTTATGTTAACCCACTCAAGGGTCACCTTGGCTCTGTGGATTATACCTTAAAACACTCTAGCTGGGACCAACGTTTAGCCAGGAGCCTCCAAGAGTTCTCTCTCCCCCTTACAAATATAAAATTTTCTCTAGCTCTATTTTATAAGTGGTTTCACCTGATCTGGCTTGGCCAAAATTCTAATGTAATAAGGGCTTTGTCTGTCTGTCTGCGTGTGTCTGTTTGTCCATAATGCTTTTGGGCAACTGTGTATGTGCAGCCCAGAGGGCCAGCAGCGACTGGCTGCGTGGACTCCACCTCCTCAGGCAGGGAGGCAGGTAAGTCCCGCTGTTCCACGGGAGGCGTTGGTGGGAGGGCAGGGTGGGGTGGGACCAAGGCATTGGAGACTGGAGGTGGTAGAAGCAGTAGAGGGACTGTTTACATGGCCAGCCCCAGACGGTGAGCTGGGGGTGGGAGCGTGGAGGTATGTAAACACTCCCTGAAACACTCTGTCATTCATGATGGGCAATTGGCTAATAAAACTATAAACTCACCTAGTGAGCACATGTAGCAAAAGCATCGTAACCTTAGTGCACCAAAAAAAAAAAAAAAAAAAAATTACTTGCTAAGCAAACCTCATTTTCTACTGTACTATACTTTCAGATCAGAAGAATACGCCATATTAATCAAATACATTTCAGTCCAATATTTGGAAAAAGCCTTTGTCCTATTTTTTCACCGAGTCATCCTTCTACCCCCTGTATTTTAGGAGTAAACAACAATTTTTTTTCCTGTTGCTCGTTTATTTCTTTATCTATCATACACGTTTCAGTAGATTTCCACATATACAGGTCTGGAAAATTTACTCACTATAATCATGTAAATGGAATCTATTGCTTCATAATATGGCAGAGAGGATTCCTGACAGCATCCCAAAATAAGTTATCCTCTGTAGGCATACCAGACACAACACAGTCTAACTCACAAGCTACTCTGTTGGGCCAGGTGGGTGCAACCTGGTAAAGGCCAGACAGCCTTTCCTTAAACTAAAATGAGCAGTAGAAACTTGTCTACTTCACTTCTTACCAAAAAATTACCTAATCATCTCCCACAAACCTGGCTTGATCTTAGTCCTATAACTGAGTTACAATAACACAGAAGTTGATTCTTATATCTTCTAGCTGTTTTTCAGTTATCTGAACTCAAATTTATTCAGACTTCCCTTTTCGCAGCTAAGCTGAACCTCTATAAAAGTACTGAACATTGAGCTGAGATCTAGTATGGGGAGCTTCTGAGAAGGCCACTTCTAAATACGTTTTGGGAGTTTATAGAGAATCTCCTTCACAGTCTTAACCGTATCAGTCATTGACGTGAATGGTTCAATAAAGAGACAGAACAGTGCTCCTAGTACATTTATATTACTCCAGCTCAACCTCTCTGAGAACACAGGTCATGAAATCTGCTCCAAGTTCATGGCTGTTTCAGATCAGCCTGACAGACAAATTGCACAACAGATCTTTGGCAGACATGCTGACAAGGGGCTGAAAAAACAGGAGGTGTAAGGAAGATGTTGTGATCTGCTTCTAAGAAGTACACAGTTCAAGTATTTTTCTAGCAACTAACCTTGCCAGTAATACCCTCGTTGCAAAGCCAAAGGAATACTCCTCCTTTACAGCTGGTCAGAAGCCTTAGGATAAAAATACTGAAGGGAGCGTAAAGGATGTGTCTATAAGGAAATCACAATTTGGAGTAAAGCATAAGAAACTATGCTATCTAGGTCAAAGGATGTGGCCAAACTGGTGTAGCAGGGGCTGCCTTCTCCCCTTTTCCCCAGGACACCAGTTTCCAGAAGCTGCAAAGCAAGACAGAATGGCAGCTTTGCTCAGCAGTTGTATGTATTTAGGATATTGTGTTCAAATTTTAAAAGGAAACTACACAGTTTACACTGAATTTCACTAGCTTCCAACTCAACTTCTACTTCCACACTGACATCTGTACATCTAGAAATTAATCCAGGCACCAATAACAGCTTCCTGGAGGAATCAACTTTCTTGATGGCTCAATCTTGTCATCAGAGCATCAGTGGCACTTACAAATACCGTAGACACTGATGTAAAGTACCAGTCTGCGTGACCTCACTTGCTCAAGCATCAGAGGAATAATGAACTCAGAAACAGGTGAAGGGAAAAAAATGAATATGAAATGTGACTAATGTACAATTCCTGCCCTCACACAGAGCTGTTCACTACAAAATGGTTGAAGAGAACTTACTGAAGAGCAGCTTTTAGAACCCTACCTCCTTGAAGTAAATAAAGGCATTTTTCCTTGAGAACTGAGTTGTTTTCAAAAAGTCTTTCTGCTTCAGTTGATTCAGTCAACAGCAGCATTTTACATGTAGAAAACACATTTCATGGCAAAGCACTTTATGGTCATTTGGGAATGATATACAAAACATTCTTCTCACAACTGAAATGCAACAGCAGTTTAGGAATACACAATAACAGTAACACTGCCTAATGAAAGGCAGGCAGGGATACAGCCTGCAGTGGCAGACTTAGTGCTTAGTCAGAATATGGTCCAGCTACCAGGCTGTTGCTCTTGCTCTCACTCATGTACCATGGAATCCAAGATGCCACACGTAGTCAGGATTTCAGTTTTGCAGCTCAACTGGAAAGTCAGCCCTTCTGAATGTACAGTACTGCCTAACACAGCACTGACTCAGATGAGAAAGTGCTATCTATTGAATCATCAACACTATTTCCTACAGGATCAGGGGCTTTCCAGGGATATGTCCCACCCAAGCAATGACAGCTACTTATTTTGTGTAGTATGATGTGGTAGTTTGGCATCACAGAAAAAAATAGAATGATCTCCCCTACCCCCCATTGTCCCCTGTTCATTCTCTCTCAATCCTAACAGACACCAGAGCCAGAATGTGACTTGCTCCAAGCTGTTTGCATACAAGTGCTCCATTGGAGCTGCTTTTGACCCCCAAATTTTACAGGCTTAACATCATTTAACTGGTTATAAAAATATGTACTTCTCTGTCAGTAAGTCTGCTGCAGGCTTGCTTGATGACAGCCCCTTTCTGCCCATGTGCTCACTCCATGGGAGTGCTTGTTCCAAATGCCAGGCTCATCCCTAGCTAACTGGGAAGATTGCTATCCTGGTCACAGGAGTCCCCAAGATGAGTTTTCACTACATGCTCCAGGGCTGAGCACTGTTATGCAGCTGTTACATTCTTACCCAGAAGTAGCTGCATTTCAGAGCTAGAAAAATTAATTCCTGCACCATATTGTTTCAATTATAAGGCACCATTTTTTTCATGCAAACAAACCTTTAAAAGGAAAACCCTCAAACACACACAACTTATACATGGAGATACCCTACCATCAGACCCCTAACAATCTTGACTTTTGTACTTGAAGGATTCTTGCACACGAAATAAAAATATCAAACAGATTTGTTTTCACTGTAGGTGTTTTAAGCATTTTTAGTGCATTTAACTTCTTTTGGGTGTTTCTCTGTGTTATTTGATTGCTCTCAGGGATTTTCTTAGGGCATTTCTCTATAGTTATCAACTTACATTCAGGAAAAAGGCTGATTTTCCTAAATCTGAACCTGAAAACATGGGCTCATCTTATAATTTAAGCAATGTAGAATTTATTCTACATTGCTTGGGGGTTGTGGCTGAAACAGACTATATTACTATAAAATCTACGGATTCCCAAACAGAGGGAACAATATTGCATACATTACTGCTAATGGGACTTTTGCACTGTTATCTACACCTCCAGGTTCATGCTCAAAATCAGAGGTTGGCAACTTATGGTCCATGGGCTAAAACCAGCCCATGAAGAAGTTGGATACAGCACAAGGGATTGGGCAGAATGCAGTTGTACTGTGTCATCCACACCTTTGCAGCATCCCCCTCCACAGTACTCCCTGCTGCTGTCTCATGCCAGTGGTTACTCTTGATGCAGAGGGGCCAGGTATCTGTAGTAAGGGTAAGCGCAGGCAGCTTGGGGACTCTGAGAGGGAAGGCAGAGATCTGTGGCCCCAAGCAGCAGGCAGGTTGCAAACTCCAGCCCATGGCAGCAAAAAGTTGCAGACAAAAAGTTGCGGACCTCTACTGTAAATGACAAGAATAAGAGGGAAAAAAAAGGATTACACTTACAGGTGGGGGTTTCTTCCTCATCTCAAAAATCCGTGTAGCACCAAAACTGAGTGAGGCAATGACAGGATTTCTCCCCAATGACAGCTCATCATCACTGTGCCAGTCAACGCTGTCCTTCTCGTTTCGGTACAGATTGCAAAGGAGAGAGTTGAAGGTGTGACTGGTGACCTCTTCAATGTGCTTCTTCAATGAGGTCAGCAGAGGGTGCCACTGCAATCAGTGAAACAAAGTCAAAGGGAAAGGAAAATACAGTGCAGAGATTGCCAAAGTCTCCAGAACAGAGAATCAAAAAGGAGAAGCAAAGGTTAAACAACCCCCCCCCTCCCCCCATGGTGGAGAAAAAACAAAGGCTACTATTCTTGTTACATGTGTGACAAAAACAGCATAAATTATATGAAGCCAACTGACACCAGGCTGCCCCTGACCTTTTCCTGTACATAATTCCATGGAGCAGTAGAGATGTAGCTCTTCTCCACAGAGTTGTGTTGACTGTGTCTGAATGCCATTCTAGCCCCTTAGAGCAATCTGGCTTCTCATAACAATATGTAGAAACCAGAAAAACTTATACCTGCTCCAAGGTCTCTGAGTAAATGCTATGGGTGACGAACAGAGATGGAGGGCTACTTAATGCCTGCACTGAAAGACAGTGAAGCAACTTGAACTGGTAGCTAAATAGCACGCTGAATCTGAAGCGGTCTACAGCAGTAAAAGGCAAGAACTTGCATAATACTGCCACTGCATGGCTCTCCATTCCCAGGTCTATTAGTACAGTTTAAAGAATCCAATTAATCTTTCTATTGGGTTTTAAGTTCAATGTCAATTGTTTATGTTTTCAGCAATTCATGAAATAAGTAGCTCTCAGCCTCTGTAAACCGCAGCTATTGCATTGTTAATATCGTTCCACGCTCAGAGTCTACAGCAATTACCAAGATCCTATGTGCTTAACGTTGTGCCATTCATCTGAAGATCACACACTACTTTGAACTACTAATTATGCTTCTACCCCCAATATAAGATGGATCTAAATCATGATTATCCTCAATTACACAAGTGGAAACTTTGAAGCAAAATTTAACAGACTGATTCAAGGTCTCACAATATATCACTGTTAAAGGACAGAATATAACTTAGAGAAAGACATGAGGAGCTGAGACTCCTAATTACGAGAGCATTGCCTTCTCCATGTTTACTACTTTTCTTCTCTCTCTCAACTTTACTGGCTATGCAACACAACAGTCTTCTTCATCTTAGTTATTTCTAGTTCAGCCACCTCAATAATGAGATGAATAATTATGCAAATAATTATGTATAAAAATAGCTTGCAATCCATGGAGATTTACTGCATTTAAATGTCACATTTAACAACTGAATTGCCTGAAGGGGAAAAAAAAAACAAAACAATGGACGTCCAAGATTATAGTTTGTGAGGAATACAAAATGAGTTGGCAGAAGAGGGCTCAGCAAGAGTTGCTAACAGCATTTGCTAGCAAGTGGCTGATTATTGGATTCTTTCCATTCGCACTATAACATTTTCCAGTGGTAACGTCCTCAGGTGGTAAATGTGTGATTCAATGGAAACTCTGCTGTCAATAAACAGTAAAAGCCATTTTGTTATGAAAGGTTACTATGTTACCATATATTTCGCTGTTTACCAGGAAGGATTTTTTTAACTCCCCAAGTCATATAACCACTAGACGTGTATGGCATCTGGGAACATTTCAAGTTCTTAACACTACTTTTAGTATTTTTTTTTAAAGGAAATGAGATGCTACTTCTAAAACTCAAACACAGAGGTCCTTAGGTGTGACAAACCTGGACTCTAAACAACACTTCCTAAACAACCTTGATCTTAGGGCTACTTTTTGTTACTTTGCCAGTTGGGTATTACTAAAATGATGTGGGCTTTACACCACCTGGTGGGGAATAATGCTGGGAAAATAACCTGTGCAAAACAGGTACAGAAAAAGAGGGTGTCATGTCCTGAAGATGGATAGTCTCCATCTGTTCAGGGAACAGGAACAGCAAAAATAGTGAGAGGAAATTTGTCCTGCCACATGTACCCACTAATATACTTCATCTCGAGCAAGAAGGGACAAGTGTCTATCATCTTTGTCTATTGATAATTTCAATCCCTGTGTCTCTTTGGTAAGAACAGGGGCTCAGTGAGTGCAAACTGTGCTCTAGACTATAACTACCAACTTCTTTCATATACCGTAGAGCAAAACTAAGCAGCAATAGCTTTATCAGGGATGGATTCAAACTACTGCTGAATGGCACTATATGGTATTGTCACTCAGCCTCCACCCATACTTTCTCGAAAAATTAGTTTACTAACATGTACATGGGCTGCATGTTTTTCTGCTGTAAATGATGTATGCTTCACAAGACTCTTAATGTGACTGAAAATCCTCACATCTCAGATTGCTTATTCAAATATTCTGGGCAAAAAACATTTCCTTCAAACTCTGCTATGCTTCAAGGCATCTTTCCTTGGCAGCAATTATGATATCTGAGACTGCAATACACTCTCTCTCACAGAACCCTGCTCTCACTAGTTACTCTTAATTTATGGTTAGGACATCGCAGTCTACTGCCATGGAAATTCCAAACAAAGCAACATCTAGAGACAGGCTAAGGAGACGACAGGTTGGAAGCCAGAGAGAGTGACTGAGCATGAACAAAAAGTCAACAAGTCAATTAGAAAGGCTTCTGACTCTCCCAAAACAGCAAGATGGCGTGGGAAATTATACAGTACAATCTGGTGCAACTGAGTAGGCAAGTCATGTGCTAATCTCATTGCACTTGCAAACAGGATGAGGATATACCCAAATGCAGCTGTAGAAATGTTTATTTTAAATGTTTATGAAAGGGAGCTTATCCATTTTCATTATCCATATTCCTGTATCTTTACAGTTATTAGTTCTGCCTCACAATAACCATATGATGCAATGAAGTCACATAATAACCATCATAAAGCTGGATAAAAAGATGGATAAAACCAAGCGCACAGAGGTTAAAAGATCTGCCCAAAGTCATATGGTCTCTCCACAGCAGAACAAGGGGACAGACCTCAGGACTGATAACTCCCAGGCCCTTCCTTCTAACCATTAGTTTATGCTCCTCTGAATGCTTTTTTTTTTTATAGGGCTGCATATGTTCAGGAATAATACTTCCTTTGTGGAGTTTTAGGCATGGCACTGGCCTCCTCTGGTGATCATAAATCAGATCACCAAGAAAAGGTTTGTCAACAGGTTTTTTTAAAAGCTTTTTTGCTGGTAATAAGTCACAAGTGAATTAATACGTACATGTGGATTTGGGTTCATCGTTAATCTGGAGTAAGTGTAAGGAAGCTCCCCATACCAAGATGTAAGCCTGGGCTCCTCAAAAGACAGGTCTAGATAAAGAAAAATTGGAAGATTTCACAACTCTAATATTAAGCAGGCAGGGAAGTGAAAGTACAGACCTGTGAAGAAGTTTCTTGCAGGTGACAGTCAAAAAACCAATAACTCATTCAAAATTAAAAGGTGAAGCCTAACAAATCACTTCAAATCTACAAAGAGCAGTCACTAGAACAAGGATATGCAGACCTGCTCTTACATCTCTGAATGGGATCCAAACCTTAGGCCCTGGCAGGTGTTATATTTATGGCATGATTAACATGTTAATCACGCCATAAATTGTAACATGCTACATGTGCAAGCAATTTATAACATGAACATTTGATGTGAAACATCGTTGTGGCTGGTTTGTACCACACTTTAATTTGAACGCGTAGCACGAAGCTCCCAGAACAGAAGCCTAAAACAGGGGAGTTGCTCCCCTGATCTAGGGTTCTGCACACACACATGCAGCCCAGTGAGTTGAAAAGGTGCGCCATGCAGCCCAGCACTGTGGAACTGCTTCCATAATGTCAGGCTTGCCAGCAAGCATTTTAAAAGTCCATGCGTGAGGAAAGATCCTCTGCACAGTCAGATGTGCAATGGAATCTGAGGAACTTTATCCCAGATACCAAAAACAGCATTCCCTACCATGCCACACGTGCACAGCAGGTCATGCAATGTGTGGGATCCAAGGTAAAATTTCTCAAATCTCAATTAAATTAATTCCTAGGCCCGTATAGATATATTCAGTTTCTCAGCCTAATATCTGACCCCAGCAGGCCAACCTATTGTGACAGCCTCTATGGTGAGGCCAACATGGACTCTCAGTTGTGGTTCTGGGTTGTTTTGCTTTCATACACTGCTGCTTAAATATACTAGCATCAGTTTTAGGGAAGAATGATACGGTAGCAGCAAGAGTGAGACAGTTTAAGGTATGCAGCCAGGCCAGATTAGTACATCTCTGGTAATGGTGTACTTCTGAAGCATGGTAAAAACACTTTCAAACTGAGGCAGAATTAGCCCAATGGCTATTTCCTGGATTTCACAGGCATCACTTTCCAATCTGCATTCACTCTTGCAGCTCAATAAAGGCAAAATTTGAGCAGGTTTGCATGAAGCATTTGACAGCACTAAGAACAGTGTTCTCTGTGCCTCTTCTATACCAGCTAGATAATCTTAATAATCTGATACCCAGCACTAAGGAACAGAGGCTATGAAATAACATGGGTGCCCCTTAGTGAACAAAACTGGAACAACAGGTGCTTCATCTGCTGACTGCAAACTCAGCTGTGCCTTGGATTAAATAAAATGTTGAGAAAGACTTTTATATAAAAACTACAATCAAAACACTTGAGAAAATTATTAGTTTAGCAGAAAAAGAAACCTGAATAAGAAAAGACAAGGGAGAAGAGAAATTTGCTGAGAATCTATGTAAGTGAGAGAGATGATGCAGTGGTTAGAGGGAAACTATTATAGGAAGGCAGGATATAGAAAGAATGAGGTTCTGGCAACATCAGTCAAGAGACTGAAGGGACCAAACAGAGATGAATGTTAGGAGGCAGAAGGAAGAGTGAAATTTAGGAGGCAGGAAGAAGATAACTGAGGGGGGGGCCGCAGATTCAAATTCACAGAGGATTAAAAAAAATAGAGGACAATTTTCCCTTTCTTTTAGGACTCAGAGCACTGCTTGCAAGTAAGGCAAAAAAGTTATGCTTCATTAGATATCTGAAATTGGGCAGCATTATTTTAGGCATGAATCTGAAAAACTGAAATGGGGCAGGGAAGAAGTGGGAAGAATTAATCCCAGTGAACGGCAAACCCAAGGACTGTGGCACAGCAGGAGTGGAGATAAGAGACCTTAAGAACCATGGCGCACTTACCCTGTCTAATATGAGTTCTCTGCCCCCAAGGTATCTCTTGAAGGAGCTGCTCAAACATCCAGTCTGCTTCTTTGGAGTCAATAAATCCAGGAATCAAATTAATGCTAGTATAGAATAGTTGCAGATTAAAGGGAGAAAGAAAGCAACATACACTGTTTCTAGACTTAGATTTGGTGAAATCCTCTAATATCAAGGGTTACTAGTGCAGTGTCAGCAGATAATGTGGGACTGCATTTAAATGCAGTTATACTTCTTGAAGGAATAGGCCAAGATTTCCAAAAGTGACCAGTGATTTTGTGCGCTTCTGCTTCTGGTTGGGCAATGGGACAGAAAGCACCCTTTACTTAGAGGCAGTTACAAAACTAGCAGCTTTTGGTTATCAAGTGTATTGAAGCAGTAACATTTTAGGCTTTGATCCAACAAAGCAATTAAACCAAAGGGCTGCTTGTGTGCTTAAAATGAAGCATATACATAATACTTTTGATGAATCAGCGCCTATCCCTTGCTTGTGTTTCCAGTATTTTCAAGCAAGTTAAACATCTTTAGCCTCTTTTCTTTTGACTGTATGATGCAGCAAAGTCTACGGATGAAGAATGGACAAATTCTCCCACAAAACGCACCAGTTTGGAGAAAAGAGTCTGGCTTCCCTATTAGGTCACTAGAGGCACAGCAGGATAGGTCCATACTCAGGGCAGTGCTGGTGAGAGATAGCATGGTCAGCTGCCGCTGCAGCAGTGACTATGTTTGTGCTTTCTGCCACAAAGGTGGCACCTAGGACTGTTGCCCCAGTTGTTCCCACTTAGTTACACTGCACGGTAGTAAATCACTGGGTCGCAATTTGGACAAGGATGGACAAGGAGAAAAAGTTAAGCAGAATTAGACCTCTAATGTTCAGACAGAAGAAAGCACAGTTGTCTTCACTCTCCCAGCAAAAAACTCATGCAATAAATGAGAATCAGTAACAGCACAATCAGTTCAACAAAAGATGTCATCCTGAGAAATCCTTGCCCCTCACATAATTTCTGGACCTTCATGGCTACAACATGCCTCTCACATATTCAGTAAAGGCACAAAGCATTACTGTCCTATTGCTCCCAAATCTTTACCTAATGAGGAAAGGACAAATCTCAAGACATTCTTTATAAATTACACAGAAACAGGTTTTAAAGAAATGGGTGTTTTAGGAATAACCTTTGTGAAGCATTTGCTTAGGATAGTGGTGCTTAACCTCTGGCCTGTGGAGCTGTCATCTGGCCTGCAGGGCTGCCTACAGGTCCAGAAAAATGGCAGCAGGGGAGTGGTAGCACTGTTAATTGATGCTCTCCTGCTGCCAAGTTTCTGGACCAGTGAGGAGCTGGGTGGGCCAGCTGGATGTGCGCACATGGGGTTACACATGTGGGCCAACCCCATACAGGTGAAGGGGGCGGTTATCTAGCCATGGACTAACCCTACACCACTCATCCAGTCTTCAGGGCTGGAAGTTTGGACACCATGGACTTAGGAAAACAAAATCTAAAAGTAGTAAATACCTGAAAAAGCTTTACTACTCTCTGGAACAGTAAAGATGGCCTCAGCTTAACTGGTTTTCTCTAGCTGAAGATAGCAGGTATCCTGAACCGCAATGCTACCAGCTGGCCTTTCCTAGTCAGGAAATGCTCCTGGCCAGCATTTAGACCAAATCAGACTTTCTTACTGGCAGACTGATGTATTCTTTCATGGTCTGCATTAGATAATCAGGTCAGAAGGAAGTGCTACCCCAGTAATGGGAAAATGCCATGCACCACTGGGAATTCTGTTCCAAGAAACAGCACAATTGTGGTGATTCCAAGATCATGCAGGGATTAATGTAGTTAAAAAGTGGTTGCACACCATGAGGGTTGCCCTACCAAGAGGACAGGGTCACTTTTCTACTATAGGGGACAACATTAGAAGCAATAAGTGCAGTTCATCTGTATAGGTTCACTTTTACCCGCAGCAGCAATGGAATCTTAACTTCTTTCCAGCTGCCCAGAATTAACCACATCACTGCTGATTGATGCATCAGCAGGCAAATTTCCCTCCGAAGCCAACTTACATAAAGTATGCAATAGAGGAAAAATATCCGCACCAGAACCAAAATCCCAAATGACCGTGGTTTTCAGAAAACCGTCACTGCATTACTCTGCAGCAACCAAACCACTGGAAAAAAAAATCTAACTCACTTACCGAGACGCTCCTGTTGGTGACGTGCTGATCTCATAGAGGCCCTGTTTGCTGAGGACATGGACAACAAATAACTATAAGATGAATAAAATACAACTAATGATACTAATGTATGCCTAGGTATCATTTAGAATCATATGCAAGCTTAGGTTAGGGATGGTAGTCTAAGGACCGTGTAATAACTATACGGACCAGGAAGAAGAAGAATGTCAGAGATATCTCTGAAGTAGTCTGTTGCCTGACCTATTAAACTCAAACCTCAGCTGGCCTAATCGCATTGTCTGTGAAATATTCCCTACTGGCCTAATGCTCCACATAAGCCTCATGGGCTCCAGAGACAGTAACAAGGGTCCCATATTTCTTTCAACTACATACAGGTTTCCCTCAATTTATGTGGTACATACATTCTCGGAGAACAGTGCATAAATTTAATTCACATAAAGTGAACCCACTTTACAATGTAACAAATAGGGATAGGTTCGCATGGTGGTGAGGGAGGGAGGGAGGGAGGCTGGGACTAGGGAAGGGGCGGGGGGAGGGCTGCCGCTCCTGGGGCTACATAAGGCAGCAAAGCAGAGAGAACAGAGCGGCATTCACCCCAGCCCCAGCTGCAGCGGCCCCAGGAGAGACCAATGCCAGCCGCCTGTAGCTGCTGGGTTGCACTGTGCCATGGTGCAGGCAGCTGGCGTTGGCTGCTCCTAGAGCCACTCCAGCATGGGGTGTGGTGAGTGCAGACAAGTGGAGCCCCAGGCTGCGTGGCACTCACCCCAGCCCATGTTGAAGTGGGCCCGGGAGCAGCTGACACCAGCTGCCTGCACCAGGGCACAGTACAGCCCAGGAGCAGAGGTGAGAGCAGACAAACAGCCCGGGGGGGGGACACAGACGACCGATGGATTACAGTGCAGCACAAGGGCTGCAGGCAGCTGGGGCTGGCGACTCCCGGGGCCGCTGCAGCCAGGGCTGGGGTGAGTGGGGCCACAGCCCTTTCCCCTCCCCCCCACAGACTTACCTGCTTGGGCAGGAGGCGGGCATCTATGCTTATCGCATAAGAGTGAATTTACCTTGCATATAATGAATTATAGGTCTAAATATGCTCATCGCATAAGATCAAATTTGCATATAAAGAACCCGCATAAATCGAGGGAAACCTGTACTACAGTCATATATAGCCTGATTTTGTCAGAAAAAGATCAGAAGGCTGCCACCCTCATTTTAGCTAGCACAGCAAAATAAATACCATGTTATAGGAAGTGCTCCATGCCACATATTTGAAAACAATATTTAACTGCTATAGGTGGTACACAGGATAAAATGTGTTTCGTCAGTTGCCAGGTGCATGGCTGAGAAATACTAGTATTTGCCTTTCAAAGATTAGCCTGAGCTTCTCTCCTGACTGCTGCCTTTGTTTCCTGCCACATGCTGTCTCATTCGCCTAGAACAGCCTCTTAGCCCAGCGACACCTACCAGCCCTCTTCCCTGAACCCACCTCCGCTGCAAGGCATTCCTTCCATTTTTAATTTTATATTCACATTCTCTGGTAGTGCTGATTTATGTTGTATCTGCTAATGCCTTTCCTACTAAGTAAAAGTGAAATCCTAGAACACTTGCTATCCAAGAATCAGAATATTTTAAAATTATTAATTAAGCTTCCTTTGAGGTAGATATCATCATCCTCATTTTACAAAGAAGAGAATGAAGCAAAGAGAACTGAGGACACTTGCCCAAAGCTAGAGAGTAAGTCAGCAATAGAACATAGAATAGAATCTAACTCTCTTGACTCCCAGGTCTTTTATTTGCCAACTAGCTCATGCTCCGGTTTTCAAATGTAAACTCTTCAGGACAGGGGCTTTTATCTGTGCTGCACAATTACTGCACAGAGAGGATGGCCTATAAGCCTGCCTATATGGTGGTGAAAAAAGTAACATTGTAGGAAATAAGTGCTGAATGTTGCATTCAGAACATGTTTTAACATGTTTAAAGTAACCCTGTAAGATCTGTTCAGCACTGCAGCCTATGAGTCGTTAACACACTTTTTAAAATACTGCGTGTACAAAGGTGCTCTGAATACAGCTGTATCTTCCTGGCTTTATGATGTTATTGTCCCTGCTCTGAAACAGAAACTGAGAAGCTTTGATAAACAGACTGAAAATATCTCGTTTTACTGCAGTTTCCATAAGTGCCTCTGGTGAAACACTACTTAGTAAATTCCCAAAGCAATGATTTTGCAGCAAACTTGGACAGAAAACTGCCTGCACATTAAGTAGAATTATTTTCCCAACCACACTTAGGAACATAAGGTCACCTGTGTACTCTGGGCTGTGATCTCCAATTCACGAATTCCTATTTTAGTATTGTCCTTAAAGTGCAGAGAAAATACTCTCCAACCAGGAAATTGAAACATTTTGTAAGAAATATGGAACAACTGCCAATGTTTTACAAACTGAATCTGAAAATTATTTCTGGTGAACTGAGCATTAAGGATATTCTTTCAGTATAGTCAGACATGAAACAAATCTGAGGAGAACACGCTCAAATACACATAGGTCTAAGTATACCAGGAAACAAATCTGTCTCATATTTTAAGGTGATCAACAGTCCAAAGCACATAAACACCCAACTTCATTATCAGTCAGCAATATTCACTAACAGTTACAGCAGTTCTTCAGCCCTCATGGTAGACGGTGTTTGACTTGCCATTCCTGAACTTGACTTATATGTAGGGTTGCTTGAATTCTGACTGCCTCTGCAGCTGCTCTAATATCAAGACGTCTTGGATTTCGATTGGCAATTTCTGGTATAGTTTATACCAGGAATTATTCCGGATAAAATGTTAATAAAAGGAAAGTTGACAATAAACACATGGCAGCATAAATTTATTAAATTTACGACTAATGATCTCATCCTTACCACCAACATTAACAATCTGACCAATGCGTTAAACAGGCTGCTGGTCTAGCTCTCACTCTGAATGAAAGGCAGAGCACCTGGAGACACCACATCTGAATTTGGGATTATAATCTTCCAATGGAAGCCTCCAAATACACCCAGCCTAACAGCAGGTGTTGCAATGTTGTTTTGTGTCTGTGCTTCAGGCTTGTGACAGCAAAAGAATAAAGAGGGTGGAAGATAGTTCTGTGTGCAACTTTATCATCAATGTGCAGCTCTAAAGGCACCGAGTGTAACTTGTCTCACAACTTAACCTCACAAAACCCAGCTATTCTTTCTTCCTGGTTCATATGAACACAGTAAAACAAACGTAACACCCTTTAACTCCACCACATAGAATATCGGTGTGAGGCCCAAAGCTCAAGAAACTGGATGTCATATTTTGTACTGAAAATTCTCCCCACAGTTCTAGCAATTACAAATGAAGAACATCCTTCAACTCTGTCTTACCACAGGCCATTGAAGGAGAATCCACCACAACGAAGATAGTGAAGCCAGTATTATACTCACTCTATCACTCGAGTTTCTGGAGCTTTGCGTTCCATCTGAAAGGCAGTAAGAAGACCACCTCTAAATATAAAACAACTGACAGGTTAATTCTCAGCTAAGTGGTGATGATGTTGATGCCTATGCTTTTAGAATGGCCTAGATCTTACTCCTGCTACCAGTCCCTCAGTACTGAAATACCACTCAGAGTGAATCTGTTTTATCTTCAGCACTGCATTAAAACAGGGAGGAGGGAATGACTGGGGCTTATAGCAGAAATCATCAGCCAGCTGTCCTGATAATCAGTGCAGTTCTCCCAGCAGGACATGCTTCCTTTCCTCTGTCCCTCATGTAAAATGTCACTGTTTGGAAAACACCCAGCACAGTGTATCATTGTATATATGTAGTCCCATAAACAGCACACTGGTACTATTATGAGGAAAAACTCCCATGGAATCACAGTGTCTCTGAAGAATTCCTAGTCTGGAACTGATCCACCAAGCTCTAATACTAAGGAATGCAAGGATACATAAGGAACTCGCGTCCTGCTTCTGTGAGCACCTTACTCTTTGGTCTGCCAAGGGATTAAAGAACAAAGGTTGCAACTTGGATCCCACGTTTCTCCCTCAACAGTTCAGCGGCTGCTTTTCCTGCCAATGTTGTGTCCCTAACCAAGGGAGTGAAAAGCAGAACTCAAATCCTTCCTGAGACTTTTGCTTTTTTTGGGTTTTTTTTTGGGGGGGGTGGGAGGGGAGGGGGAAGGAGAGAAATAAAATCAGTGTTTAGAACCCATGAAGCCTTCAGTAAGCCACAGGTACAGTACATCTGCAAAGTCTCAAAAACTTGGGATGAGCTATTTTATTTTTGGCCTACCACCTCTAAGGGGAACCACTTCTTAAAGCAGTCTTTCTTTAGCACATCAGTACATCATAAGACACTACTGAAAACTTATCTAAAATCTTACCTTTGTTGATTCTTTAAATATGTATGGTTTTTCAAGTGGAAGCTGTTCTCTTCTCATCCAGGCCTGCCCAGTGCCCACAGTAACATTGTTCCGGGCCAGAGAAGCCTCTGGAGCTGAAGCAAAGAAAGAAACAGGATCAAACCAACTACAAAGTCAAACAAAGTACGTAAAATGGAAAACCAAGATTTATGTTAGGGATAACATCATTGTTCAGTTTTAGGGAGGAGTCAGATTTGTGTTTAATGTTTGTTAAAGGCATCTGGACCCTGGGACAGGCACTGTTTGTTTTGTTCTTAATTTATAAACTGAATAAAAGTGGTCTTCATACAAACCCTAAATGCAGACATTTTAGATCATAGAAGAGATCATAGAAAGCAGTGCTTTATATTTTGCTATATTAAGTTGAAGGCAGTAGATCTACCCATTAAAGACTGCAGCCCACAGTGACATTAAAAACTTAGGAGGTGTGACTTTGGGGAGTTCCATGCTTCTGTTCAAATGGCATTTATAAAGTATATGTGTATTAAATACAGCAGTTCTATAGTAATAGGTCATGCATGTAATGCCAAGCATACCAAAGTTAGGAAATGAAAGAAATCAAGGGCCTGTGCATTTTTAATTCAAACCCCTCCTGCACTCACATTATGATACAGACTCGCATACAATCTTTACCGGAAGAGACCCCTGCCTCTCAAAATGTACAATATGGTGCTCAGGGAACAGACAGCTACTCATATTTTTTTATCTTCCTGGTTCACTGTATGGTCTGATGCCTTATTTACTACGCACCATCCAAACTTTATACTGAATACAAAAGTGTTAACCTTCTTGTGAGCTTTCATACAACATTCATTACCACAGCATCTAAGTCCTTCACAGACATTAATGAAGGCATCTTAGCAACGCTCCATGAGGTCAGATGCTATTATCCCAATTTTACAGATGGAGATCTAAAACAGACAGATGGAGATCTAAAGCAGAGAAAGTTCAAGATTAATAAATATGTCCACTAAGTTTTTGATGCTTAGCTTGAGATACATGGGCTGATTTTTCAAAGTACTAAGTATTGTTATAATACTTTATACATTCAAATTACTTCTACTGGCTTCACCTGTAGTTGGGTGTGCTCATTAACTTTGCAAATGAGACCTCAGCTTCCCTAAATTAACCACTCATATTACAAACAACACTATTGCAACTTATGAAAGTTAAAAGGTTTGAGTAACACCACACAGAAACACTGTGGCAGGAATAGGATCCAGTTTTCCAGGGCACTTTTCAACAGCCTTAATCATAAAACCATCTTTCTTCTTCTAGTCTCCTCCCTTATTCACTACACATCTTCCAAATTCTGCAGTGTATAAGGCAAGGGTCTTATGGACAAAAGCTAATGTACAGTATATAACCCTGAGGTAGATTGAATAGATTTCACAGACGTGGAATGGACCTCGTAAGAACATCAAGGCCAGCTCCCTACCCAAGGGGCAGGAAGTCAGCTAGGATCAAAGGATCCTAGCAAGATAAGCGTCCAAATGTTTCCTGAAAGTGTCCAGAGTAGGTGCTTGCACCACCTCTGGGAGGAGTCTGTTCCAGGCCTTGGGGGCTCGGACAGTAAAGAAGTTTTTCCTCATGTCCAGCATAAAGCAGTCTTGCAGGAGTTTGTGACCACTTGACCTTGTCATCCCCTGGGGTACTCTGGTGAACAGGTGTTCCCCCAGATCCTGATGCACACCCCTTACGTACTTATAGGCTGCCACCATATCACCTTTCAGCCTGCGATTCTCCAGGCTGAAGAGTACCGTAACTCACAGCTTGTCTTCATAAGGGCTGTTCTCTTGCATTCTGATAATGTGTGTGGCTCTCCTCTGGACGTTCAGCTTCTCCACATCCTTCCTAAATTGTGGAGTCCAGAATTGGATGCAGTAATTCAGCTGCAGCCTCATTAAGGCTGAGTACAGCAGGAGGATAACACCCTGGGTCTTCCTTGAGATGCATTGTTAAAGGCATGTAGCTACAAAGCAGTTTCATCTTGTACACCAAAAGGGGGGGGGGGGGGGGGGGGGCGGGGGAGAGGAGGCGGCGGTTACCGGTAGCTGCACTTTGGAAAAACTGTGTTCAAGTAATTAAAGACTGTATCAAATGTATACACATATGCAGTGAATTAAAGTTGCATAGATAATGTAAGTTCTGTCATTTACTAACAGCTGTATGCTTGACTTTGCAGTTGTAATATTCTTTTTGCGTAGTTTGTGCGCATGTCATTTCTTAGGCTTAAATAAAAAGAACTGAACTGAAAGCATCCAGAAATTCAAGCATGTAGAAATGTAAGATTTCTTTTTGTGAAAATTTCATACATTATAAATGCTAAGGAGGGAAAAGACCTATTTATAGGCTGTGAGAAATTTTGGCAGCAATTTCATTTTAGAGGTGTTTCAGGCTGTTCTGGTGCTCGAAACACTGAATCTGAATTGAAATGGAAGGCTCCAAAACAGCTCTGAAACGAATTGGAAGGCTCTGAAACATTTCGGAAATGTTTCTGAGAATTTCGGAGTTTCGGAACCGGGCTTGCAGGGAAATAAAAACTAAGAGGGAGGGGAAAGAGGGGGAAGAAGGGCTGCTGATCTTGACATCTAGCTCCCGGTTTAATTCCCCAGCTCTCTGATCGCTTCCCTCAGCTCTTCCTGGGAGGTGCAGGCCCCCAATCTGCGCACGGGGTTTTAGCAGGCTGCCATTGCAGGCTGGGGCCAGTGGCAGCCAATTGGCACAACCTGCACCGGGAAGACTGTCGCTGCAACCTGGGGCCAGCGGCAGCACTGCAGCCTGCTGAAACCTGGTGCGCAGATCCGGGGACCCGTGCCCCCCCAGGAAGAGCTGGGGGAATGATCAGAGAGCTGGGGAATCAAACTGGGGGCTGGGGAAACCCTCCCATGCAACCTGGCTCCGCAGGGAGCAGAAATTCACACCGGGGTCTCCTTGCCGCCCCTCCCCGCCCGTGCAGCCCCACCCACGTTGCCAGGACAGTGCAGGGCAGGCAGTGAGGAGACCCCTAGTGTGGATCTCTGCTCCATGTGGAGCTGAGTCACGTGGCAGGGACCAGTAGGCTTGCTCACCACTCTGCGCTGCTTCCCTGCCCTGCAACCCGGCATGACAGGGATCAGAGATCTGTGCGGAGGTCGCCTTGCCTGAACATAGAGCAGCAACCCTCCCCCTCCCGCGGACAAGGCACCCACAGCCCTGTCCTGCTCCTCGCTGGGGCCCTGCAGCCCTAGACCTGAAGTCCCGCTCAGCTGGGTAGGGCTGTGCGAAGCTTCCCTTGCAGCCCGTTCAAAACAGATTCGGAGGTGCTTCGGGCCTTAAAAAAGATGGGGTTGAAATGAAATAGGACAGTGATCTGAAACACTGAAACGAATCACCATCCGAAACAGCTGAATCCGAAACCGAATCGAAACACAGCTGTTTCGCACAGCCCTACCTATTTACACTAAAGGGCAGTGCTGACACAAAAAAAAATGGTTATGTACTGGCCACTAATACCTTTTGTCCAGATATTGAAAGGCTTCTTATCATTCAAGTGAGGTTCTGGAACAGCTTTATAAACTCACTCAACTAGTTTTAAGACAGAGCTGGAAGAGTTTCTGATTGTAATTATGTGATTTGGTTGCCTGAAATAGGAGACTAGACTCAGTGAGCCAGTAGGTCCCTTTCAGACTCAAGTGCAGATAACGAACCTTTCCATCCATACTGGTTATCAAGCAAGGCTAAAATCTAAAAATCTGACATCCTCAGCACAGTCTACTACGGTTTAAGCCAAAGAAGTAGTAAGCTGTTATCTCTGATGTGAACTGCCTAAATGGGAAACAACTTACACTGACAGCAGCTTACACAAACATAGGACAGAAATACTGAGAATCAGGCATCCTCTGTTCCACTGCTGGCTCTCTGCTCCTTTCTAGCATGGGCTGTCAGGTACATGGGCTAGCAGGTACAGAGAGCAGTCCAATACAAATTTGGCTCATCCACTATGAAACATAAGATGGTTCCAGAAGATTCAACTGTACCATTTTTGGAAACCCGAGTTCTACCCACCGGTTCACCCACACACTCT
>NW_005842313.1:1568341-1571044 GCF_000455745.1 Alligator sinensis
ATCTGAGGAACTCTATTTGTCTGCTTCCCAGTACAGGGTTCTGAGGACTGTCTTGATAATAAAGGTTGGCATGAAACATTATCAGCAGTAGTCAGTAAAAGGCTTGCCAAATTCCCTTCTCCTGGGCCAAAGGATACTTTTCTGTTGCTGCAGTATTATCCTTGCTATTATGGAGCTCTATACCTTCGATTAAGGAAGATGAGTGGAGCCTGAAAGCATACTGGAACAAGCAGAGATTTTAGGAGCAAGCCTCTCACATATGTGAATAGACATCTTCCCCAGGCTTCTAGCTCTGCAAATCTCCTTGACTTTTTTACGGGGACAGCAAAAAGGACACTTCTCTGACTGTAGCACTGTCATGCATCAAATTCCTACATTTTTTCCCAATGTGCAGAGGAGCAAGCTCTTCAAACAAACACCTGATAGGAGAGTTTAAAATTAGTAAAATTATCCATTTTCCCTATGTTCTTCCTCAGAAGAGACTGAACTATATTTATAGAAAAGATTTTTTTTAAACCTGCCTGAAGTTCAAACAAACTTTCACTCTGAAAGATTAAAGGTTGGCAAAGCTATAAGCAAAGGAAAAAACGAAACAAAAAATAAAACACCCAGAACACCCAAAGCATTGGGCTACCTTAACTATAGGTGTTGCTACCCGCTCTAACTCTAATGCATTTTAGCTATGTGAGCATAATTCTTTTTTTAAAGGCAGCTCAATTCAGCTTAACTGCAGTATCCAGTTCTCAGGGAAATCACAACTTTGCTCTATATTCCAGCTGAGATAAGAGAATCACATGATGCATTACCACACTAAGTTAGCCCTTGACTTGGGATAAGAATTCAGCACTCTTCTACCACTCAACAAACTTGGTATACACTTGCTCCACAGAACAACTATCTTGCCCTAAATCTTTTGCCTAAATTATTCTTTAATAATAATTCAATGAAAGGGCCAGGGCTGCTGCATAACAAATGTACCAAGGCAAAAACTGAACACTGCTAACACTATGAAGCTTGATCCAAACCCATTACGTTTACCTCAGTCACCTCAGATGCCCATGTGTAAACTGGGTAACCATCAGTGACATACACTGTATACACACAGCGCCTTCTTGCCAAGTACTTCACAATGCTTTGCATCCACTGACTCAGCCTAAGACACAGGTCTCAGCATTCATTTTAACATGTGAAGAAATACAATCCAGAGAAGGAATAGCTACAGGGAGAATTAATTGCAGAACCAGAAAAAGAAACCAGCTGTTTTGTTTTATAGTCACTGCTTCAGTCAACAGGTGACACCCCTTCTCATACAGGTACAAAGAGAATGGCACTATAAGACGAAGAACACATTAAATCAGCCTAAAAAAACAGGAGAAGAGTTCAACATAGCCAGAAGCAAAATAAAGAGAGCTCAGATCTTACTTGCACGGGAGGCTGCTCTGCTCTTCAGAGGACCTGCCCAGCCGCCCTGTACTCTGGCTCTCCGTCTTTTATCGTCCATGATTTTCACTTTTCAGTCTCTGGGACTAGTCCAAGTCCTACCTGCTATGTTAAATACAAGAAACAAGTTGGTTGGGCAATTTCAATCCAAGTGGTACATGGGAACACTTGCATGCAATGGGTGTGCATTGCATGCGGAGGGTGGGTGAGTAGCATCCCCTCCATCCCTAAGGAAACAGGCGGGCGCCATACCAGGATTCAGGGCTCAACTGAACCACATCTGTCCCTCCAAAGCCTTGTTCTAGTTCCTTAGACCACTCCACCCTGCTCCTTTCCACTCGATCCTTCCCTTACGGCCCTCCCTAGGGCCTGCTTTCTGACCTGGCCACCTCTGCAGGGACAAAACCAGCAGGCCCCACCCTGCAAGAGGAAGGAAAGGTCTGATGAATGACATGGGTTGTGGCTCCCTGAAAAGCTCATGCCTAATTTGGTGAGTCTGCGAACAGACAAGGAGGCTAGGAACTGATGTTGCATTTGTCTCAGGACAAGCTGGGCCCACGTTTGTCTTGCAACAGAAACATCCCAGGATTGGTGTGTGCACACGCCCCGCTTTCCATCGGGCTTCAGTGCACAGCACACACTAACTGCAGATGCTTCCTCAGCCCGATGAAGGGTATTTATACCCAAAAGCTTGCTAAGAATTGGTCTAACTATTTGAACTGGTTTAATAAAAGATATCAGATTCATCCAAAGAGCCTTGCCTGCCTATGTCCTTAGACCAACACGGCTACATCCTCCACCCCCGGCTGCTTTTCCAGCACCGACTAAACAAGGCAATCCTAGGACACCCATTCAGATGCCTTTTGAGATGTCCTGGGATAAACAGGCTGAAAAGAGATGCCCAGCTTGATTCAGATGTGAAGGCTTTGCCTCGCAGCAAGCCTCAGGCCTGGCAGACGGATGCACCCATCCTCCCACACAAAGGACCTGTGAAGTAGCCCAGCCACCTGCACTCACAGCTTGTCCTGCACTTGCTCGGTGCAAGCGAGATCTCAGACTAACCAGCCCCGGATTAAGCCGCTCGTCTGCTGGTAGAGCTGGCTGCGAGGAAGCTCCCCTATCCCAATCCCACTTTATCCGCCGCGGGACACTGCTCTCTCCCGGGCCCGCCCCAGCCCCCGAGAGTGCCCGTGCAGGCAGCAGGCCCGGGGAAGGCTCCACAGGGCGCCGCGCCGCGTTGCCCCACCTCTGCCCCCGCCGCCA
>NW_005842313.1:1571075-1592872 GCF_000455745.1 Alligator sinensis
TGCCTCCGCTACCGCCACCCCCACGGGCAGCGGCCTCCGCCGAGGCACCGACACACATACGAGTGTCCCACGCGTACGCACACGTCCAGCAGATACCTCCCCCCCACGCACATCCAGTACACGCGCGCACACACCAGACTCCCCCCACATACACCTACACACCACTCTCCCCCACCACACACATCCAGCACATGCACACATACACAGCACTCTCCCCCCACACACACACATCCAGCACATGCACACACACACATACCAGACTCCCCCTGCACACATACACACACCCACCAGACTCCTCCCCCCCCAAACACACACATGCAGCACGTGCACCCATCCAGCAGACACCCCCCTTTCCAGGGCTGACACCCACCCTGCTCCCTCCCGGGTCTCTGGCTTGCAGCAGCAGCCTGTTGCAACCAGACCTGGGCCTTGAGCAGAGGGGCCCCTGTGCTCTGAGGACAAAGTGCTGTGTTGTGGATGCCACAGGTCCTCCTTGGAAAACCTTTAGAGACAAGAAGGCCCCCCCCATCACTGGGCAGCAGGGCTGTGCCCAGTCTCACCATGCAGGAGGCTGGCTCTCGCTTCCAGGAAGGATGTGCAGTGGCTGGCTGGACTCCACGCTTGTAGACCAGTGTGGTGAAGGGCAGGGAGGAGAGGAGAGGAGAGGGACAGGGTTAGAGTTAGGGAGCAGCTGTCCTCCAAGCCAGTAACATTTGAAGAACTGAAGAAGAGTGTGTGGAGTTTCATGTGAGGGCATGGAAAAAGCTAGTCCAACCTGCATGTATGCACAATGAAGTGCTGGGTTTGGGTGTCCTCAGGAACAAACATTTGAAAACTTCCTTTCACAGGGGGCTGTGTTGACTTTCTAAGGATCTGGCTGGCAGAAGGACCAAGTAGGCAGCTGAAGCATCAATTCCTTGTTCAGAAGGGTAGAAAGGCATCTTCCATGCCAGGCACAAGCACTTTAAATTTCTGGATCTGGGATTTGCTTTAGAAAACTCAGTCAGGCTCAGGCTTTCCTTCTCTAAGTCTGTGTCCGTTAACATAGATACAAAGTATTGGTACTAACCCTGGTACTAACAGTAGTAGACATACTGGTCATGTCTACACATTCATTAAGGTGTCATAATTACAGGGCATTTAGTTTAGTGCCTGTAATCACAGGCACTAACTTAAAGCGCCATAATTGGTGCTACCATACATTAGCGCAGGCACACTTTTTAAGTGACACTAATGCACAGTAGACTAATTTTATGCATTAGCAGTTTTTTGTGCCACGTTAATGTGCAGTAGAATTACTCTACTGTGCTATTAGCATCTCATGTAGATGTCCACATTGTGTAAATTTACCCCCCCCCGATTTCTGCAGTCGACTACTTTTGACTATTTTACTGGTGATGTTATGCAGAGGTGAAAATAGGAAGTCAACAGTAGCAGGTTACACAAATAAATTAGTAACCAGGTGTGTTTGGTTCAAGGTAAGTAAGTAAACTCAAATGTAGGCATAAGACTAGCTACCTGTCAGCAAGTTGTTCAGGTAGGGCAGTGTTTCCCAACCACTGTGCCATCAGAAATGAACTGCTGTGTTGCAGAATTTTACCATGGCAATGAGCTACAATAGGTATGAGGATAGGGAATGCCTTAACAGGTGTGCCATGGAACATTTTTATTAACATATATGTGCCTTGGGCTGAAAAAGGTTGGGAAATACTGAGGCAGGGGTTTCTAGTTGTTGAAGCCTTCACAGAAGATTTTAAAGGGGTTGTTTTTTTTTTTGGCAGAGGGAAAGTACAGGAAGATGATCAGATTACATCGAGTATGCTACGTTTAATCCATTTTACCTTGAGTACATCTACATATATTGTATGTTAGACTTAGGAAACAAATCACTTACAAATTGTTCTCAACTGACAGGAAAGGTAGAGCCTCATGTCAGACCAGCACAGCTAACTACCCCTCTCAACTGATAGGATAACAAAGAAGTGGATGAGTGGCCAGCAGAATCCCCAGCTTTTTACCCCAAGCTTACCTAGCCAGGTTCAACTACTGCAGGAGACTGCTTCCTTCAGGTTCAGTCTGACTGATTTCACGCCAAGAAAAAGCTGATCTTTAAAACTTTTTGGATTCAGTGTTTGGGGAATGTGCCCACTTGCTGGGGCCGTGTTTCCTCCAAGATGTTTAATACAATTAACATGCATACATAAGTGATGCAAGATTATGATGCCCTCCTTCAGTGTAGATGCAGGTAGTATGTCTTACTAACATTTCCCTCTTTCTAACCTTGATGCTTTAACTGCTAAAAAGCACCAAAAAAACCTAAAAATGCGTCGTTTATCTGCCCAAAATCTGATGATTTACAGAACAAACTCCTTTGCTGAGAAAGGTATCCAACCTTCCAACCTCTGTATTATTTGATAAGGCACAAGGCCCACTAGTCCTGGGTTCTTCAGCCTTT
The DNA here is from genome assembly GCF_000455745.1 of Alligator sinensis. Classification (NCBI taxonomy): domain Eukaryota; kingdom Metazoa; phylum Chordata; order Crocodylia; family Alligatoridae; genus Alligator; species Alligator sinensis. The sequence continues at coordinate 1,573,531 of NW_005842313.1, forward strand.
GGAAACATTTAAGGACAGTTTAGTAAATGTTTTAGGAATTCAACAAGAACCTTAATATTTTAGATTTCCAACCAACTTGCTTTCAGGAAACAGCACAACCCTGCTCAAGCTCCTAGCCTCAGGGCCTAAGATGCCATTTCTCTCTGCTAAGAGCACTACCTGTAGGCTTCTGCAGTAAATCAGCCAGATAGAACTACTATCACTCCTAAATTAAGGTAGTCAGACAAGTGTCAGTTCGCACTGATTATACAATATAGGATGGCTGGGAGACAGCAAATTTAGACTCATTTTGCTAAATGTTATTAACCCTCTGCTCACATTGCACAGGCAAGAAGCCTGTCATTTTGTAGATGATTCTCTCTCCAACCTCACATACACACATCAGCTACTGAAATGCACTACCTTTTCAACTGCAAATTCAAGTTTGGGACAGGAAGTGATGACAACTATGTGACTGGGGGCAGAGGATAAGGAGCGTTGAGAATCTAACACAACTAATCCTGGGTTGTAATTCTGTGCTAAATGTCGATGAGTATGCGAGTGCTCTACAAAAGAAAAATAGAGCAAATTGTTTGAATTAAAGAACTTTCTTCAAATTATTAATTTACAGCATAGTTGTTACTTCAGTCACAACATTAAGTAATGCCTTCCTCAAAGCACATGATTTTCCTTTAAATCATTTATTTTATATGTAAACAGTCACAAAATAATATTAATGATCCAAGGAAGATCTGGGCAACCAGGAAGCCACGAGTCATTGAGGAGGTTTTTTATGCGAGAGAGCAGAGTATAAAGTACAATAACGTTCAAGGGAAATGTTATGTTGCACTGAACTGTAAACTATATATGCCAATCATCTGAATAATAAAGGAATAAAATGCATTAAAAAAAAGGAAAGAGTTAAAAATTCTGGGCAAATAAGTTTATTTCAATTATTCCAATTTTACACCCGTGTTAGAAAAAGGACATACACAGACTGGTTAAGTCAAATACCCCCCACAGCTTTGCCAAAGAAAATCAAGGAACAGTGTTTTTATGCAGCTTAATTCCACTCGCATTCAATCACCCCCACTCCAGAAAATAAGCAAACTATAGGATAGGATCCTCACCTCATATCTTATCAGCACCATTGCATCGGTATTCGTATATTTTCAATGTACAGAATCGTTAGCCTCATCATGTTTCAATGCAACATATTTCAACTTTAAACCAGGGCTTGAAATTACTCTCCTAAGGGCAGTAAAACAGCTCTAGATCAGTGTCTCTATCACTGCTAAAAATTGTGAAATCATCGCCAATGTAAATTTTCTTTCTTTAATAGTACATTTACTGCTGGTAAAGTGTGCTTGATGTCAGCGAAGACTTTTTTTTTTTTTTTTTAAATACAAAGAACAGTTAAATATATAGGCAGGGACAGTGGAGGTTTCTCTTACACTCCCTGAACAACATTCCCCCACTCACAGGATAAGAGCTTTTCAATCTCAGTGGACCAGTCAGTTCTGGCCTAAAACCATCAAACAAGGTTATGGCTTTTGTACTGTGGATGCCATTAAAATGTATTTCATGTAGGCCATCAAAATTCATCCCATGCCTGGGAATTTTTTTTTTTAAACCACGAAACCCATAACCCATAACCCTTATGTAATATTTTAGTAGCGTAAAAATAACCTGTAAAAAAACAGTGACTGCTTCAGCCTGGAAATAAATCTTTAGGGCACTCTAAAAGTAGAAAAATAATAGATCAAAGAAACATGTACTGTATTTACTTCCTTAATCAGTCATACTGATGTGATGGTCACATCCTTGAACATTGCCTCAAATAAAAAAAAACCCAACATATATTCTCCATGCTGTGGCCACACCGTAATTTCTAAAGCAACAGAAACACATTCAAAAGAAATTTACCTTGAAAGGCATGATTTGGAATGTCTCCATCTGGGAAAGCCATACAACACCGTGCATTAATTATGGTCCACATTCAGTTTAGTCTGTAAGATCATGAAGGATGGGCAATTTTGGAGGGACATTCAAATACAGAATTACAACTTTTGTTTACCCTCAATGCGTCCTCAGTTTTCTGCTGGCTGCACCTCAGTTTCTGGTGGCAACGTTTCAGAAAAAAGCACAGCTATTATGCGAGTGAATATTGTCTATTATCTTAATTTATGTAATTCTTAGGACTTGCTGATAGATATTTAGCTTCATTTCACCTGGTCCACAGCAAGACACTGATGCATGTGCCAGAAAGAATTTAACCACCACCCCAACAAAATGTAATTTCAAGCTTTCATTTAAAGTACCAACAGTCTTTACAAGACAACCAGCGGGTAACTGGTAGCATTTATCTACATTGTGTTTGCAATTTTCTACAAGTAACAGCAGGCACCAAACTTCTAACAAGATCATTACAAATCATATTTTATATATATATATATATATATATTTTACACACTGAAAAGTTAGCATTAATAGTCAAAAATTTAAACAATTGCTGTAGTTAGCATGTTAGAATATGTTAGAGCAAATCACTCATTTTGCATTTTGGCCCATTTTCCTCCATTTTATAAATCAGATCATAGCAGATCCCTCAATTTACATTCTATAAAAACACCCAAGTGTTGACACATGAATACATTTCAGTACTGCAGATGAAGACAGTGGAGTTACAGGATTTAAAGCCAACATACTAAAGTGTATGGTCCCTCTTAACTGAGCCAATTTAAAAAATGGACAGACTAACGCAGAAACTGTTTTTATTGGAGACTGACATAGGAGCCACACAAGTACAACCCGAGACCGTTAAAAACTCCTCCCCCCAGGTATTCTAGTACACATTCAACTCATTAAATAAAATATGGGGGAGACATCACAGACTGGCTACACAGACTCTGAGGGAGAGTTCTGAATTTGAACCGAGTATTAGCTACATCAGTGAACAAAGGTTTTGTCTAGGTTTTTTGTTTTTAAGTAAAGCTTATATCACAGCAGTATAGCTGAAAGACAGACATCTGCAATTCTTCCTTCCACCCACGCATACCTAACTTAGAGAACAGGTGGACTTCATGTAACTGACTGGTCCCGGAGTGAAAAACTTAAAAGTGAATGCCAATCAACTTCATTATTTTATTATTAAGTACCAGCCATTTGACTCTAACCATTTAAGTGACCAGGTAGTACTTTTTCCCTCTATCACCAGGCTTCTGACAATTCTGCATCCACTAGTGTAACTAACTAGCTTCATGTAATATACTATATCTGGTTAATATTCAATACTTGCACATGACTAACAAACCAAGCATAGTCAAGTCCAGAAATCATCTTCCACCTCTAATCCCAGTCAAAGATTATGCTTGGTCCTGTCAGAAAATATGAACTACACTAGAAAATTTTAAATACAATTAAATTTTTTGGTGTAATACACGGGTATTGAGACAGAAGGTATCGCAACATCTGATCCCATTCCAACAACTTAGTTTGCTTTCGCTTTCTTCAAGAAACGAGCCCGCACTTGCTTGTTGCGGCTCATTGTGAAGTTTACAACAGTTGAGGTAGGGAAAAGAGACATGAACCAGCCCTAAGAAACGGAGAGAAAAAACTCAATCTGTTATACCTGCACCAAGATCCATCAACACTGTTCCTGCCATAGAGTCAATTATCATAAAAAAGAGGACCAAGAGATCTGAGAAATCAGGTACCAATTTTGAAAGTAATGCAATTCACCATTCCTTTTTGGCTCCCTGGTCCCAAAATGCATGCAGAACGTACACAGACTGCATACAGGAAATGTCCTTACCCTTTCAAGTTCAACTTACCATTATAGCATGGGGTAGACACCCATTGGTCCGGGACTGCAGGCCTACTGTGCCAAGGGCAGCTTTTACATACGTTTCAGGACTGGGTTTATCAAAGGTTGGCTTGCGGATTCTGGCCATTTTTGTAGCCACATAATATGGTAAAACACTCTGTAAGCAAGAAAAAGACCACAGTAAACAAAGTCTATTTTCAGAAAGGCTGTGTGTGTATATATTTATTCACTATAGTAAGAAACACATTTTGTACTGTACATTAGGTCACATGTGCTACTTGTACTAGATTCTAAACGTGACCTTAAATTAAGTCTAAAGAAAATAATCAGATCAAATACTGGCAGTATTACAATCTAGAACAGGGATTAACAACCTATGGCTTGTTGGCAGGATCCAGCCCATGAAACCACATAGGCTTTGCCGCCATCCACACCTGCACCAGCACCAAGCAGCAAGGAGATGTGCTGGAGCCAGGCAATTTCAAGCTGTGCCCTTGATACCATTGCTTCTTCCATCTTCCCCTACCCTCTCCCTGGCTGCAGCATGAGTGCAGTTTCCAGCCAACAGAAACCTGTGCTGGACCAGGCAGAAAGAAGCTGCTGCTGCTTTTCCCTACCCCAACCTCCCAGCTCTGGCACAAAAAAGTGGCAGCAGTACAGATGCAGCTTCCAGGTTCCTGGCCCTGGTGCAGCTTCTTTAACAGGTGGAAGCTGTGCCTACATTCCAGCCAGGGGGCTGGGAGAAGCAGCACAGCATGGACATAGCTCCCAGCTGCCTGGCACTGGCACAAGTGCAGGGAAAGCCCCCAGGGGCTAGCATGTCACAGAAGCCACCCAGCCCACATCAGACCAGAACTGGGTTGTTCTAGCCCTTGACTTGAAAGCGTTACTGGCTGTTGACTAGAATGTTAACAATGCAAATTGTAGTGCTGAGAGAATTAACAGCAGATGGCCATAAAACCAGACCTAGGACATAACATCTCACAAAATAAGCACTTGTCAGCTCTTGAACACATTACTTCCTGGGATAGTCCAAATGCTGGAGTGATGATACTGGTGGGTCAGCAGACAGAACTGCAAACAAGCCAATACTGACATGACACTAGGAAATACGATGATGCCCAAGCCTCTCGTGGAGGATGGCAATAGCATTCTTGTACATGTGCTCAAAATTCCATTAGTGAGAACAGGACTAGTTCTAGTGTCATCACCAAATTCCTATTTTGCAAATATAATTCTGCCTTTCTAAAATTCCTTGTGGCTTTAAGTGCAGAAAGCAGTCCATTTCCCACTCAAAAGTACTGTTGGTTGCTATGTATCGTCACACCACGCAATAAGCGCACTTAAGTTACAGTTCATGCCTCCACTATATTCTTCTCCCCTTTGTCAAGGAACTGCGGGGGGCCGGGGGTAAGAAGGAAGAAGTGAAAGAGCCCCATTGGGAAGTGGGGCTAAAGTAGGTTGGGTAGGTGAGTTTGTGCACTCTTTAAATTCCAATGACAAGCTTCCCTGCAAATCTGTTTATACTTTCAAAGCTCTACTTGCAAATAAAAGGGTTTAAAAAAAAAGACTTGGCACACAAATCTTCAAATGTGGATAAAAAATATCTAAGTAAAAGTGACTTGACTTTTGGAAGCGGAAATATCTACAGGTCTCTCAGGCTGCAAGTTCTGAGCAGGTATTTGAGCAACCCTAGGGGTCTAATTTTTAGGCAGCCAAGTTCAAACATCTTGGATTTAATATTTATTCTTTTAACCATTTGCCTGTCACTTGGTGCCTTTTAAACATTGCTGTAGCTTGATGCCTATTTGAATATTCTTTGTTCACCCCAAAATTTTTCCAATAACCCTTTTCCATCTGAAAACTGTAAATATTGATAGATGAACTTGAAGACAAGCTATTTGAAACAAGAATTAACAAGTGCTACTTAACACAGACATGACAAATACCTCTTTGAGCCCCCTGCTGAAAAATCTGAGCAAAATATTCACTGCTAACCATACACAAATCACAAGCATTTGAAATAGATATGATTTTACAAGGGACCAAAAATGATTTTTATAAACAGAAAACAAGTCTCAAATCTGACCTCTCCTCACCTTCCCGTAACAGAACACAAAACACAAACTGCCCTACCTAACTGCACCACTGGATGGTGCCAAAGGATAATCTTTGGTTTACAGAGAGACACTGGATTTAGAAGAGGCATGACTGTTAGTGTTACTAGTACAGAGAATATTACAGCCACTAATGCACGAATTTCAAAGCAGTTAAAAATTTTATGATTGTACAACACCATTTTATCCCCTACTTTCTCTCTCAAAAAAAAGAGAAGGGCATATTTGATTTAATAAATATTAGCTTTACCATCTTCCAAATGTGTGATCTTTTGTTTGGCCTAATGCTCCAATATACTTTCTAAAAGCTGTTATTTTTTCCAAATGTTTATTGCATGCAGAACCCCCACCCCAAACTATTAGAGAATCATGTCTAATTAAACTGGAATCAAGAGATTAAAAGGTGGTAAGCAAAGAAAGATTAGCTGTGAACAAAGCCTGCTGAGACCGAGTACAAAAGTGACATTGCCCAGACTAGGAAAGTCTGCACAGAGACTGATTACAAACAAGTCACTGAAAGACCTAAACATTTCAAGGCCCTGTTTCATGCTCCAGCCTGAAGACCACAATTCCTTTTTATAAGGGAGAAGACAAGTTTCAGCAAAGTTTTTTATGCAGATGATTCTCAAGAAGGAGCTGCCTTCAGCTCTTCTGGTGCCACCATTCCATTTAAGAAATGAACAGTCTCAGGCTACTATTACAAATAACAACAACTACAACAAAAAACACCTGATTAATGTACCGAAAGTGAAAACTGATAAAAGCAGCAGTGACAGAACAAAATTTCACATATTCCTTGAAACAAGGCAAATATGTGAAATAAATCTGGTACTATGCCACTGCACTAGAGATTGTAGTAGAGACATTCTAAAAAGCTAAATACAGCAAGACTTTTCCTACCTCGGATTTAGGTTCATTAATAATTATTAGGCAAAAAGCGTTAGGGATATCTCATATAGAAAACTGTTCTCCATCTAGCACTCTGAAGCAGAAAATAAGAACATAATGAAAGGGAAAGGAATCCATTGAGTCCTTCAAACTATATAGCCCATAAAGAACAGTGTTTTGGCAGACAGAGCACCTTAGTATCCCCATTAACAGGAGGTCTTTCAAGGTAATCTTGACAGCAATCCTCAGATTCTTCCCCATTCCTTTCAAGCTTAGCTACTATTTTCTGCTCTAGATTTTCCTTCCTTTCTCCATACATGAACAGGGACACTTGACTCAGCAGCTGTGTTTCTCTACTTTTTTTTTTTTTTTTGAAGGGTGGAAATGGCTTATGTAGCTGGAGAGGAGGTGTCTCTGCATTACAAAAAACCATACTGATCAAAACTAACTTCCAAAGAGAAGGTGTTTCCACTCAGGCAGAATGGATATAACTTAAACAGAGATTCAGACATAGAATTTTAACAAGCTGTCCTGTGTTTCTGCTTTTCACACAGTATTCTCTCTGGGCACTGGTATGGTATAAACTGGAATATGCCATTTCACATACTACCTCAATTGGAAATGCAAAGTCTATTTGCCTACTGAAGGCTGTAGAGATGAACCTCGTTTTAAATAAAGAGGATGAAGCCTTCTTAAAGGGCATGGAGAGGATATGTAAATTAGTCTTTTCTATAGAGATACCCCTGTAATATTCTTTAAAAGTTTATACAAGCTCAGGTGATAACATGCCCATGTAGTTAAATAAAATTAGCATAAGAGATTCTGACCATAAACTGTAAGGCTGGTGACTATCTTATCTTCAGGCCAATGTAACTCTGAATGGCTATTCATTTAAAACTGTAGGGACCAAGACTGATGCTATCAGCAACTGAGCTTCTGCAGCCAGCATGATAGTAAGGGTAAGAAGCCAGGTTACCATGATTTACTATCCCAGTGGGCTGAGATATCAGGATCTACTAGGAACACATACTGGTAGGTAGCATGACAAAAGGCAAACTTACATTATAGGAACAGAATTTATATACCATATTTACTCGAATACAAGATGAGATATTTTCCCTCAGTTGGTATGAGGAAAAAAAGCCACCTTATCTTATAATTGCATACAAGGGAATCATAGTGAACACACCGTCTATCACTAAATTGCTGCCAAAAGCAGCATGTGTTCAGCAATGGAAACCAACTATGAAGTGGTTTAAATGTAGACTGTAAAACACATGGCCCACACTGAGCAAACATACTGATGGGAACCTACCACAAGGATAGGTTAGTGTAACCCATCTGAATAAGACATACGTTAGTGCTCATTAAGTGCAATCCCCATCATCGCCAAGACTATTTCAAGTCATGGTGAGCCACGACATTGCAGACAATTCACCCAAAATCCTTCTGTCATGCCTTCTCAATCTGTCACACATGATTAGAGTGGCCCTGCCCTCCATGATGCTAAACCAGACTAGGGTGCCCTGTACCTCATCTGATCATAAATTTTTGAAGCATCCCAGGACTTGACAAGAACACCCAGTTCCAGCCAAAAGTAGGGGCTAATTTGCACCTTTGTGCTAATCCTTTGTGGGAGGTATCTGGAACATATACACATACTGATCAGTGCTGAGCTGTGGGGTCACCATGGAGGGTAGGGTAATAATTATACGTGCCAGGCTGAAAGTGCAACAGAGGGATTCGCAGTGAATTGTATGCAATGTCATGGCTCACTATGGCTTGAAATTGTGTTGACTCTGGTGGGGCACAACCCAGTGATCTATGTAGTAAATCATGAGCCTTTTAGCTTTGGACTAATACCATGTAGAGTTTATACTACATATAAGTAGGTGCCAAAGTTCTGCTCAAAACTGTATGTACGAACACTTAAAACTTGCAGCAGCTTCAAAAAAGGCAACATGCAACAATTCTGGATGAACTAAGTCTATGGGTGCTATATGCAAATTGCTACAGCCATGTTTAATTTCAAGGTTATTGTTTTTAAATTTGCTCCTCACTTCCAAATGCTAAGGGAGAGCATGGTCTGACAGTAGAGAGAGGAAGAAGGACGTACCAGGGGAAAAAGTTGGGGAGAACCAGAGAGCAAAGGGCTACCTGAACCCCTTCCTCCCAGATTCATTTTCCCTGCTGTAGCAGTGGGAGGAGGAGAAGTTTAAGGCAAACCCCCAATAATTAGATTCTATATCTGAAAGAAATATTTAAAAATATTAACTTTCCATATATGGAATCTAATTACTGGGGGATCATCTTAAAAATCAGGGGCATCTTATTTGAGGAAAGCTGAGAATTTTTGTATACTGTATTATCTAAATCTAGTGATGGAAAGTTTTATGAGCTGCACTTCTGGGCCTACCTAGTATTGATAGCTTCATGCCAGCATGAACCCAGTAAAGTATGTGCAGACAAGATCATTATCAAATGATCTGGTAGACCCTGTTCTGATGCAACTGTTTCATCTGCACACTCCTAAAGGTGACAAGCATACCAAAAGTGCGGCAACAAACTGAATAAAATAGGGATTCAGTTACACCTATTTAGCCTCCTTTTGCTATTCCAAAAGTATGAAGATGTAAGTTGCATCAGAACAGTAGATATAACTCTTCCTCCCCTTTTCAAGCAATTAGAAGTCAGGTCTGTCCATAACCTTACACTGGCTGCATTTTCCTCAAGAGTCAATTAGTTTTTCTCTGAGAAGGTGTGCGCACCAGGATTTGGGACCTTGTCAACCATCATTGTCTTGTCTGCTTTAGACTTTTCATCTTGTTATCACTAGTGAAACTGAACCAATGCTAGCAACAGAGGGAAATTTTAATAAAATGTTTTGTGTAGGTTCAAACAAGGAAGCCACTGGAGGGACACTACTGGTATGGAACTACATGATTTAGTTGGTTCCCTTTCCTCCAGCACTCTCTACACAAAATTGATGCTGAGAAGCCAAGACAAAAGGTACTCTAAACAATAAGTCTGGGTATGCTCTGAACAAGGAAAACCTGCAAAGAGCAAACAAGTTATTTGCCCACGGCCACATCCCCATAATATATGTCAGTGTTAAACCAGTTATTGTAGTGTTAGAGTGATGTTGTAGCTGTAATGGTCTGGGAATTACATGACAGGCAAGGATTTTGGGGGGGGTGATAACTTTTATTGGACCAATCGCATGGTCAGGATAAAGTCAGACAAGCTTCTGAATGCAATGCATTCTTCCTCAGGTCACTTGAGGACCTTGTCTAACTTTATCCTAACCATGCAGTTGGTCCAATAAAATATATCACCCCCCAAAATCCAGACTAATGATAGAGTTGGCTTTAACCAATCTGTGTGCATGTACTTTATCTTGGTACCTCACTGCCTTAAAATTGCCAGAGGCGGGATTTCACATGGTTGTTCCGTAACTTGAAACAAGATGCAAAAATGTGGGCAGTAGAGCGATACATACAAGCTAACAATGTTTGTAACCAGATCCCAAGCTGATTACAGAAAACATGTCTTTATTTGTACTGCAGATGTAGGAAAAGTTTCACCAAGCCTAATCACCAAGTGATTTATGCTCTGCAATGAGAAATCCATAACCAGGATTTCCTGACCAGTCTGACAAAGTCTGGTAATTTCAATCAAGTTTCAAGCAGCTCTGAAATGCAAAGCAAATTCCAAAGGACATCTAAACCAAGCCAGCTTCACTTTGCTTGATTCAGAGTTCTTAAGCCATAAATTGTCTTAATTTGTAGCCAGATAATTGGTTTTCTCCAAACACAGCGAAATTACTGTATATAAACGAGTGGAGAAAGATTAAAGACTAGTACATGAGGTAATACCAATTTCAACTTGAAATCTGATACTACAAATGAACTTATTTCCTCCTATGCAAAGCTGCTCTTTTCACTATGCCTTCACTGTGGGGCATCACTTCTAGCTGCAGGGATCTGACTTTTACTAACACTTTTTCTAGTTGAAAGCATCAGTAATAACCAATGTTAAATTGAAGGACATTTACGCCCTGCATTCTAGACTTAAATGTGATTACCTGTTGAATTTCTGCATCTAGATGGCACAAAAACATGCCAGGAGATTAAGCACTGCTGTACTGATGTGGCGGACTACATACAATTTTAGGGAGTATCTCCTACTTGAAACCCTAGTAGGTGCTCTCAAGTAAAATGGAAGTGATCATACCTATAGCTCTTTTTTAATTGTCATTTTAAGGAACCGACTTAATTTCATAGAAAATTCAGAAAACTACTAACAGGGGCAAACAACAGGGAACCCGTATCTTTAATCTGTAATTGTCAGATTTATGAGCGAGTGAATGGGATGATTTTGCCTGGTTGCCAGGACAGCAATTGTTGTGTGGTTACCCAAGCAACAATGGGGATACTTAAATGAAACAAACTCCACTCACCTGCACAATAATGCCCTTGCTCTTGTACTCCGCATGGAGGCCTTGAGAGAAGAAATCCACAAAAGCCTACAGGGAAGAGGGTGGAAATACAAAGTGCATGACAAAATGGCAACTGTAATTTGTAGTTAGTGTAGGACTTTCTTTTGAGTTTCTATTTATGTATTGGTAATTTTTAAAAAGCTAAAACTGGTTTTCAAATCAAGGTTGTAGATAACAGCAAAACTGCTAGATTTCATTAGGATGTATGTGCTTTCCAAGTTCATTAATCAAATAAGGCTTGATATGTGACCAAATTCATCCCTGATCTAAAACAAAATACAACCTGATGGAACATTTTAGAGGTTCAAGCCCAGTTGCAGATCTGTTTTAGAGGGCTTAAAATCCCTATAAAGTAAAGTGCTGCTCCAGCAAAATGGCTTCCCAATAAATGCCAATTTGATTAGGAGTACTAACTGGGTGCCCTACTTCCCCATTTAAATAAGTAGCTTCTAACTCTGTGTAATAAAACACTAAGTCATTTAATAGTTCATATTTTGCACAATTCCACTTCCACAGAACCACCACCTTAAATTTACAGGATCCACTGGCTTTGAGAGAAGCTACAAGCAATTTTCCTTTAGCTGGAGGCTTAGGAAATTAAGTGAAGAAGAAAAAGAAGCCACAGGAAGCAAAATGATATGGGTCTTCAAAACTAACTCATGGCTGAATACAGGAAATAACCAGTCACTAGGGCCATGGACTGGCCTTTATTTCTACTGGCTGGGCAGCACAGGCAACACTTTCAAAACCACAGTGAGGAGAGGTCTCTCTGCCACAGTTCCTGACCTGCAGGCTTTAAATGCCACCTACAGAGAGAATAGCAAGGGCAAACTCCCCAGTCCAGGAAGTGGGAAGGGTGTTTTGCCCCTGGTACTCCAGTCTCCCCTCCTGGACCAACCTGGGAGGGGAGCAGCAGGGAAAAGCCCCCAACTAGATTCCCAAACAAGGCATTCATTGGCAGGGGAAGAGAAGGAGTATACTGCCTCGCTGCTCCCCTCCCAGACCAAGTGGGAGAGTATACAGGTGTTCATTCTTGTTAGAAAGTTCCTCTTGCAAGAGAAATCTTCCAGATTGAAAGATCTCTTTCTCCAGGAAGGGGCATGTTTCCCCTGCGAGAAACTGAATGACCCCATGTACATGCTTTGTACACATATCATTTCTATTAGGAAAGTGGCGATTCCCCTAGTAGAAATGTAACACCTGTAAGCTGCCTAAATGTTCTTTTTTTCATTCCATTACACTCACTACCAAACACATCACTTAATTCAATACATTCTCAGTGTTGTGATAGCCAAGGTTACTCACAAACTCAAGGTTTTATATGACCCTACGGTTTCCAAAACCATATTTCAATTTTTCCCAGTCAAATGAGACATAGAAGTTGTCAGAATCAAGTATCCTGACTTGCAATACCCAAGCTGTAGAACACAATTGGACAGATCATGTGCCATCCACTGCAAGAACCAAGTTATTCTATCCAGAGTTTAATTATTTACCATTTATTTTAACTTCAATTATTCAAGAAAAAAATATTAGCTCTAGAGAGAAAAAGATGTTATTTAAAGAGACAGGAGCAGCTGCGTCAGAACTGCGTCAATACAGCCACAGTCAAGCTCAAGTATTGCACCTGTTTTTCCATTTTTCCTTTACTGACCACATCATTACTTCATTAATCAAAATCTTGATTATAACCAGTGCCTTGTTAAAATTGTAGCATCTCTGCTTATTTCTATTAGGTGTTAATCTTGCTGAACCCAGTCCTTAATAATATAAAGAAGGATATGTCCACATTAATGCATTTATTTCTTCACATAACCTACCTGAGCATAAAAGTGAGATATGAAAGAAAACTAGATTTCACTGCATGGCAGAAGAGCCCCTATATACTGCACCTTCACATGTATAAAATTAAAGTTAGTTAAAAGGTAAACAAGAGGCATCCTAGACTATTTAGTTTAATCCCTGGTGCAGATATTACACTAATTTTCCTAGGGAAAAATGCACCCAGGTGGTAAATAATAAAGATACAACCAGATCTTTTAAAGTCATATGCACACACAAATTATGGTATGTTACACGCACTCTTTGCACACAAGTATGCAGTTGTACGTAATTTCCATGTAGCTCATGGTAGAATTTGCATGTTCAATTGCCAGATTTGCATATGCAGTAACCTGTTCAACACATTATGATGCAGCTGTGCACCTAAACATTCAAGAAGGTAAAATTAGATCTACTACATTAATCTTATACAAGTTGAATACTTGCAAAATTCTTTTAATTACCAAAGTGCTCAGTTGAGAAAAGACCTGAAAGTCTCTAGGTGACAAGAGTCCTGCAAGTATTTTTCAAACAAGATGTAAAAGGAACTACCAGATACTTTTATTGAAAGGAGGGAGCAAACAAAGAGGGAGCTCATTTCAAATGGCTTCCAAAGGCAGAAATGTAGCAATTTACACAGTTCAAATGAACTTTAAATATGTATTTTCTAAAACTAAAGTTGTTTCACACAACATACTGCTACACAAGACTGCTTTCTTAAAAAAAATCTTTTTTTTTAGCACTCAGCCCCCACCCTTCCAAGAAGCTTAAAAAAAAAATAAAGTAAATTTTAATAATAAACAATATCATTCCAAATAAGCCTGAATTGCAGGAACCATAATTTTCTCCTCCCTCCATCCTCATTATAAAGTAAATACAGTGCCTACAAAAAAGAAATTAATGACAGTAACTTCATTCACATGTCATTAGTCAATGAAATTACCTGAGGAAAGGGAAGGCAAATCTGTCCAAAACAGCATTATGAAGTAGGCGAGGTTTTCTTTTAAGGAATGTTTCACTGTATAAATGCTGACTTCTTCATAGGTGAGAATGGACAGAGGCAGACAGTATCTTTCCTGCCATACATAATTAGCTGTTGCCATCAGCCTAACATTCCAGAATACCACAGATGAAATTCTTGTATGCAGAGTGGAAAAAACATGCCTTGCCTAGCAGATTATAGGAGGTGTGGGCAGGAAGGTGTGCAAGAATGTCCTTGATCATGGGAGGAGAAAAGAATCAGGCAGGAAACGTGGCTGAGACTTCCTCTGGAGTAGAGGAAACTTACTGTTGAAGAAATACCTTGTTGGACGAATCCCTCCAAAGCGATGGGTAGGGAGTTTGCTGTAGGTAGCAAGCTGAACTGGAGAGCAGAATTAGAACAGAATCTATAGGACAAGTAGATTCAGAGCAGTAACTTGACAATTCCTGTAAGAAACATCTTGCTGGCTGCAATTCAAAGAGGAAACCAAAGAAAGGTTCCAAAGCTAACCATCACACCCAGTGGTTGTTCACAACTACCAGCTGAGGGAAGTGGGCTTTACTGGTGAATCTACTAGCTACCACTACTTGTAGGACTACAAAAATCTTCATGGCTCTGGGAGCTTTTTTTTGTCAGGAGAAGACCCAAGTCTGGGAATCCTGCACAGATGGTATCTTTAGAAAAGTCAACATTACAAATGCAGTGAAATCTTTCTGAAATTACAGCATTTGCAAGTCTGTAAACATACTGACTAAATGAGCAGTAACTTCTGTGTGTTTTATATCACTTTCAAAAAAACAACTAGCTAGAACAGTGAAATCAGGATGTGCTAGAAAGCCAATAGTTTACTATGGAAGATGCTGGAAAAGCTATGCAACAGTACTCAAATCAACATGAAGTGATAAACATTCTTCTAAGTAGTTAACTACATTGGTGGTTTGTTTGCACAGAGACTCACTAATGGCTATCAGGAAGAAAGAGGTTTGTACCTTCCTTCTCACACAACTGTTGCTCAAGCAGCAGGACTTCTCTCTAAAACAGAACTCTCATAATTTCCATGGATGACTGAGATCTGCAGCCATTTCATCAAGAACTCTACATGAAGAGATGATACACTGACCCTTTGCACTTGGTAGGCCCAGGGCTTTTGCAAGGTGAAGATGTAATGCACAGGATTGCCTTCACAGAACAGTACACGGTGGTTCCGCTGCCGGATGAGACAGACGGACAAAGATTATGCAATTTTAACAAAGATCAGAACACTGTTTTGTCAATGATGAAGTATTCAAACCTGATTATATCCAAGCTCATATATTCACAATCTGCAAATGAGGCGCTTTAAAAACTGTGAATTTAGGGTTCAGAGGAGGATATGTAGTTGTAATAGTTACATACAACTCATGGGTCAGTACCTCCACCCTGTACTTCAGCTGTATCTTGCCACACTAAAATAGCAGAAAGAGGTGGTGAAGATGGGGAACGCTCCCTACTTCCACCACCATAGAATCACAATTATAAAGCTTGTCTTTACAGCATCATAAAGAAATACCTCTGGGCTGGCCCACTTGCTGATGGCAGCGTATGAATGGGGCAGAAGGAAAACAGGCCAGACAGTTCACTACAGTTATTCTCTGCTAGACTACTGGCCCTCAGATGACAAGTCAGGACAAATTACAGCAGCAGTGGGAAGATCTTAGTTTAGAACAACCCCAAGCTCCAATGAGAAACAGTATGAGAAAGGCAGCTTTAAATCAACTTTGTGCATCCCAACTTTTTCTCTATCATGTGCAGGTAAGAATGTGGGGGGAGGAAGAAGATGGGGGAAATCTGATTTCATGCTATACTTTCTCTTCGAACATTAATTTGCAACAGGTTTAGATAACAATCTCAAGTGCTACCCAGTAATTAAAACATGCTCACACCTTTTCCTTTTTAAATTTAATAATTTTAAAATTCTCAGACATTTCAAGTAAAGAATGCCATTACAGCACAGCTCTCCTCCTCTCTTTTGATCTTAAATGACATATTTGTGGCAGCTGTAGAAGCAGAGTTCTTTTTAAAATATGAAGTTTTGTAATATCAAAGGGAGAAAAGTGATGGTTTTCATATACAAATTTTTCACACACCTGTTTTGTGCCCTGAGTCCACATAACAGCAGCTTTGCTTTGTGTGTGCATGTCCTCTTTTTTTTTAAAAATGAAGATGGTACATTCAAAACTCACAAAACAGACTGCCACAATGGCAAAAAAAAATTACTTACTTTCTACTTACTTATTTCCTAATTGCAAAATTTAAAAAGTTCAGTGCCCACTACTTTTAGTTCAATCAAAGCAGCATTATGCAGGTACCATTATTTCTGTAGCTCATATTATTTAGTTTATTTTACATTCCTTGTTGGGGTACATGGAACGGAAGTTTACCTTTGTTCCAGAGTAGAGAGTAAGCAGAGGAGTTGGAAACATGCCACTAGCTGAGGAGATATTCAGGATTGCTCCTTTAGATCTGAAAGGCAATGAAAAACACTCACTCACAAGAAATATCACCTCTGCTTCAGTTTACATGCATCAGAAATGTCTCTTAACCCAAGAGAAATATTTATTTGTAACAGGAGCTATACAAATTCTTTTGTAATTTATTTTTCAAGAAGTAGCTTAGAGATTTGCAAACCTGTATTCAAACATGCTGTAGCAAGACGTTGGCTAATGTAAATAAGAGGTAATGCTATTAAAACCAATGGAATTACATCAGTGTAAAGACGAGGCCCAGCATGTGTAGGGTGTATGAGTCAACATACTATATCCAGTTAAGGTTTTTGCAGGCAATGTTACAGAAGCCCAAGCACAGTTTTTAGATATTGGCTAAAGTGTCAGAAATAATAGTACAAAAATATATTTCAGTCTTGTATAGAAACTTCCATCAGGAAACCTGAAAGTAGTTTATGAACATTAGTTGCTCCTTTAAGGTAGCAATTAGTCATATTGGCTCTTCACATTTTAGAGCATTTTTTTTGTTAAACAAAACAGAAAAGAAATACACAATGGAAGGTGATCAGCGATCTTGATGTTGGGGTGGAAAGCAACCTGTTTAAATTCGCTGATGACACCAAAATTTGGGGGGAGGTGAGCACGCTAGCAGGGAGAGAGAGATTGCAGAAGGATCTGGATAGGTTACAGGGGTGGGCAAACAGGAACAGGATGCGTTTCAATACAGACAAGTGCAGGGTGCTGCACTTGGGTAGTAGGAACCAGCAGCACACTTATACGATGGGGAACTCCCTACTTGAGAGCACGGAGGCGGAAAGGGATCTTGGTGTCATTATTGACTCCAAGATGAACATGGGCCGACAATGCGAGGTCATGGTTGGCAGGGCTAACAGGACCTTGTCGTGCATCCACAGGTGCATCTCGAGTAGAGCCAGGGAGGTGATCCTCCCCCTCTATGCGACGCTGGTCAGGCCGCAGCTAGAATATTGTGTCCAGTTCTGTGCGCCCCATTTCAGGAGGGATGTGGACAACATGGAGAGGGTCCAGAGGAGGGCCACCCGCATGATCCGGGGACAACAGGGCAGACCCTACAGTGAGAGACTGCGGGACCTGAACCTATTCAGCCTCCACAAGAGAAGGCTGAGGGGGGACCTGGTGACCGTCTATAAACTCACTAGGGGGAACCAGAAGGGTTTGGGGGAGACGCTGTTTCCCCTAGCCCCCGCTGGCATAACAAGGAGTAATGGGCACAAGTTGATGGAGAGGAGGTACAGATTGGACATCCGAAAAAACTACTTCACAGTTAGGGCGGCTAGGAGCTGGAACCAACTTCCAAGGGAGGTGGTGCTGGCCCCTACCCTGGGGATCTTTAAGAAGAGGCTGGATACCTACCTGGCTGGACTCATTTGAGTCCCGTTTTTGTTTTTAGGGTTTTTTGTTGTTCTCCCGCCCTGGCGGGGGGTTGGGCTAGAAGATCTATTAGGTCCCTTCCGACCCTAAAACTATGAAACTATGAAACAAAGTCCATGGATGAGGGTGTCGGGGTGGATGTCATCTTCCTGGACTTTAAGAAGGCCTTAAATATATGGTGCATGACTAAACAGAAACGGTGGATTCCTCCTCTTCCTAATAACAGCACAACTTTCACTAGTGGATTTTGGAAGCACATCTAAAGACATCTAAACAGGAAACGGGCCTTACTGTATGGACTCTTCTTACTAAATTCTTGTGCAGGGACCAGGACTTCCCTGCTGTGATAGAAGCTGGACGCGAGGGGATCGCCTTCAGACCTCAGGTTGGGGAGGACCGGGTTAGAGAGCTTCTGGAGGGGCTGGATGCGTTCAAGTCAGCGGGTCCGGATGCTCTCCACCCCAGGGTGCTGAGGGAGCTAGCTGGGGTTATTGCAGGGCCCCTGGCACAGCTCTACGAGCAATTGTTGTGTTTTTTGTTGTTTTTTTTTTTCGGTTGTTCTCCCGCCCTGGCGGGGGGGTCGGGCTAGAAGATCTATTAGGTCCCTTCCGACCCTGAAACTATGAAACTATAAGGTAAGACTGCAAGTACCTATTTGGTGCCTTACATAATTATGCTTAAAACAGAGGCATCAGTCTGGCACACCAGCTTCCAAGTGACCTGATATTTACATTCAAAACCCTATCTTAAATAATAATTGCTTGCTAAATGTTTATATTCATATAATTCTCTCATTGTCTTGTTACTTGCAGTGAAAAGCAAGAAAGTTTCCTCAGTATGGCGGCAGTCCTAAGCAAACAAAAAGATGAACCGAATTGGAAATACCTGTGAAGTTTCTGCTATTAATAGACTAATGAGAACTCAACCCAATTGTATCATAACACCTCTGTTAAGTAGGTTAATGTTCCAGTTGATTGGCAAATATCCATCTTCATAGCCACATGACTACATCAGCCAAACACTGTAAAAGGTCCGTTTTGCAAACACAAGGACAAACATATGCCTTTTGACACACTTTCTAACGTAATAAATTCCATAAGATAACATTTTTATTTCCATGTTTCATGCTTAGCTCCAGAATTCAAGATCATAGCACTATATACTGGAGTAGCAGCCCTGTTGTCCCTCTAGACCAGGGCAGTCTGATTTCTGAGTGGCTGGGGACTGCATACTGCTCAGAACCCCAGTTCCCCACCCCACAATATTCAGGCAATGGGCTTCCCAGGCCCTCACCCCCTCCATGCTGCCCTGTCCCAGAAAACCTGGTCTATGAAGCAG
>NW_005842313.1:1592882-1620952 GCF_000455745.1 Alligator sinensis
AGGAATAACATAGGAACTTGGGTGGCTGGGTGCAAGCCCATGGGACGTGAATTAACTTGGAGTGCGCTGATAAAGATTTTTTTGGCTAATACTGATGGCTGATTATTAACCAGCCATATCTGCCAATACCAATCCGATTGCCAATGTGCAGCCTGGCAGCTTGGAAAGCAGCATCCAGCTAGTAAGTCTGTGTTGGGGAAAGTGACATGGGAGGTGGGGGAAGGGAGGGAGATACAGCCCCCCTTTGGTGACAGAGGGAGTGGGAGGGTGGCTGGGACAGGGGAAGGAGACACAAGGTAGCTCATCCGGGGGGCGGGGGGGCGAGAATGGCTCCCTGCTGCTGCACACATCCCCAGGGGATGCACTGGGGACATGTGCCCCTCTGGATATGTGCGTGGAATGGGGGTGGGCTGCCTGCTGTGGGCTCAGGGCCAAGGGCTGCACCAGCCTCTTCCTGGTGAAGGGCTGCACTGGGGCTGTGCTTGGGATAGGTAGCAGAGGTGCTGAGAAGGGAGGGCTATGGTGAATTTTCAGGTGGCTGTATCTGACCCAGTATCCCCCCTCCTAGCTCCACCACTGTTGCACAGTTGCACTTACCTCTGCCCTACTCCCTCCTTCACTGTGGGGACTTTGATCTACCCCTTCCCCCACTACAGACTTACTGACCAGGCGCTGCTCTCCACACTGCCAGGCTACGTTCCTGGCTGTGTGCATGTTGCAGCTGGGCACAGCATTCATCAGTGACATTATCAGCTACATCGGCTACACAAAAAAAGCCAATTGCCGATAATGTCAACTATCCTTCTACTGGTGCCAATCCAATGTGCAGGTGCACCTCTAGAATTAACCCCTCGTGGGCCAGACGTGGCTCATCGGCTGCTAACTGAACAACCACATTCTAGACTACACTTTCTGAACGATAAGGCCTGGGTTTCCATTTCCCCAGATTAGAAAGCCGAGGAAAGGACTGCAACCAGAGTGAATTATATACAGCTCCTCATTTGAGCTGATGGACTCCTAACGTTTCATTCTGCTTTGCAAAGTCAATTACAGCAGTTTCCGTGAGGACCAAATGAACCTAGCAAAGTTTGCCAATTCATTGGGAACATTGGCTAATAGAGGAGGAAATGACATTTCTGTATTTCCTAGTCTTATTTCAGACAGCAACTCATCACTGAACCTTGAGCAAGTCTCTTGTCTGAAAAATAGGGATAAATGCTTAGTGTCCTGAAGAGGGTTGTGACAGTTAGGCTTTGTAATGCATCTGAGGGCCTCAAATAACATAAGCTATATAACAAAGTATTAAAATATTCAGTACTTTGATTGAAATAACTAAAAATTGATATATAAGACTTGTAGATGATCATGACATAATAGGGCCTAACTGACATACCTTCGGCAAAGGAAAATCATGATTCATGTCATTTCTAGAATTCTTACAACAGTCCAAAACGTGGCAAAAAAGGACAATTCATTCACACTGTTCATTCATTTGCACTTTTTCAAAGGCTTGTCAAAGGCCCTCAAAAGAGGCTACAGGAAAAAACTGTAATGCAAATACAGTATTAACATAGTTCAGAAACTAGCTAAGCAAAATGAAAAAGTTGGAATAATAGGCTAAGTTCCATTTTCGCAAAAGGGTAAGAGTGCACATTAAAAGTATTTCACGGCAAGGCTGTTGGTATTCATTATATTTATTCATGAGCTCAAAATGGGGACAAGCAATGAGATGGTAGAGTTTGTCGATGACAAAATTAGAAACTGCTCAGACTAGAAGATAGTAGATAAAACCTAATAGGGACCCAACAATGTTATGCGACTGGGCTGCAAAATGGTAAACGGAAGTCAGTACCGGCAAGACAAGTAATACAGAGTGAGGAAAATACGCTCAACTAATAACGCATCAACCAACAACTCTGCTGAAGGACATGAACATCGCTGAGGACACCTCCTGGAAGACTCCTGTTTATCCATACCAATCATCAAGGAAATATATTATTAGGAAGCTAAGCAATGGGAAGGACAACGATGCAGGATATAAAAAGTATATGCAAGAGGCAAGGATCTGTGTGCGTGATATCTTCTACTGGCTGGGATGGCCAAGGTCAAGCTTCTGAATGCAGGGGATTCTTAAGTTAATGGTATGCTGTGATGTAGACTGCTACATTCAATTCTTTGCCATCATGATGTTTCAAGTTATAGAAATACTGAGAATGGAAACAAGCCCATACACAAGGTAAACTGACTTAGACTAATCAGAGACCATGATAAATATATACAGACTGATGAATGGTACAGGGAAGAGATGAGATCTTACATTCACTCTCTCAAAATATGAAAACAAGATCACGTGATTAAAATGAAGGACTGTGAATTTAAAACTGATAAAAGGAAATACCTTTTCCATGTACAGGCTACGGAAGTAATCGTAAAAAGATTTCATTGAGGCCAGGAACTTGAGCAGGATTCAAAAAAGGATTAGAAACTTACATGGGTAAAGACAGTAAATATTAAAAGAAAAAAAAAAAAAAAACCAAGACAAAACAACTAAAGATTTTGGGGAAAAAAATATATATACAAACAAGTTGCAGGGCAGAAGTCAGCCTATAACACAAAATAGGTACAAACCTTCCTGAAGGGCTACCACCTGGCAATGATCATTAGAGAATGAACTAGGTGGACCACTGGACTGAGTCAGTATGGGAGACCTGATGGAAATCCACAGGTCAGAAATTAGCCTTTAAGCAACAGGTCCAGAACCACATACATGATTATTTTTGTTTAGTACTGACAAAGATGAAATATTACCCTGATCTCAAGAAACTCGCATTTAATTCCCACAGATTGCAGGTGACCTAGAGGTGGAAAGAGTTTCCAATCATCTCTTATTTACAGTTTTATTTCTAATGAGCATCACAGAAACATTTTTTTTTAAAGGAGATATTTGAACACAGAAGGCGCTGACTTGAAAAACTGAACTTGGACACTAGCTCCAACCATTTGCTGAAGACAGCTGATTAACATGAATACATAGAGGTGACCTGCCCAACACACCCTAACACTTCATCATCGTTCTACTTTAAGCAGTACAGTGTAAGATGCTATATTTAGCTTTCCCATTGTTGCTATGGTTACCGCCTGCTCCAGCTGTACGCAAAGTGGAAAGAGCAAGCTTCCCCTGTAACGTAATTATGCACTTGCTACTTCCATGGCAATAAATACCATAGTTTGATATTTGTCTAGAAATAGTCAACTGCTTTTTCTTGTTCACAAAGACATAAATCTTCATCTCTAAGTTGTATGAAGCTCCCTCCTATACAGACAGTCTGAAATATTTAAAATGTAACAGCTCATCTAAGTGAAATACAAAATACAAATTTAAAATCATCACACTTAAAATATAAGTTCTCACTAGCCAGGGGGTGAGCCAGAGCAGAACGTCTGACACCATTTATGGAATAGGCATTTTTAGTAGGCAGTTTGATACATATTAAGATGAAAGAAAGAAGGACTGTGGCCAAGTTTTCTTCTTACAGGAATGGATTTCAAAGGCTCACAAAGTCTGCTCTCCTAATCCTGCATATTATCTTAAATTTGAAGGATACATATTGTAAAAGTGTGTGCACACACAAAGGAACAGAAGTGCAATATCCTACTAGACATTATTAAGCACCAAAGCTTAGTTTTCCATCTTGGTAAACTATTCTTGAGGAGAACCCATAGGGATGAGGGGATCTTCAACCTAATTCTGTTATAGGGTAGATCAACTTGGGCCCCCCTTAACATTTTCTCAGAGCATAAGCCCATAGGAAAAGCTTATGTTTGGCTCAAAAAGAGCAAAGGAATACAGCTACCTGCCATTTGCATTCTTGAATTTGGTGAACCGTGGTATCTGTAGAGGCTGTAGATTCTGAACAATACGAATGGTTCAGTCTCTGAAAAACTGGGTGCTGTTGGCTGCAGATCTGGCTTCTGCATCCTTCAGTGTCCAAGTGATTTATCAAAGTAGTATGACAGAATACAGAGGCTTTGCCACCCATCTTCACTTGCCAGGGAAGATAACTGAAAGCACCAGTCAGATGTAGAAGTCACTAAGAGAAGAGCTTTCTTAGCCAGGTGGCAACCTTAGCTGCAGCAACCTACAGTGCCTTGAGATCATTTCAAGGGTTCCATTAGATGACATTCAGTCTTAGCACTGTTAGGTGTGCAAACATGATTCACAATATGGATTCCTATTTGAAATCTCTGGGTTTATAGTGAAAAAAAACCCGACAACTCGGAGGTGTTGTGGTCTGAATTCTTTGCAACAGATTTTATTTATTTTTTTTACTTTGGGAAAAGAAATAAAAAACAAGTGAATACTAAGGGGAATAACCTTAAGTCTACAAAAGGCTGACAGTCACTGTTGTAGACCCTAGTTCAGTGTTTGTTTTCAAACAACATATTGAACATTAGTGCTCAACCTCCTGTTAGGTCAGCCAGTATGTGTTACCATTTCACAGATAAGTAAACGGAGGCAGAAAGATGAAGCAATTTGCTCAAGGCTAATATCAGAACTAAAAGTCAGGAAAAACTGAAAGAAGGTGCTCCTTTGTCTTCATTAGGATCACACCGCCCAGTTTAACATTTGTAAAATGCTGTGTCAGCAAATACTCTTTTTAACAGGAAAGCAGAGGTGCTGTGCTGAGAAGCCAAAAATCTAAATGAAGTAAGGATATAATTAAATGTGCAGCTAGTACTTCATATAGAGTTTGAAGAGGAATGTCAGACAGATTTAGGAAAGGCAATAGCTTCTTTAAAAAGGAAGTACCTGGAGAAAAAGATGGAAGTTTGATAGAAGAGTTATAAGATTAGATGGTTTAAAAGTTAACTACACATTAAACATTGTAGTACCAGAAAAAGGGAGTACGCAGGAGAAAAGAGAGTGAGCAAGAGAGACATCCCTGCTAGCCAGGTCCATGGAAATTCCCTAAAGCATATTGTTTTGTGTCATTCCTTTTCACTGATCTGTTACTATGCCTAAATTTGTTTTTAACAAAGCCCAATAGACAGTGTTAAAAATGCTTAAAAAAAATCTGAGTGGCTTCAGGTGTCCATCTCTCTTCCCTTGAACAGTGGAGCTTCTTAACATGCTTTTGCTCTACTTGATTTTGAAGTGAACCATTTCCTACAAAGGATAAAAAGTAGGACTATACCTGCCAGCTTCATACAGGAATGAGAAGAACTCCACAACATGGACAAGTAGTAAATTTTGTCATCTGAAACAGGAGCTGCTTCCACATGTCTGCTATAAAACTCCTGATCTTCTGCTCCAGTTTTATGAGGGGCTCCACAGTGCTCCATCTTTGGAGCTTTTGTCTTCTGTGTAGGTAAACCTTACCCACAACACAAATCCCACTACTATCTTTATAACAACAATTTATAGATCAGCTTTTGTACTCTGGAAGCCCTTCCTTCTGCTTAAAATAACATCTCCACTGGATGCCCCTCATGTACTATCACCAGGGATCCTAGTTTTCTCTGTTTAAAAATCACAAATTCCCTGATAAAACCCCCCAAATCTGCTATTAAAATGCAACGCCACTATATATATATATATATATATATTGGGGGGCCCCCATGGAACCAGGCAGAGTGGCACGGTGACTTCATGCTGCTACCGGCTTCATGTCCAGCCACTTGGTACCCTACCCCACCACCGAATCTGGTGTGTCCAGCAGCTTGCCACCCCCACCCCTGCTGCTGAATCTGCCGCCGGCTTCCTCGAGTCCAGGGTCAGGACCCTGGACAGGCTGATTTGCCCCAGGCCGCACACCCTGCTCGGGTTGTCTCTGAATCTGGAAGCCTACCAGTAGCTCAAATCACTATAATAAAATAAATCCTAAAAACCTATAAATTTTGGTATTTGATTTGGGGGGGGGGGGGGGGGGGGTTTGTTTTTTGGGGGGGGGGGGGGGGGGGGGGATTATCATGGAAAATCAGAGCTTCCCCAGCCCCTTTCCCTTACCAGGATGCAGGTCCATGTCCCTCACTCCTAAGCCACAGCCCCCACCCCAAAGCCTCCTGACCCCACTCAGCCCTGCTGGAGAGGGCCGCCAGCTGCCAGGGCTATAGGGCCAGGGACCCAGGTCTGCAGCCCTCTGCCCCCCGCTGCCACCCACAGGAGGCAGCAACTGCTGCAGCCTGAGCAGGCAGCGGAGTGCAGAGCCTGGCATCCCCTCCCCTATGGGTGGCATGCCAGAGTGGAGCCCCTGTGTGTGTGTTGGGGGGGCGGGGGCAGGTGCTGCCCTCCCCTCCAGGGCCTCCCTGGCCCACTGGGTGGGACCTAGGGCAGCAGGGTAGGGCAGGGCCAGGCAAGGAAGCTCCTTGCTGTTTCAGGCCCCACACCACCTTGGCAAAATGCTCCCTGCCCTACTGGCAGCAGCGAGGGGGACAACTCGACACTGCTGCTCCCGGTGCTGCTGGGCGGGCAGGCTATGCCTTGTCAGGACAGCATGGGGCTCACAGCAGCAAGGAGCTTCCCTGCCTGGCCCTGCTGCACCAGGTCCTTCCCACAGGGCCTCAGAGGCCCTGGGGGGAGGGCAGCAGGGCAGGGAGTCCAAACCTGCAGTAGGCAGCCCATTCCTGCACAGATCTTGGGGGGCACATGCTGCCTCTGGCCCCTCTCCCTGGACTGCACGTAGCAGTGGGGAGCCAGCCCCACCGGGGCCCTGTAGCACTGTTCTGTTCCCTGCCAGGGGCCTGCAGCTGTGCAGGACCTTGGGCCATAAGCCCCACATACCGCCCAAGCTGGGCAGCGCCCCCAACCCCAGCCCTGCCCAACTCCCTCCCTCTCTATGGGAACCTTTCCATACCTCCCTGCCCAGACTTACCTGTGGAAGCTGATCTCCAAGCTGCCTGGTGTCCACGTACTGGTGTCCCCTACCCGACCGCCTTCCTCCCACTTCCCCCAGCCCCTTGCAGGCTGGAACTCTGCCAGCCTGCAGGGAGCTCTTTGCAAAAGAGGAAAATCCATGCGTTTCTCCATTAAAAATGAAAAATCCACGTTTTTTCCTCTGTTAAAAAGGGAAAGCCCGCGTTTTTCCCACCCCCATGGGAAACAGAAACCCCAGGTCCCTAATTATCACTACTGTTCCTCCTGCCATTGCTTCATTGTGTCTGTGTGCTCCCCTGGCTGTATCCAGCTGATATCTCCTGTGTTATACTTGAATCGTTTTTATTTTCTGTGCTAGTACAGCACCTAGCACAAAGCACTTCCAGTCTATAATAAGGAATAGTAGGAGCTATGACAACATAAAATACCAAAGGTTGGGTTTTTTTTAAGCTTTCTTTAGTGTTTTCAGTTGGTTTCCATACCAACACTAGCAGTCTGCGTTTCCTATGCAAATAGCATTGACCCATTGTGTTTATTCCTCTCCCACTTATATTTCTTTGGAGATGACAAAAGCAACTGACTGATCACGCTGACTACCTCCTTGGAGCTATGCGATTTTCCATACAATTCCACGAATGCACCTCAGGTCTCGACTTAGAGGATCCCCTGGTAATCCAGACACAGCTCTTGAACAAACACTGTGCACACCGCAGAACAATCAACGTGGACAACAAAACAGCCCCTAGGGATCAGCCCAACCTTATGGCTTTAGAATCACCTGGAATCTAGCTTAGAAAGTTAATACATGTCTCCAGCCGTGAAAGGCTGGTGTGCATTAACTCTTATTTTAAAGACCTAGTCTCCAATTCTTGTTTACTGTGTGATCACACACTTCCCTCAATATACCTCCTACTGTATAACGAGAACATATTCTCTGCATCCATTTACTTACAATGACTTGAAGAAATAGCCTTAAGAAGGTTATTCCCAGGAACTGTAACCACCCCCTCAGAATAGCAGGTTGTTGAGTTAGTGCTGATGAGTCAGACGGGCTTTAATTCTGTTCTAAAAGGAATCACCACAACAGTAGAGAAGGGGGAGAGGGAAAATAAAAAGGGGAATCGAGTGGAAAAGGCTTCCACCATCTGATGATTCATGAACTATCAGCATGACTCACCCAGCATTACTCTGCCGTTAAAACATGGAGGCTAGGCTGATTAGTCACAGTAATGAATTTTTCAAGAAAGGATTCTCCCCTATAAATAATGATGACTTTGTCTGGATAGCATTTGCGTGACTCACCTTT
Source organism: Alligator sinensis (assembly GCF_000455745.1). Taxonomy (NCBI): domain Eukaryota; kingdom Metazoa; phylum Chordata; order Crocodylia; family Alligatoridae; genus Alligator; species Alligator sinensis. The sequence goes on from NW_005842313.1 coordinate 1,601,063, forward strand.
CCAGCATGCCAGGCAGCACCAAGCGTGTCATCTGCAAAAACGAAAAGAAAACATTCATATGGTGGAGGATGCAGACACCATACAAACAAGTACAGAGGGAGGGAAGCCTCTCTCCTCCTAGAAACACCTGTTGTCCCCCACTCTGCCCCAACCATATCTAGGGGAACTGAAGGCCAGACTCTGTGTAGATAGTTGTTTATTTTTATTCTACCTATGTATCTTGGCTCTGTCAAGTAAGATGTGCAGCAATTCTGGTGAATTCATTTTTTCTGGTATCATCAGTTCAGTAAGAACTCAAGATATTTTCTAATTCTTAGTCCTCCTCATCAGAGGCTTTCAAAATGCTTTACAAGGTCACACCGCCAGGATGCCAAGGAGAAATTATGATTTGCTTTTACATATGGCCGCCCTCTGATACACTGAAAACAGAGTCAATCAGCAGGAGAGTTCAGACTAGAGTCTAGCAGTCTTAGGTTGTAATCCCACATTCTATCCATTTTCATTATTTTTTTCCCCCTATCAAAAATGTCTTTGGATTATGGTGACTGGCAAGAGCACTGAACAGTGCAAGTAAGTATTATGCCAGCTTTGATAGCACTATGCATGTACAGTACTTCTGAGATGCATGCCACATTTACAGAATATGTCCTCTTTGAAAGAGGATATGCCCCACCATATAAATAGAAAAAAAAAAAAAAAAAAAGACTAGTAGGAAGCAGGTACAGGTCAATTTTCAGCAGCATCCTAGCGGTCAACAGAAGGCAGCAGTTGCTGCCTCCTGCGGGCGGCAGCTGGGGCTCAGGCACTGCTGTAAATTGACCTGCTGGTGCTTGGGCGCTCACTCTTTGCCCTCTATGAGCAAAGTCTTCTAGTATAAGAATGAGTAAATTATTGCTACTCATGTTCAAATATAGAACCCGGAGTTTGCTGCTCCAATTATGAAACTTTCAGAATAGTCCTAGTCTTTTTAAACAGCTTGTCCAGCAACAGAAGCAAACATTAAATCACTTGTTGAAAGTATTCAGGATCCTGCAACAAGAAACACTTTCCTGGGAATGCTGCCTTTCCACACTAAAAACAACCCACCTTCATACAGACTATCCCAGTGCCCTCAGATGACCTCAAGCATGACCTTTTCCAAATACCAGATACAACAAGATGTAAACAAAAACCCAAAACCAACTCTGAAAACCTCTTAGAGCCTGGAGAACTAATTTTAGAATTAACGGTGAAGCTGCGGACAAAATTTGCCAGAGCAGTTACTAAGAAGAAAATAAACCATTCATTGTACCAAATATCTAATTATACTAGAAAGTAGGTAAATCCATTTACTATCCAGAGACTTTGGAGATAATGACATTTTGGAACAGGTATTAGGTCAGATATCATCCCTGAACCAAGTATCAATAATATTCCATCCCAACTGTCCCCAGTAATAAAAGTCCTCTAACCAGTCTTTTGTGCCAAAACTAAAAAAAAAATAAATTGCTAGTGATTTTCATAGTCCTGCAACATAAATTACACTTGTGTTCCAAAAAGCCTTCTGGAGGGCTAATATCGCTACAAGTGATGCCAAAACACAACACTTCCTACTGAATCCAATTTTTCTTGATCGTTTTATAAATGCAGTCTTTGCAGAGTGGTGTGGCCAGGGAGTGGAGAAACTAGCTGAGTTATGCAAGTTTAGAAGCACAAAGAATATTGTTATAACTTTTTTTTAAACTTTTCATATCAAAATATAAGCTCTCATTTAGTAGTGGGTTTCAGATATTTTGCTCTCTTAAAGGATATTTGTATCTCTTCAAAGAGAAGGAAGAAGAAAAATATTACAGAAGACATTTTCACTTGGTCACATTTATATAAAGACCTTGTAGTCTCCTGATCTGTCTGGCATAGGCAAAAACATCAACTGTCAATAGCCCCCGCTGATTCCATACGAGCAGTGCATTTACAGGGTAGATAGGAATTACAGACCTTTCTACCCATCTCTAAAAGCAGCAGAGGGAAATAGGTTGGGTCCAAGCACTCCATACAATCTTGCTTACTGCAGGTGTATGCCCATGTCTTTGACAAAGTCCTCCAGACTGTAGCTTTGGCAAAATGGCTGGAAGCTGCCACAGGCCTGGATCAGCCATCCCTGGGGTGCACTCCTCCTAGAACTCACAGATTAGACTTAAATAGTTTATTGCACTATTCTTTCCTTTTGGAGAAGTCTCGCTTCCCTAAACCACCCCAACTTCGCTGTATTCCCACAGAAAATGGCAACAAACAACAACGTTAAGTATAACATAATTTAATTCCATTCCAGGAGTGACTGCTGGGTTCAGGGAGAACCGGTTAACCCTTATACATCCCAAGTAAACACAGCAGTCCTCAAATTTAACTGAAATATAAAGCAACAGATTGCACTAAGTCACTCAAGAAAAACGCTGATGTTACTGTCTAGCAGATGGAAACCTAAACTACAGTCTCAGCAGCAAACCCAGATTTATTCCTGCCAAAGAAACTAATGTATAACACGCTATAGACCAGCATTTCTCAACCCGTGGGTCGCAACCCAAGAACGTGTCGGAAGAAAATACAAAAAGGTCACTGGGTCTGGATGCGAAGGACAGTGGGTCAGGAGTGAGGGGCACTGGGTTGGAACTAGCCATCGATGTTTATAAATGGGTCCTTGTACAAAAAAAAAAAAAAAAAGTTGAGAACTACTGCTATAGACCAATATTTTACAGCTCTAAAATGATGCATCTGAAGTATTATTTCTAATGTTGTCTTTCTTTAAAACTGCAGCCTGTTCCTACTACTGTAGAAAAGATCAAAACCAAAGCAAAGAAGGGGTAGAATTGTAAAATTTACTGACTTTGCTCAATAAGAGTAAAGTTTTGCCTTCAGACATGCAACTTGCTGCTCCTGTTGACTTTAACCCTGAATTGGATATGTTCTTCTGTTGGGCACCTTGGCTCAAACTATTTTATAACTAAAATACCCTCATGGTGAGGACCTAAAATCTACCTTTCCTACTTCCTTCATGAGTGCTCTGAACTATAGTCTATTAAGCAAAACATGGGCATACCACCATTTTTTTTTTTTTAACTGAATGCAAAGTCTGCATGAGCTAAGTTTGCTTAAGTGTACCTCTCTAGTGACTTTGGAGTTTAGCATGTCTCAGATTCACTATGAATTGCATGTACAGCTTCAGTTGCTGTCAGGTGCTGAAGTGCTCCAGCTGGATTTCTTCTGAGGATCCAGAGAAAGCCTTGTGTAAACACTTTGGGAATTTTACAGGCCAAAACAGAGATGCCTAACATTTTTAGGTGCTAAACTTCACTACAAAATTGCAGTTTGTAACTTGGACACTTAAATTCTCCCAACATCCCATTCAGGCTCTGACACCACCACTTCAAATCTGGTTACAAGTCTTTACCATTCAAAAGTGATGTAGAGTGACTAATTGCAACCATATGCATTATATAGTGTAAAGTACATAACTGCTAATTACTACTGAAACTGCAAGCTCAATAGAAAAACAAGTTTCTGCAAGTCAATACTCAAATTGCACAAAGAAATTATAAAACCAGTGACAGTTATACCATATGATTAGGGACTGAGTATAAGTACCCAGTGTGTGAATACAGCAACCTTCAGAAAGCATGCAATTTTTAAGAACGTAAGAACTTAAGAAGTGGCAGAGAGTCAGACCAATGGTTCATCTAGCCCAGTATCCTGTTTCTGACAGTGGAAAATGGATGCCATACAGGTAGAGCACCGAATGGGATCTCTCTACAATGATCTATCTTCTATACAATACCCTCCCTGGTATCCCTCATGTATTGGGCTAGAGATGTCAGGAAACATCTCCAACCATTTTGTTCAACAGCCATGATAAACAGATCTATCATCCATGAATTTATCCAGTTCCTTCTTTGAATGTGGGTATGTTATCCGCCTCCACTACCCCCCATGGCAATGAATTCCATAAGTTAATTATGAATTGTGTAAACAAATACTCTAGTACTTCTTAATTAGTTTTAAACCTGTCACCTACCAATTTCAGTAGGTGACCTTTAGTTCTAATATTCTGTGACTTGGTGAACAACAGTTCCCTGTTCACTTGTTCCACATGCTTCAGCATTTTATAGACCTGTCATATTCCCCCTCAGTCATCTTCTTTCCAGACTGAAGAGACTTGGCCTTTTTCTCTCTCCTAGTATGGCAACTGCTCCATGCGCCTGATCATTTTGGTCACCCTTCTCTGTACCTTTTCTAATTCTACTACATCCTTTTTGACACGCAGAGACCAGAACTGCACACAGTACGCAAGATACAGGAGCACCTCAGATTTGTATAATGGCATGATGTTCTCCATTTCATTTTCTATTCCCTTCTTAATGATGCCAGACATTTTATTGGATTTTTTGGTCACCACTGCGCACTGAACTGATGTTATTAGAGAACAAACTACAATGACTCCAAGGTCTCTTTCCTGAATCATACCAGCTAGTTCAGAACCTAGTATTCTGTACATTTATTTGAGGTTATTTTCCCCCTTGCACTTGTTGACACTAAAATTCTTCTACCATTTTTTTGCCCACTCACTTAGCTTGGCGAGATCTTTCTGCAACTCGTCTACATCACTCTATTTGAAGTAGCCTATTAAAATATGGACAGGTGGAAGATTTGCACCAGAAACATGCTGTTTTTGGCAACACAATTTCTTTTTCAAAAATAATTTTGGCTATGTTTCCCAGAAAAAAAACAAGTTCTCATTTCTAAAAACTTTGAAAAAATATGGAAACAGATATTGCCTTTGTGCAGCCATAAAAATGTTTATGGCAGCAAAAAGGGCATGCAGACAGATCCCTTGTTGTGCCACAAATGACTAAATTTGGGGCTGCAGTACAGACAGTATCAATTCATGCTGCTTCATTGTGGCAGACGTCTGCTACATTTATGGCATGAGTGAGCTCAAGCCACAGCTGCTCACACTCTCCATCCACCCTAGGCAGGTGCTCTTAGGGCTTGAGTTTGCAGGGCTCCAGCACCAGCTCTCACCCACCTTCCACCCTCTCGGCGGCCCAACACTGGCTGTTCACTGTGCCAAGTGGACAAAATGGGTGGGAAGCAGCTGGAGCTAGAGCCCCAGTGTGCTGGGGCAGGAGCTGGTCAGCTGCAGTTAGCCCTGCCACCCCGACCACCTGGAGCAGTGCAGCAGGGGCCAGGGGAGGAGGAGCCACTGGAGGCAAGGTGGGGAGCTGATCAGTACCCAAGCAGCTGCAGTTACAATGGGAGCAGCCCTGTCAGGAAGCTGCATACCCTAGCCAGGGCCAGTGGGTGTGGGTTGCCCCAGGCAGGAGGGAACAGGGCTCAGTCCCATACAGAGAGCCACAGACCAGTTCCAATCAATTGGTGAGTGCTTGTCCATGGGCTGGACTCAATCAACTGGCAGGCCAGATCCACAGCTGATCTACTCCATTTGACAACATCTGTTTATATCCTGACATAGCTTGCTGGCAGAGATTGGTAATATAGACAAAGCCTTTGGGTGATAATGAAGTTTAATACTGATCAGATTTGGAGTGAAAAAAAAAAATTCAAACTGTTGAAAAATTTAAAAAATAAAGTTCCAAGTACCTTTAATTTACAGATGCCCTGTTCTGCCAGAACCACAAACTCCAAAGTTGTACGGGTCTATAAATTAATATTCATGCCATATAAAACACCGCCCTTGAAGAACAGAATTAAAAGTGAAAACTAAAAAGTAAACTGATTTTAAAAGCTGGATACTTAAAAAAGTGTTAAGAAAAAGTTGGAAAGAGCCCTCAACTACCCTCACAGAAAATGTCCCGTCCTGTGTTCCCCCTTCTCCCCCCCAAATCCCCTTTATAAATTGCTGGTTTCTACTGAGATGCTATGACCACAGCTAGAAGCTATAATGGTACCCAGGAAATTGTCACAGGTCTTCTTCTAAATGAAAGTAGTTACAGAACAAGTGGCCAGGCACTGGCAACTACTTACACAGAAGAATTGCCACACCAAATAAAACCTGCTACTTGTTGCAGATTATCTGGACATTACCAAAGGTTACCAGAGAAAGAAGAGTATGTTCATAATAACTGTCTTGGTGTAAAAATGTTCAGTTTTTTAGTACATATATTTTGGCAAAAGGTGGCTATACTTAATGCATCAGCAATGAGTAATTTGTTGTTGGTATGCAGATTCTTATGTATTTGTAAAAATCTCTAAACATTATTATATGCTTCTATGTATTCTATGAGTATATGGCAACTGAATGGGACTGCCCTCATTGCATTATAATTTATTTAAAGTTACCTTTTCCTTAGCCATAATACTCTTCAACATAGGCTGATATACAAGAACAGCCCTTTTACATGGAGATCCCTGATCATTAAAACTCATTACAGGGTATTATTCATTCTTTTTAAGTAGGCTCTATCCATTCTGTTATGCCAAATCTTCAACTAATTTCTAGTGTAGCAAATGCAAACAGTAATGCAACACAGAAGGCATATTGCACCCTCTTTTCTGTACGCCCCAGGGTGCCTATACACATGCAGAAAAGCTGCTCCAATGCACTGCGATTACAACGTGCTGGAGCAGATTCGATTAATTGAGTCTGCTGGTGTGTGGTAATTACGTGTTTCCAGCACCACGTGTTACTGTGTCCCCATGCTGAAAAAATGACATCGGGGCACTTGAACTGAAGTTCATCGAACAAGTTTAGTTAAAGTGCCCTGCCCCTGCCGCCACTTTTCAGTGCAGGGACCCCGATACTGGTGACACTTTGGGCACTAATTAAAGTGGCTTTCAGAGCCATTCTAATTAAAGCGCCCTGCCTCCCCAAACCCATTCCCGAAGCACATCTATAAAATGCCCCTAATGCCTAATCCCAGTTTTGACCCCAAAGAGACCTAACTTCAGAAAAGAGGCAACTGAGATTCCAGGGTTATGGAAGCTTCTACTCCATTTACTTGAGCATCAGATAAAATGAAGATTGGAGACAGATGTTCCCATTGCTTTACTGCAACCAATATTGGAATTCAACATCTGTAGGAGGATAGCTACATTTAACATAAAAGCTAGGAGGATAACACTAGCCTAAAAACACACTGCTTTGGAATCAAGGGTTTACATAAATCAAGATCTAGATAATCCACCCGGAAGAAGCCAGAAAACTTGTATAATATGATTACACATTCTCTTCAGCCAAGATAACTTTCTTGGATTTTATGCATACAGATCTAGGATGAAGTTACAATGGTAGTTACAACCTTCTGAAGCGACTACAGAAAAATAAAATGTACTACAGAACTTGTTAGATGGACACCACTTCAACATGCAAGAGAACAGATACGTGCCTGCTATTAGGAAGCAGTTTATTGTGCTTGCCCTCTACATATTGGGCTAGTGTACAGGGTCAGGCCATGGCCAGGCCCAGCACACAAGGTGGGCTCCAATGTAGTCCTTTAGACCCAGAGTGCCAGATAGGACTGGTGTGTGGGGTCTGGCTGTGGCCAGATCCAGCACATGGCTCTAGACCAGGGGCAAGCAATTATTTTGGGCAGAGGCCGCTTACTGAGTTTTGGCAAGTCATCGAGGGCCACATGACAGGCAGTCCAGGGCAGATAAATATTAATTTTCTAAATTTTTTAGGGGCCCCGCGGGCCAGACAGAAACGTCTGGCAGGCCGTATCTGGCCCCCAGGCCGCATTTTGCCCACCCCTGCTCTATACCCAGCAGGCCCAATCGAGCCACAGTGCCGGGTCCAACTGTGGCTGGACCTAGAGCACAGGGCTGGATCCAATGGGTGCCTTTAAACCTGGTGTGCCTGGACTACTCCGGTGTATATGCCAAACCTGGGTGTGGTAGATGCAAGAAAATATGGTATTCTAGTATCTTAAATTACAATTGCAAAACTACAGCTTTTGAAACACCCTGGGGACCTTACCTTTAGGGCTACACAGAGCCCTAGCAACCTTCCAATGATTAGTGGACAAGATATATTGTAATATTTGCAAACACATGGGTGGATCACCTCCAGTGTCTAAAGTGGTGTTGCAGACAACACATGCAGCTAGGCTCATGGTCAATTCAGGTAAATGTCACCCAAGGTACACAGAAACTAAATACCTAGGGCAGGGGTTCCCAAAGTTGTTTTGTTGTGCTGCAGCATAAAGTGGCCTGGAAGTGGCCACGGTCCAGCAAACCTCAGCCCAGCAGTCGCAGCTGACCGCAGCCGGAATTTCTGGCCAGAAGACAGGTAGGGATACCCCCACCCTCCGGGTGGGAGAAACCCTGTACTGCCGCAGGCCCTGCAGAAGGAGCTGCGGCCTCTCTGCCGGGCTCGGGGTGGGGGTCCGGTTTGCTGATCTGTGGCCACTTCTGGTCCAGCACCTGACTGTGCTGTGGGGAAAAGCAGGCTGCAAAGGTCATCCAAATGTGAGACAGTGTTTGGGACTGTAAAAAGGCTACTGTGCAGCGCACCAGTCCTGCACAGTCTGGACTTGACAAAAGAATTTATTGTACATATGGATGCCTCAGAGTGAGGCCTGGGAACAGTCCTTTCCCTAGAGTTTGAAGATGGGGAACACCCTATCCTGTATTTAAGTAGAAAGCTCCTCTCCCAAGAGCACTGATATGCTATAATAGAAAAAGAATGTCTGGCAATTAAATGGGTAGTGGAGACCCTTTGCCATTATCTCCTAGGGGCTCATTGCTGGTTGATCAATCATACCCCATTAACATGACGCAATGCTATGAGAGAGGCTAAGCCTCGGCTGATGAGGTGGTACTTGTCAGAAGGTTGCAAGGACTTTTCAATATGCCACCACTTGGGGTCCATACATGCAAAAGCAGGATTTCTTCTCCCAAGAAGGAGGTGGGGAGGGGAGAATAAATAAATGGAAGAGTGTTCTACTTCATGTTTCATTGGTTGCAGCCCAGCTGTAGGCAGTAGAAAAGCGATTGCGTGCTTGCCTAGGAAGACTGGACCAGCTGGTGAGCATAAGTGGCTGGCCCAAAGGAAATTAAAAACTCCCAGGGAAGGGAACGGGAAGAGAGGGAAGGCTGTGAGGCTAGAGGCTGCAGCACCAAGGAAGGGTACTCTCTCAGGGTCTGGGAAAAGACCACAAGGTTTGGTGGTCTAAAGTACAACTCTAATGATTGTACTTTATGTCTGATGGTTATGTTTGGGTCTGTGGGCAAGAACCCTGGATATTAAAGACTGTGGTGTGCTACCTGACAAACCACTAGAGCCCAATTACATTTTCTGCTCTCTGGTGACTCAGGGGATCCCTCATAGACATTTTAAAATAGTCTTCTGTGGCAATCTGCCAACACACTTTGTATAGCTAGTAGATAAACTTCCTCCAGAGTGATTTTGTGATGGAAATGAAAATTTCTCCAAGTATGAAAAGCCTCTTGACATAGGTGAAGCATATATTGCTCCTAGCTGCTTTTATAAAACATGAGTGAATTATTGTACATCATTACTCATCAGATTTCTTACAACCAGAAGAGAGCCTGATTGTGCTCAATTAGCTCCAGGATAGTTCTGTGGGGATATTTATGTACAGAGTCCACAGTGAGGAGTTCAGAGATCATCCAAATGAGCTCCCTAGACTAACTTGGAGGCATCTAATACCAACATCTTTGTATGAAGTGAAGACAACAACGGTATGCCTTCAAAGACTTTTCCCGGGTTCATACATGATTTTGATCATGACCAGACTTCTGGTGGAACGTGTACTAGTATATCCAGCTGTTATTTTCTGCTCGACTGATAGAGAGGCTGAAACCTATACTGATATACAAAAATGAAGTCTGGCACATTGAGTTACATAGGGGCAGTAACCTAAGTGGCATAGCAGTCTCAGGCAAATTCTGATGTTCTGGAATTTGCTTACAGGGGTTGTGCCTAAACTTGAACTTGCAGCTAAAAGCGTTTAGTTGCTTTTGGTCCAAAATGGGTCATCGCACTTTTCTTTTTGGGAAACAAGAGAGAGATAAAAGTCACACCTTTCCTGTGTTCCGAGGAACTTCTTCTACTTCTCAGAGAGAAAAGTTACTGCATCTTCTGTGCCTGTGCTCAATAAGAATGTGGAAGGTATTCTAGGGTAAGAAACAAGACTCAATAGCTCACTTTGTGCTCCTTCCAAAACCCATGTTTATTTGATTTTCAGTTCTCAGATTGGAAGTGGAAGGAGCTAGACCTGAAAAGGAGTTGAAAGGCTCTGTACCCTGCTCTTAGTCAAACAGTCAAATTTATTAAATCTGCCTGCATAATAAATAAAAGGATTGCTGCTGTTGTCACTGTGGCTAAAAGGCTTACAGGTTAGGCACAGACGTATAGAAACCTATGGATCTTAGAATCCAAGCAAGTCCTCCAGGAAATGCAACAACTCATCTGTTTTTGCATTAAAGAACTCCTTTCCCTCGTATGTGAGATCTTCAGATGTTACTAGGTCTTCTTGAGAGAGACCCAGAAAATGGAGCCAGAAGGCTCTCTGCATAGTAATCACAGTTACCATCAATCTGGAATTTGTATCCAAAGCAGCAACTTCATAAATGCACTAGAAACTTGTCCCGCGGATGATTACACATAGTTTCCTTACTGCGCTGTGATAGAAACTAAATTTTGTTGTGGAGCTGCAACTAATAAACCCATTATTTCACCAGTAAGGCTAAGTATTTCGCAGTTATTCAAAAAGCTTGATGTAATTTTCGCCCCTATCCCAGCAAGTCCAATTTCTTAAGCTCCCCGTCTTCAGGTGTTAATGTTAGTCTGATGGTGATACTCTGTTCATTTGCTGCCACCACCACTAGTGAGGAAGTCATGGGATAAAATTGTTTAGATCCCTGGAATGAGACCGGATAGCAACAAGCTGCTCTCTTCAGGGTTGAAGGTACAGAGAAGGATGTTTATCAGTGCAGCCAGACAAAACTTGAGTCCTTTGTTAATTATTACTACAAGATACCCAGGTGGCAAAATGGAAAGCATGTGAAAAAATTGTTCAAGATTTTCTCAAACTACATGAAATGGAATCTCTAGATATTCCTAAAATATCTTCTAGTCATCCAGGTTGGAAATAAATGATTAAGGCATTACCCGCATTGTAGAAAGATGAGAACCTATCAAGCTGGGCCAAGTCATCTCCTGTTTGTTATTCCTTAGCTGAGTCTGAAGCAGTCTGTTCTAGTGGTGCTGAAGCAAAAACTGAGCTGGTGAAGACCCTTGTAAGACTGGAAAAGGGAAACTAACCGTCAACTAGGACAATGATTTAGAGGTCTTGCATGATACATTCTTTAAGAAGAAATAAAAATTGAGATGCTGGTAGGCATAGATGAAAGGTGGTAATGAGGGAAGAGCATCCAGAAACCTCCTGAAGCCTTGAGATTTGACAGGTTCTATGGCTTTTAAAATTAAACCTGTCTCTTCCCCCTGTAAGCTCAGTACACTCTCTTCCCCACGACCTGTTTTTTTCTGGGAAAGAAGGATGAATCTTCTGCAACAGGAATGACAGTCCCATAAGTGAGAGGCAACAGCAGGAGCACTTTTTCACTGACAAGTGCCTTGAAGTTTCTGCCCCAGGCATTGCTGGATTTTTTGGATCTCCCTAAAACAAACATTTTCAACCAGGATTCCCCAGCTCTCTTGAGTTCTCTTGGAAAATGACTTACAGATGGCACATTTCTCTGCAGCACATCTCTCTCCCAGCAACAATAAGCATCTGGCATGCCTCTTGTTTAAAGGCATTACAGCTTCACACAAAAGGAAATTTTTGAAGCCTGGAGACTTGCATTCAGACAGTGACTGAACCCAGTATCAAGAGTACCTCACAAAGAAAGAAAAACAGTTTCTTCATAAAAGGAAGAAAAGAAAACACTATTCAAATACACTGAACCTAATCACTAACTATCCATTAAGCATCTATTTACATATTAAAAGGATAAGACCACACAGTGCACAAAGAGTTTCAAACATTGTAGATTCTCGAAGTGAGAAAAATGAAGCGCAACTTGAGGCCCAATGATGGTAAGGGCATCTAGACAACCCCAGTTGACCAAAATATTCTTGACTTGAGCCTACTATGGGACACATACCAACAGTAGTAGGGGTTTTATTAGATATACCCACTATATCTACTGACAGATGAAATATTCATGAAATATTTTATGTATGTGTGTTATGTATATTTCTAGCGGACAAGAGCTCAAAAAGAATATTAATTCTAGCATCTACAGAGGCAGGATGCTGTAGGAAAATCTGATCAAATTCTTGAATAAAAAGAGTGGAGTGCACTTTTAATAGTTTATACAACCTGCTCAAGTCTTTAATCATTGAATAGTGGGCTCCCTCCAGTGGTATACTAAAGATGTCACATCTCAGGACAGAGTTGGTTAGCTGTGATGGTTTGAAGTCAGGCAGAAGGAAGGGCAGAGTGGCACTTTAGATAGAGATGAAATGGCTCAGAAAGGTATGACCTTTCATAGGCAACAACCTACTTTATCAGATGTTAGGAATGGAATGCTAGCAAGAAAGGAACAAATGGAGGGGAGACTGCTAAGACAGGTAAATCAGGTGGACTGATTAGACCAATGATTTTCACCCAGGGTGCTGCAGGTTCATTTCACGAGTGCTGTGGGGTGCTGCTCAACATTAACTTTGTTAGTTGTGCAAAACACCTGCACATGATTTATAAAATAAGAGCAGCGCTTTCAAATAGGGTTCTATAGCATCAGAAACATGCTGACCTCTTGTGGTCCGAGTTGTAGCAGAATTGCTCTATTATTTTTCCTATAGTCCAAAAAAACTGAGCAAAATCTAAGAGCTGGTATTTTCTGAGGGGCACCTTCAGTATAAAAAGGCTGAGAACCACTGGATTAGATCAAGTAAAATAAAAAGGGCAGTTAACACCTGGAGGGATAGTGAAGTAAACACCTACTCCAAATAATGGGATAAGAATCCATAGTCCCTGTTGAGACCAAGGTTAATGCAATTCAGTCTGCGGATGACTTCTTGTTCTGCAATTTTGTGTTCAAGTTGGATTTTATATTTTTTTCATTCAAGGACAGCTAGTCAGAGATCAATGATGGAATGACTAGGGAGATACAAGTGTTTTGTCACAAGCCTGTGTGTGTTTCTGGGAAAAGTTTACTTTTCCCACACCATGTTTTTATAGACCTCTATCATTATTTATAAACATCATACACAGGTTACAAGCAAAATATAAAGTTCCAAAACAAAGTTAACAATAGCAAGTTGACCTGAATCTACTACCTGATGTAGCCATCTGATACTTTTTCCTTTAAGTTGAATTTCAGCTCTGTAGCAGAGAAAAATTCTTACAGAAGCATTGCCTTATTTCAGTTTGTACCTGTTTGTGTAGAAAACAGGCAATTGTGTTTTGAGCTCTGTGGTAGCATAATGTTAAATGATTTTGTAATCCATGTAATTTAAGTGTTACCAAACTCTCATTATAAAGGTAAACCCTGTCCTTTGAATCAGCTCCAAGGCACCTAAATTTTCAGTTTCCACAAGAGAGAACAAGTTAGCCTTCAGATGGAAGAAAAGATGCAAGCATGAATGGAAATAGGGGTACAGGAGTGAGTAATCACTCTTACACTTTTCTAACATGCTTTCTTAACAAACAGGCATAGATTTCCTAAGCAAAACAAGCTTAGGAAGTGTCACCTCATTCTTGAATTATAAAGTTATTTTGGGCCAAGCGAACTCTAGTCTCTGCCCTGCTCTGTCTCACAACATACAGACTTTTGATTTAATAGATAAGAAAACATTTGTATGTTCTGTATAATGGTAACTGTAATTACCAAAATTATTCAACCTACTACTGAAGGCAAGGAAATAACTTTAGAAAATTACATTTCGAAAGAGAAATCAGGCTATTTTACGCAATAGTTTTTCCTACTCGGTTGTATGTTTTCCACGTAAAACCTTTCCTCCCCACCCCGAGACTTACCTATTGGGTGCTGCTCTACATGCTGCAGCTGCATGCCTGTACGCGGTGTCCCGATAAGACACTGATATATTGGTATACCTCTAGTGTCTGTCTCTGTGCGTCTGTGTACATGCCTCACCCCAGCCTGCCTTTCTGCAGCAGCAGCCTTGAGCACATGTCCAGACTTGTATGGCGGCTCCTCTGCACTGCCACTGCTGCTTTGCTGGGCGGCCCAGAGGCCGCAGTAATGGCAGCAGAGTGAAACCCAGGTGTGGGCTCCAAAACTACACGCGCCATTAACACATTTTAAAAAATGTATGCAAGAACCATTTAACACATTAATTGCACACGTTAATGGTGATGAATTGACAGCCCTATATGGAAGTATTGCTTTATATCGGGGGTCGACAAAATGCGGCCCGGGGGCCAGATACGGCCTACCAGGCCATTCTATCCGGCCCGCGGGGCCCCTAAAAAATTTAGAAAATTAATATGCATCTGCCCCTAGCTGCCTGCCATGTGGCCCTCAATGGTTTGCCAAAACTGAGTAAGCAGTCCTCCACCCAAAATAATTGCCTGCCCCTGCTTTATACACACATCTTGCTTATTCTTTTCCTTTATAGATACCTATATGACATATATGCGAATCATTTATATTAAGATGTCTTTTTTGCAACATAATTTAAGAACAGTCTGATGAGAAGACAGGAGGACAGGAGATTCTTAAGAGTTTAAAAAGGAGGACAGTGAATCTGCCAAGGAAGTTAAAAGAATTTATGGGTAACAGGTGATCCAACGCTATTTAGAATACTTACATTTTCAAGTGCAAATGTTAATAAGGGCACTTACCTTACAAACAGACATGATGTTAATGTTTATCATTTTGTCGATTGTCTGCAACAAAAAGAAATGATTTCTAGAAAAATGACTGATAAATATTAAACCAGTATATCCTGGCATTTTAAATCTTAGGACCAATTATAAATGCACCCAGATTTGAGCCAAAAACCTCCTCCTCCAGTAAAATAATAGACCATCCTCACATCAGAAACAAACGCATATACATTTCGAGTCAGCTGTCCTAGATCCTGGTCACAGATACAAATGGTAATTCCCCAAATACATGCAAAGAAGCTTCTTTATTTAATTTTAGATTATATATTAGTTGGATATAAAGCAGAGTTTCTTAATTATCTAAGCATTACTTAAGTAATGCAGAGTAAACATATAGCTCAAAAGGTGAAGTGTGTAAGTTCATATTCTAAACTGGAACTATCCCCATTTCAGACAATTTGCCCTCAATACCATTATACTGTGGTCAACACCTACCTTAATAAAGAGGATACAGACAGGAAGTAATATTATTACTTCTATATTATCGAAAACACCATTATTGAGGAAATCTGCAATTGTTCCCAATATCAATAATGCTTTTAATCAATTAAAGTAAATTAGTACCTTAGCTATTTTCTTGACTGATTCTCATGGCTCCTTATAAGTCTTATCTTTGCTCTTTTATCAAGGTACCAACATGGTACCTTGATAAAAGGTACCCGCGTTCAAGTCAGCGGGTCCGGATGCTCTCCACCCCAGGGTGCTGAAGGAGCTAGCTGGGGTTATTGCAGGGCCCCTGGCACGGCTCTACGAGCGATCGTGGTGCATGGGCCAGGTGCCAGACGATTGGAAGGTAGCTAATGTGGTCCCCATCTTCAAGAAAGGGAAAAGGGAGGACCCGGGCAACTATAGGCCTGTCAGTCTTACCTCAATCCTGGGGAAACTCTTTGAGAAGATAATCAAGGAGCACATTTGTGATGGGCCGGCATCAGAAATGATGCTCAGGGGCAATCAGCATGGATTTATTATGGGGAGATCATGTCAGACCAACCTGATCGCCTTTTATGATCAGGTCACAAAGGCCATGGACACAGGTGTCGCGGTGGATGTAGTCTTTCTGGACTTCAGCAAGGCCTTTGACACCGTCTCTCACCCCATCCTAATTAATAAACTAGGCAACTGTGGCATAGATGCCTACACTTGGGGTGGAAAGCAACCTGTTTAAATTCGCTGATGACACCAAAATTTGGGGGGAGGTGAGCACGCTAGCAGGGAGAGAGAGATTGCAGAAGGATCTGGATAGGTTACAGGGGTGGGCAAACAGGAACAGGATGTGTTTCAATACGGACAAGTGCAGGGTGCTGCACTTGGGTAGTAGGAACCAGCAGCACACTTATACGATGGGGAGCTCCCTACTTGAGAGCACGGAGGCGGAAAGGGATCTTGGTGTCATTATTGACTCCAAGATGAACATGGGCCGACAATGCGAGGTCATGGTTGGCAGGGCTAACCGGACCTTGTCGTGCATCCACAGGTGCATCTCGAGTAGAGCCAGGGAGGTGATCCTCCCCCTCTATGCGACGCTGGTCAGGCCGCAGCTGGAGTATTGTGTCCAGTTCTGTGCGCCCCATTTCAGGAGGGATGTGGACAACATGGAGAGGGTCCAGAGGAGGGCCACCCGCATGATCCGGGGACAACAGGGCAGACCCTACAGTGAGAGACTGCGGGACTTGAACCTATTCAGCCTCCACAAGAGAAGGCTGAGGGGGGACCTGGTGACCGTCTATAAACTCACTAGGGGGAACCAGAAGGGTTTGGGGGAGACGCTGTTTCCCCTAGCCCCCGCTGGCATAACAAGGAGTAATGGGCACAAGTTGATGGAGAGGAGGTACAGATTGGACATCCGAAAAAACTACTTCACAGTTAGGGCGGCTAGGAGCTGGAACCAACTTCCAAGGGAGGTGGTGCTGGCCCCTACCCTGGGGATCTTTAAGAAGAGGCTGGATACCTACCTGGCTGGACTCATTTGAGTCCCGTTTTTGTTTCTAGGGTTTTTCTTTTTTGGGTTGTTCTCCCGCCCTGGCGGGGGGTCGGGCTAGAAGATCTATTAGGTCCCTTCTGACCCTAAAACTATGAAACTATGGTATCTTATGGTATTCAATACTTATGATTAATATAAATTCTGATATACTGGACACACTGTACTCCAAACAACATGATTATTTGTAAGGGAGATGTATTTTTTTAAAAGCTGGTATTTACTATTCACTGTATTATAAAACTATTTAACAATTTAATTCATTTACTAATATAAGTCTTAATCATTACATGAAAAAAATTACAACACTTAAAAGATTTACAAGGTTAGTTGATGGTGAACAAAAACAGCAATATTTCCATTAACTTGTTTGAGTTCATAGAATATGAGACTAGGGCAAGGGATGGACAAGTCTCAAGTTTATTATACACATTTGTAAACATGAAAGTGTTGCACTTGAGCATTTTAAATAGATTAAATCTGGCATGCATTCATTGAGAAATGAGTTTTCATGTGGCCAGAGTGCATATCGAAAGCAAGTGCAACTTGTGCTGCTTTTGTTCACATGAACTGAATACTTCCACATGTACGTGAATCTAAGATGACCCTGAATTTTAGATGACCCCCCCCATAATTAGATTTTGTAGATTCTACATGTGGAAAATGTATAAAATTTGTTATAATCTTCCATGTAAAGAATCTAATTATCAGGAGGGCCATCTTAAATTCATCCTCACCATCACTGCAGTGGGGAAAACAGTGGTAGAGATACATGAGATAAAAGGGAGATGGTAGGGAGACAGTGTAGAAGGCAAGTTGTAGGAGGGCAGGCAGCCTTCTCTGTGCCACCCCTTCTTCCCCCACTTGTCCCCGACCCCCCCCCAGCCTCAAACCCCCACCCCCTACCCAATCTGTACCTTTCCCCCCACTGTTTTGGGCTGTTTTACACTGGTACTAGGGTATACCTGCACTGTTACTAGGGCATAGAGTACAACACCAGCCCTCATGCCACAGCAGCAACAGAGCCTGCACCACTGCTACAGGGCTGGGCTAGGTTGAGGTTGTGTTCTATGTCCTAGGCTGGAGCGAGGACCAAGCCTGCCAGCATGGGAGCAAAGATGAGCTGGGGGAGTGGGCAGGGGCCTGAGGCTGAGGGGGAAGGATGAAGAGGTAGTACAAGGGTGGGGTGCAGGCAGCATAGCCATAGCAGCTATCTGCCCCTGCTCCTCACTGCCTTGTACTCATTTCCAAGCTCCCCCTTGATAAATTGGGGGCGGGGGAGGAAACTTGCCTTGGAATTATAATCACACTTAGAAAACCTGATTTAACAAGTACTCCAGCCTGAACCAATCTAGTACAAGTTTATTCTTAAGTGAGAAAACCATAGCAGAGTCAAGTTATATATATAAAACACTTACATTATCCAGGTCTGGAACATCAAGGAAATATTCTGGATAAGCGTATGAAATCCCTACATTGTTGACTGAAACAGAAGCAAAGAGTTTTATTTAGCTCTGCTAGCTGTCACAGTTCAGTTCTGTAGCTTTGATGACTTGGAATTACAAGTCTCACTTGAAAATTAACAATGCCACATTCAGACATTTTGTAATTGCAAGTCCTTGATGCAGTCATGATACAACACTTTCCTACACTGGAAATACACTCCTCTGTCCTAGTTCAAGGGTGTTCAACCCCCAGCTCACAGGCAATATCCAGCCCATGGAACCCTGTCATCCAGCCTGCAAGGCTCCCTATGGGTTTGGGGGAAGGGGTGTGGTAGCAGCATTAACTGCTGCTACACAGCTGCCAAATTTCTGGACCTGTGGAGAACCCTACAGATGAGCAAGTCAGGATCTGGGCAGTGCAAAGTGGGATCCAGGCACTCATCCAGGCCTAACCGCATGCCACTCATCTGGCCCACAGAACTAGTGGATAAGATGAAGGTGAGGGTCCAATCAAACTCTTAAATGGGACCAGCTAGGTTTTGAGAACTTATCCACCTTCATACGCAGAGATCCCTGTTCCAAAAGTTATGACCTCCTTTCCGAGTCAGGGCCTTAACTCTGTTAAAATTCAAATCATGGAGACAAGAAGCACATTCAACTCTATGTTTAAATAAATTAATCTTTACATATCTTCCTCAAATGCATATATAGGAGGAGGCAAGAACCCATTCTTTAGCATGCATGAAAAACATAAAGAACTAGGGATCCAGCCCTCACTATAAGGAATTAAGTCTGAACATCTGGAGAGATGGAAACCAAGACTACCTGTACAATTTTTTTAAATACTTGTAATAACACTTCGGAAACCTCCAGTTATGTTAAAAGTGTTTATTAATACTTCTCATTTCCCATCTCTACCTACTGGGGAGAAGTAAAGCACGTGTATAGACAGAAAAAAAAAAAGTTTCAAGTCACTTGAATAAAATTAGAAGCCAAGAAATACCTCTCAGTACCTGTGAGCATCCTAAGTGAGAACTTCAAAGTTTTCAAAAGAAAAACCATCCCACTCAGTTTCCCCAGTAACTTCAAGAGATGTCTAATTTTCTCCCAGCAAAAAAATAACTGACCCAAGCTCTCTAGGGCACTGATTGCTTTCAAGCGGTCACTATGGCTCTGCTCAGTCTTATAATTATTGCAAAGAAAAGTGCATGCACGCTGTTTATAGCAGAAGAGACCCATAAAAAAGGGAATACGCTGAAACAGCAAAATACCACTCCAAATCAGCAACTGTGTCAAGGCAGTAGATGGCAGCAGGAACCAACATGCAGTCTACCAGCTCATCGCAAGCACTCCGTGTAAGAGCTTCAATAGCTTACAGGGGGTGAGGGGAAAGCACAAATAGGAATGAGGGAGAAATCTCATTAATGACAATCTTAGTACATTAAGCAGCCTATGTTTTTGACAAAGATGATCTTATTTTTTTAAAGGGTTTGTGTTTTGCTTTCTCTCTATATGCAAAGCCTCATTACATGGGGATTCGCCATGGCAAAAACTGTTCTACAAGTTGTTTTCACACTTCGGATCTGTGAAATCTTTC
>NW_005842313.1:1620983-1631564 GCF_000455745.1 Alligator sinensis
TCTGTCAACTGCTTAAAACTATTTTTAATGTAATACTGCAAATGGCAAAGTTTTGTTCTCAAATATGAAGCCAGTATTCATACTCTGCTAATCTAAAAATACTACTGAGTTGGGGAAAACCTTCTACCACCACTAAGGAATGATACTGCTCGAGTATTATGAAGTCTGAAGAAATTGAGACGATACAGTATACATTGTGGCATGAAAAACAGAATCTGATTCATGCAATTATTTGCTATTAATCTCACTCAAGTCAATTGTGTAACAATCAGCTGCTGTGGAGACATTTTACATTTCTACAATACCTTCCAGCCCATAGGATCATGAAGTACTGCACAAGTTATATACTGAACAGCACTGCTGAAATGGATTCAGGTCTGGGGTGTAAGTTTACGTAACGAGGACCGAAACCAAGTACACTGGGGGAAACTTTTTTTAAAATGCCATAGAAGCTTTTCTGCCTGTGAACTTCAGAAAGAAGCTTGCATTTCAACACCCAGCCTGAAAAAAACTTTTAAAAACATACAGAAAATGTATATAGGAAGCTGGCAGAAGATAAAGTACAGGTTTGTCAAACATCGTTCAGAAAGTCTGCCTCACTGAACCTCTCCTAGTCACCATTTTGTATCATCTTTATAACGACTACTGCAACTGCTTGCCCATGTCAACACATTTTTAGGGATTCCTTACTATATTAGTTGTTTAATCTCATTTCCAAGTACTCTGCAAACTGCCAGCAAACATTTGTGATACTCAGAGAAAGATACAAGTTTAACAATAGAGCCACCCTTACCATTCTTCAGAGAGGGACAACATTTTCAATACCTCTCATCCTAAATGAAACCATTTTTTGACAGCTGTCACTCCCTGCATCTGAAGGGAGTCTCCAGGGCAGAGCCTGAGGGATAGGGTGTTTAGGGATTCGCTGTAAAGTTGTCATTTTATATTAAATGTGGGAGGGAAATATTTAACACCCCCCTCCCATCCAGCTCTTTTTGCAAACTGGAGCCTAAATTGAATATGGTCAGTTTTAGTAATCAATTTTCAATGGTTTTACATTTGGACTGCCAATTGCAAGAGAAGAGGTTAAACGTGATTCAAAATTTTGACTCTCTACAACAGAGAATCAAAGTCTAGCTCTGCTAAGAGAGGAATTTTAGAAGCTCACTATTGAAAGTCGAACCATCAGGTGATTTTACAAAGAATTCCATGAAATGTGAGTCTTTAATAACTGATTTTTAGAACTAATACTTAATTCTGGACATCTCAAATATGACGACTACGTACTGCTTCCTCTTGTGTAGAGGTGATAATATGAAAATGGGCATCAACAGACAAGGTATGGTCCTAATCACCTGCCTGCCTGCTCCATTTTTGTGAGCAGAGGGAGGGAAATTCACAAGAAGCTTGTGTCATTTGTGTCCTCAGTCTTACATTCATATGCACACATTTGTAGTAAGATTTCCTATGTGTATTAATGCAGTCCTTCCCACTTGTAACTCAAGTAACATTGTTTTATCACAAGGATTTTTTTTTTTTAAACTCAAACAAGAGAGAAATTAGCAGACAAAACCCCCACATATATTTCCCGGAAAAAGTTAAGCCTGCTAACCTAGACAGTGCCTTAGGTCTGTCATTTATTGAGAATGTCATTGTTTCAAAAGTAGCTAATGGAAAATCCCCCATCTCTGCCTACTTAACACATTGCTGAAGTTAGCACATGTTCGAAGTCACTGACAGACGCTGTTTTGAACACAAAGCAAAACATTATGCAAACTCTTTAGCCTTCATATGTGGGTGAGAAACAGCTTCTCCATAAAAAGGAGTTTATAAGGATTTCAATCTGTAAATAAGTTACAATCATGGGGCACTTGATTCAGCCCAGTACAGGTGCAAGTTATTTTATGCATAAACCAAGGATTAAAATTAAATTAGGAAGAGTGAAAATGGCCACACCCCAGGATAGTGAGTGCTTCTGAGCTGCTATCTAGAAACTCTTACCAAACAGCCCAAGTGAGGCCCCAAAGAGGAATACATACTTGTTTCCAAGTACTTAATTAACATGATTGTACCATGTCTACACAGCAAACTTAACATCTCCAGCAATGGTGCTCTCAGGTGTATCCTTATCTGCAGCCACACAGCATTGCGAGCAGGCTAATTGACATGGCTGTCATCTTATTGGTATCATCATTCAGTAGTGATGATTAACCTTCCCATGGCACTGCACTGAAGTAACTAAAACAGTTCTGGATTGGGCTATAGCCTGTATGGATAGCACAACATGCTTGAGGGCACTGCTGCCTGGAATGGCTATTTTACCTTATCGCTAATGCCATCAACCCACACATCCTCAGATAATCATGTGCATATGTTTAAATGGAGAAGCATATGGCTAGCAGGAGCATGAACACAGACTTTGGACTGCTAGTGCCACAACTCTGAGCAGTGTCTTGAAAACTTTTTTTTTTTTTTTTTTTTTTTTTTTTTAATTCTGGTAATTGGCAAGATGATGTTTTCCGGAACAGTCCTCTTCCATTTAAAGGAATAAAAGTATCTATTTAACAAAGTTTAATTACCACCTGTTTATCATTCTATCTGAAAGAAACCTGTTTTGACCCGGTATATACTGGTGTCTTTCTAAAAGCAACAGCTATCACAACTACCACTCAAGAGTTTAAGCAACAGCTCAGAAGTTTGGGAAGACATGCAATGACAGTGGATGACAACTGAACTCTAAATAGAGGATACAGAAAAAAAACACCTAAGAATACCTAGGTGCCGGTTTCACAGTTTTGAAGTGAGTGAGGGCAACAAACTCCGAGCCAAGCAAGGCTTCCTCACTTAGCCCATTTTATGAAGAAATATCCTAGATTTGTTTCTTACATATGGACAAACTATGCCTCATTCATTTGTTCTTGTCTGGGAAAAAGTGAAGTCTGATAGAAGGAAAAGGAGGAACCAGAGTCAGAAGTCCAACGTTCGTTCCAGTCACCAATGTCATGCTATCAACACGTGACATCGGGGGGGGGGGTACTTTATCTTAATGTGGATATACTCTTACGCATTTCTTATAAGTATTAAAAAATAGTGGCAGTCCTGAGATATTTGGATGATAGGTATGACAGTGCAGTTACACGATACTGACTTAACTGTCAACCTGATCTTCGTTGGGTGTATATTATGAAATCAAGAAGCGTAGAAGGAGCATAGTTAAGTTTATTTCATGAAAATTTCTTCAAGGGACCAGAGCAGCAAGATCTTAAATGGGTTCACCCTCTGTATTCTCTACCCAGACTGCATTGTTGAGATATCCACACCTACACCAGCTTCTTCTCCAACTATAATTTTATCTGAACTTTTACAGCGATTGTATAAGTGAAGTGGCCCCATCCCACTGTGGGGCCAAGTCACACCTTTCCCCAGAGAACTGGGCCACTCTCCCTCCACACACAGGGCTAGGCTGGGCCACCCATGCCCTCTTTCTCCCATGGAGCTGGGTTGTGGCCGAGTTGCCCCCTACCCTCGCTACATGGCCAGATGGAGCCCAAGCTAGCACCAGTGCCATATTGGGACCACTGGCAGGATCTGGCCCGTGGATGGACGAGACTGTCCATCTGGCTTGGTGGGGAAAAAGGTTGAGCACAACAGCTAAACCATGGGGCTAAAAAAAAATACTACAAGAACAGTTAAACTTGAACCTCCTGAAGCAAGAGTCTGTGACTTTATGCTACAGCCCAACTATTAAGCTTAAAGAGTTCTGTAACTAAAAGGCAACACTTTTCCCCAAAGAACTCAGCTGTTAATATAAAAACACTAAACATTTAATTTAATTAGTGCTATAGTTTTAAAATAAATGCAGAAGCATTTTCACTCTGACACGTGATCACAGATGCACCATTCCCCTCAGCCCCCAAGAACTAGTGAAAACACGTGTACACACACGCAGGCGCGCATGCGTACGCTTACTTTTTTTTGTTCATGTCAGTATGAGTTCATAAAGTAGGATCACTAGACTTCTAAGAATTACAAATCTAGCTGTACCCCCTTATGTCTTATGAAGACAAAGCATTAGGTCAAAGTTAGAGAGCTTATATTATTTTGGTTTCACAAATATTTGGTTGGGATGATTTGAACAGGGATGACCCTGCCTTGAGCACGGAGTGGATAAGATTAGCTGCTGGTGTCCTCTATGCACATTTTTCTACAACAGCGGTCACAAACCAGTGCACCTTGATCCACTGCTCCTGCCTTTGCGGTGCCGCAAAGGCAGGAGCAGGGTAAGTTGAGTGGGGCCCCGGCCACGTAGGACTTACCTGCCCCCAAAATAATTTTCTCTCCCTCTGACTCAATCTTACCTCCCCACAGACTTACCCGCTGGGCGGAGGGAGGAGAAGGGCAGCAGCGCACAGCAGATCTTGGGTTGCTTTTAAAATGCCAAAGGTGATCTACTTATAAAGGTTGGAGACCACTGTTCTACAATATGTGTATTGTGATATGCGATAATTTAAGGCATAATTTAAGTTGTAGGGAGTAACCAGAGGGTATTAAGCAATAAATATCAAACTCTTTGATTAAAGGGCACAGAGGATCAAAC
Source organism: Alligator sinensis (assembly GCF_000455745.1). Lineage (NCBI taxonomy): Eukaryota > Metazoa > Chordata > Crocodylia > Alligatoridae > Alligator > Alligator sinensis. The sequence goes on from NW_005842313.1 coordinate 1,625,581, forward strand.
TCCAATTATTATGCAATTTATCTAGGATATTTACATATACAAAAAAATGGAGACCTAAGGTGGCAGAACTTTGATTTGTATACAGCCCTACCAACCAGTTGGACAATACTTATACAGTTTATAATGCCAATAAAAGTTTAGTTAAATTATACTGATTTACAGGTATTTAGATGCATAAACTGGGGGTCTTATTAGGACTCTGAAATGAGACTGTCAGGTAGTTGTAGCACACATGGCCCAAGGTAGGTCTTTCATAATACAACTTAAACTAAAATACCCAAAGGCATTGTCATAAGCATTCTGATTAAGAAAGAAATTTGAGCAGAGATGCAACTAATATATTGAACAGGGATATTTTTGGGAATAAGACAAACAGAAATATATAGAAAGCAGTCATTTGGGTTTTTTTAGTCCAGTTACATCAGTGGTCTCTGCAGGCTAGTTTCAATACTGACAAAAAAGGCAAAGTAGTAGAGGTATCTAGACAAAAGTCCCCAGCATAAGTTTATAAATAGTTCAGATACAAACCTAAAACACCAATCTCTAAGCCTTCCAATGCAGCTTTTATTTTAGTGTAAATATCTTCTCTCTCTCCAAAGTCTGCAACAATAATTTTTGTTTCCACATTGAACTTCTCTTCTGAAAATAATAAAGACAAAAAAGGAGAATTAAAATAAGTAGGGCACAGTTAAGTCAAAACAACTGGTCTATTCCCGATTTAAAGATCTGAAGGTACTTAAATTTTGATGGTTTAAGAGAAACCACTGCAATGTAAGTCAACATCACAAGGATACATAACATCACCTTAACTTGTGCCAAGCTAGTGTACCTGCTGTTTTGGTTTAAATGCACATTTAAGTGTATTACAAATAAAATCCTACCCTAGTTAAACTAAAAAAGATGCACTGTACTACTAATTTTTTTTATCCTCACCAGGAAAGCCTCAAATGATTCATTACCTTTTGTACACGAGGGCCCAGGTGGATGACAGGTACACACTACATAGGTTCTTAAGAGATCAGGGCTGTCCAACTTCTAATCGGTTCAGGGCTGCAAACCACATAAGGGGCTGTGCTATCAGGGACCACAAGCACAGGTTGGCACTCCCTCACCCCACTGCACTGGATGTGCAAGCAGGGGGGCACTCTTCCATGCCATTGTACTGTGTGCATGTGGGCGAGGGTGGGCACCCCCCACCCCTGCGCAGTGCACCACCTCACCTGCAGCAGGCTCCCCTGTGGTGCTATGCTGCACGGCTCTCTGGGCTGCATTATGCAGTGGAAGTGGGGAATCTGGAGCAACTGGGGCATTATCAGCTGGGTGGGAGCCCAGGGGCCACTTGTTAACCTCTCAAAGGCTGCACATGGCCTGTGGGCCACCACTTGGACAACCTTGTTATAGAGCATGCGAAACAGAAAAGTAAAAGCAAATTTCACATTCCTCCAACACAAGAGTGGGCAATTATTTTGGCTGGAGGGCCAATTAACAATTTTTGGTGATCTGTTGAGGGCCGCAAGGGCAGCCCTGCCCCCAATTGCCATCTTGGGTCCGGAAGTCCCACCCCCAAACTCTGACCTTTGCCTCCGAAATGGCTGTTGCATGTCTGCGCCCCCCACCGCCTCGCGAAGTACTCATTTTGGTAAATGGGGTTTGCCATCTTGGAACCAGAAAAAAAACCCAAATCATATACTAAAATCAAACAACTATAACATGTTTTAATTTTATTTCAACAAATATTCTGGTCCTGATTTACATGTGTTTGCATAGTGTACGAGGTGACTGCATAATAGCTCAAAATAGAGAGATAGAGAAGGCAGAGACATTTGTGGGGATGGGGGAGGGAGAGTTGTGAAGGGATGGCGGGAGTGTAGGCCACCCCACCACACACCTCCCTGCCTCCCCGCCCCCATGGTGCACAGCCCCCACTGCTGGGGGCAGCAGCAGCAGGTGGAAACAAGCCCTCAGGATACTCCTGACCCACAGCAGGCAGAGCCCCCCCCGAGTGGCATGTGGCTCCGGCTGAATGCCAGGAGCTGCATGTAGAGGCATGGAGCCCGACTGACCCAGCCCAGCACAACAGCCCATGTCTTCAAGCCAGACAGGGCTGGTTCCATGCCAGCACATGGGGCTCCCAGCACTACAGGCGAGGGCTACACACCATCAGGCTCGACTAACCCCGTGCCTCCACATGGGGCTTCCAGAACTCCAGCAGGGAGCTGCATGTAGAGGCATGGAGACTGCCCAGCTGGATGGCACATGGGCTGGGAACCATGGGGTCATGCGGCATCAGGCTAGGTGGGCTCCATGCTGCCATGTGTGGCTCCCCACTGGAGTGCTGGAAGCCCCACGTAGAGGCACGGAGCTGGCCTGCTCCAGCCTGAAGTAGTGAGACTCCCACCTGCAGTGCCAGGAGCTGCACATGCCGGCACGGAGCCAGTCTGGTCTGAGTCGGAATTGAAGTCAAAGGTGCATGCCAGCAGGCCAGCTCTGTGCTGCCACGTGCAGCTCCTGGGATTCAGCAGAAGCAGTGCGCCACCAGTGAACTCTGCCTGCTGCAGGCCAGGAACACCCCAAGGGCCCAATGCCTGATGCTGTTACTGCTGCCAGCAACCAGGGCTGTGCACAGTGGCTGGGTTGGGGGGCTACACCTACCCACAAAACCCCACTGCTGCAGGCAGGAGCTCCCCTCCCCACTCGCTAGCTGTCCAGTCTCATGTCATTGTGCTCGGTGCCTTCACATGAGGCTCCCAGATGGATTGCTAGGAGCCCCATGGAGGTGGAAACACAGCCCGTCTAGTCCAATGTCGCACAACCTCAAAGCCTACCTCCCAAGGACTTTCAGAGGGGCAGCCGTGGGTCAGTAATAATTGTTTTTTTAAGCAGCCCTGTGGGCTGGATAGAATGGCCTGGCGGGTCAGATTCAACCTGCCAGTTATATTTTACCCGCCCTTCCTCTAAAGTGCAACATCTCAGCAACAGTCCTTAGCATGTTTCTGTATATATAATTAGCTCACTAATATTAGCAAAGGGGAATTGGTGCAGGTCTTGCTCCAGCGTACAAAGACTCCTCTGGTCCTATATTGACTATCTTCTCTGGTTCTTCAGTGATCGAGGAGCCCAAGAAGCACAGAAGAAAGGGTGGCAGAACAAGGGATGGGGGAAGGGAGGAAAAAACACTTATAGGTTAATTTCCAAATCACCCAGTACAGAGTCACTTCCATTCTTGGCAAAGTAGTAATGCAGACATTACACATTCAGGTATTCCAGATATTTTATTCAAGCATAAAATTCTTATTTGTACAAGGAATAATAGTTTCCATCAAGTTAAATGTATTCTGCTTTAATTAAAATTGGCTCAGTGCTTCTTTCTTAGGCATCAGCAAAAACATAAAAGGCAAAAATAAATAAAAAAAAATAAAATAGATATTTTAAATAAGGTCATACAAAACACTACCTCAGTGTTCCTTAAGGAATTTGTATATGTTGTAAGAATGGCTATGGAATTTTTAAAAGATCATTCATAAAAATGGTGTCAATTTTAAAGAGGAAAAAAATCATTCACAAAAAATTAAAGCACCCCCATTCCCATGATGCTCTCTTCCATTCAATAAAAGTAGCAGCTCCCATGATTCTGTTGCCCATTCATGCAGAATCATGAATCTACTGCACTCACTGGCTGGCTTGCTTGCTGCTTTCCCCCCACCTTAACATCCCTAATGGCAGATGCAACTATTTTTCCCCCTCTTCATCTTTCATGAACAGCTGCATTGTTTAAAAATCCCCAAGGAGATGTTGCTATGTCAAATGACGACGTAAATACCATTAAGCCCCTACTGCAGCAGCAGTCTTGTGATCGTGTCAGAAGAAAATCAAGTTCAACATCTTTTTACTGTGGTGGGGAGAGGGAGGTAGAAAGATTCTATTTTTGAACACATCTGTTCTAATGTTAACACATACATGCGCACACATGAAATCTTATAGGACACTGAGGTAGAGGCGGCAATATAGCAAATATGTACAATTAGATTGGGCAAGTGAAGCAGCAAAATAGGACACTGCTGCACGTATCATTTGTGCAGTTTTACAATACATGTGACAATTTTCATTACCATTAAAAAAGGTGCTCTATGCAAAAGCACATTGTTTAAACAAGGCAGATCCTCTTAATAACACTTGCACACTTAATATTCCTCTGAAAGTATTTTTCATGGGGTTTTCTTTATCAATACTTACCTTTTTTCCCCAACATTTATAAAAGCATAAAAAGACACTGAAAGACAGAGGTAAGTAGGAAATAAAGACCTAATGCTGAATGGAGATAAAATACAGTACACATCATTGATGGTAGTTTTCCTATGCAACTGGTTTTCAAGGCTTTGGAAAATTATCTAGTCCTCAAATACATTAATATAAAATAATTAAACCATGCAGGTGTAACTAGTGTACATCATCTCTTATAAACGTAAAGCAAAGTAAAAGAGAAGCCCAAAAGAACATTACAGTGAAAAGAGGAAAATAGTAAATTGGTACCTGCAGCAAAAATGATATTATGGGGGTTCATGTTTAACAAGTGTACTCAGGATCCCTCCAGTCAACACTGCTGAACTGATACCAAGGCATTCTTTTACTGCATCACTCTCCTCTTCCTCAAATGATTTTTTAGGTCTAGTTTTTCGTTTTATTCCCTAAGCTTGCGCTCGGCAACAATTTTACAAGCAGCAGGCTGAAACAGCCCAGGCCAGCACTTTCAATGTGGCTGCTACCGCAGCTATCGGCTGGCTGTGGTGCCACAGCATTCTGCTGCTGCAACGGAGCTGAAGCCTCCCAGCTCCACAGACCAGTTCTAGCCCACAGGTTGCCAATCCCCATATTAAGCTGTCCCTCAGGCCAAATTATAAATTACAAAATTATTTGATCTTTGATTATATCAAAAGATAATCAAGGAAATCAGCTACTGATTCCAGTTGCCACAAAACATTAATGCACAAAGCTTGCTATTCATTTTGGTAGGGTTGGCTTTCACAAGCAACTGGCAAGTTAAGTACACTCATAGAAAGCAAGAATACACCCAGGTATTAACACTAGTTAATGTGCTCATGTTTTAGGAGAAAGGGATATGAATATTTGGAGCCGAGTTACTACACCTACCCTAAAAGAAGTCAACAGTGTCACTACAAGGATCAAAGAATGGATGGATAATACATAGGGACCTACCAAATACACAATTTCCCTGAAATTGTGTAATTGGCATTTTCCCGTGAAAAAATGTGGGGAACTGGCTATGTTCCAAAAGCCAGCAAAAAGCTGTTTCTGAGACGGAGGGTGGGGGGGAAGGGAGCAAAGAAAAAAAAAAGACGACTGCCCAAAACTGGGGGGAAGCAGGGGAAGGAAAGAGAGAAGGGCAGGAAAAGTTCCCATCTCTCTGTCTCCAGAAGGGGGTGGGAGGGAGGAGAAATAGGGAACAGAGAAACCCACCTCCCAAACTGTTTAATTAATTATGAATTGCCCTCTGCCCCTTGAAGAGGGTGATAATTATTGAATTAACAAGTTAGGCAGCTCCAGGTAAGGCAAGGTTGGGCAATTATATGGGCCCAAGGGCCACATTAGGGAGTTTTGATTAGATGTCATAGGCCAGAGCAAGAGAAGGAGCTGCTGCTGAGGGAGTGGAGATCAGCACCTAGCTGGTTGCAGCCCCCTGGAAACAGCCTGCTGGAAGTTGCTCCTGCTCCTCCCCCTGCACACAGGGCTCCAGCTCCTGGGAAGGCAGTGGGGGACGGGAAGCCAGAGCCCTGGCACTGGGGCAGGAATTACCTAGCTGTAGTTGCTCGCCCACCTGCCCATCCGGAACGGTGGCACAGCAGGGCGCGGTGCAGCAGAAGCAGGAGCAGCTTCTGGCAGGCTGTTCCCAGCACAGCTGCAGGGGGCCGGGTGCTGCTCTGCATGTCCCACCAAGAGGAGCAGCTCCTCCTCTCGCTCTTGCCCCA
>NW_005842314.1:0-26591 GCF_000455745.1 Alligator sinensis
GTGAAAGAGAAGAGGAAGGGATCCCTGCTTAATCAGTGAGTGGTGAGGGGGCAGGGGAAGCCAGCAGACCCTACTGTAGCTACAAGACTCTGCTGGAGCTCTGGCCGGGGAGCAGAGGGGAGAGACCAACCCTGCTGTGGAGCTGAGAGCTTCACCCAGCCCAAAGAACATGCCGGGATGCTGAGGAACTCACCAAGGGGTCTGGGACAGACATTGCATAAGCTGGTTTGAGCCAAATCAGTTAAGTCTGATACTACATTCAACCAGGTGTATCTCTAACCAGTTTCAGCCATTTTCAAACTGGTTTATGTGCACTGAACATCTGTTTTGTTACAGGTTTAAACCAGTTTCTGATCACTTAAACTGGTTTATGTGTAATGTCTGTCCATAGCCTTAAGGGTTCCCAAGAGGCAGGTAAAGCAAGATTAGCCCTGTCCTTTGAAAAATGCTTTGTGATTTCTAGAGGCAAGGGGCTTGTCTGTTTATAGCTGACTCTAGCATGATTGATGAATACCTGGTTCAAACATGAGTGGAGACATAAAATCTTTATGGGTGAGGAGGGTGAGCCTGGTGTCTCATTCCCCATTACAGAGGCTTGCTTTTGTGGAGTTGCCCTCAAAGTGAAACCCAACTGAAAATTCTGAATATTGTCTGGTTTGAAGTCACCCAAATCCCTTAAACTGAACAGCAGCTTTATGGGAACCACATCCCAAACTTAATGTAGCAGGACAAAGCAAACCATGTTCTCCCCCCTTTATGAGGTTTCATTATGAGAGAGTTTCACACAGCTGTGGCTCTAATCTTGTTCCCATGTCATGCCATGAAATGTCCCATGCTATGAAAAAGCAAGTCAGGTCCCTTTCTGAAATTTATGTTGGTTGTCAGGATGCTACATATTTAACAACATGAACTCAACCTATAGTAAAAGTATTACTGCCAAAGCTTACGCAAAACCATAAAATAACTGCTATCGGTGACTTCCACATTTACTTTGTGTTTTATTTCTCTTGCATAATGTTCTCCAGAAGTTGTCTTCTCTGTTGCATGAAAACTACCCAGTGATGTCATGAAACCTTTTCTCAGTAAAAAGCAGCCAATGAAGACTGGGTTATAATATCCTTTTTGTGGTGTTTAGCAGCTTAATAAAAAAATGTGTTTAATGAGCATATCAAAGTCCAGCTATTAGGGCTTTTAACTCTTGAGAATTACTTTTGGTGTAAAGATGCATTGTCACAGACCTCATCCCCTTGAACAAAAGATGTGGCTCTGCATGGAAATACTGGGTCGTGGTGTGGCAAATTTTACATAGTTATACCAACAAAAGCTTCAGTATAGATACAATTATATAGTCCTAACTGAGTTCTGTTCAGAAAACTGGTTCAAACTATACCAGCCAAAAAAACCTTTTCTTTTTTGGCTTTATAAGCTTCATTATCATAGCTCTTGTCAGGCCTTTTCTGATTATCTTGGTGATACAAACTGGTTGTTTTTTTTGTGAGGCGGGGAGTTGTTTTTTTGCTTTTTTTTGCCACGGAATAACTTATTTTGGTGGTTGACAAGGATAGAGTGGGAAGTTTGAGCAAGGGTCAGGTGCTAGAACAAAGGACAGTGTGGTCTCCATACGTCAATGGAGACGTATTTATTTATTTATTTGTGGTGGGCTGGGTGAAAGCAGCTTTCCATTTTGCTCTCCAGGGTGGCAGATAGCTGCAAGAGCCCATAAGGAAGTCAGAAATAACACTTACAGTACTTTCTGCTCTGCTCTCACTCTCCTTTGGGGAGGCAGTAAATTATTTTCCAATCTCCTCCCTTCTCCTACATAATTTGGCAATCTCAAAAAGGAGCACAGTGGAGCTTTCACTCTCTCCCTCTCCCACCTTCTGCCATGAACGGGGCAGGGAATAGTAGGCCCAGGCTTTTCCCTGAGAAGGGCTGTTTTAAAAGAGTAAGAAAGAGAGCTTCCTCCCTGTTATTTTCCCTCTCAGCCAGATAATGGTTTCAACAGTCCAGCCCTACACGGTTTTCATATCAGAATATTTTGGATTCTAGACACGAGGGCAGCATTCAGAGCTCAGTTCCTCCATATTAGCATCTCAACATGTTCCCTTAATGACAAAGAAACCAAATTGCTCCTGCAGAGTTGCATGGCAGGAGGTCAGTAAAGGGAAAGCATGTATGCCCTTCACTTTATTGTGTCTCTGTGTAGCTATTGAATAGCAATAGAAAATATGCTGGAAAGGATGACAGCTGGACTATTTTCTTGGCATGTTCCTTAATCACAAGGGGAATCTTTTTCCTTAAGCGTGGTTTGCAAATGTGTCCTTGGTGTTGGGATGAAATCTTGGCCACATTGAAGTCAATGGAAAAATGCCCTTGGACATAAAAGGGACCAAGATTTCACCCCTGAGGTTTAAACTTAAATCTTTACATCCCACTGAATCAGGAAACCTACAAAACAAATTGTAGAGCGGATCCTAGTAGTAACATTTTGACCCAAAAATGGGGGAGGAAATTTTTAAACAACTTCTGCATCTTATGTAGGAGTGACTTAAACTCTGTCCCTCTGGGTTTCCTATACAATTCACCTGTCAAACAGAAGGCATATCTTTACCACTAAAATATTCTTATCTTGTATATGGATGACTGAGTCACCACACTCATACCTCAAGAGGGCATGAGCCAAGAGGAACATCTTTCTCCTCTGACTGTCTCAAATGTCTGAGTGCTTTTCAGAAAGCATTATGCAGTACAGAAGTTGTGATGTACCAGTCACAAAGAGTTTCAGAATTTTAGTTTAGTTCAGAAGTTGAAGGGACAAATCTTAATAACTCCTCCAGGGGTATAAATGCCAGTGTTGTCAATCCCAGATGTTGAGCTATTCTGAGTCAGACCTCCAGTTCCAGAAAAAAGTATGAGATTTGGCTTAGAAGTAATGGGATTATTTTAAAAAAATGAGCTGATTGTATTCTGAGGCTTTTAGGTGTCAAGCCTTCAAGCGTTTCTTTGAAAACACTAGGGCTGGAAGCTTGCTTAAAAAGAAATGCAAATCCGGATTCTGTCACAATCTGATGACTTCAGAAATTGGGGCTTTAGGAAGAACAGCAACTATTGCAATAAAATTGTAAGAGTTGCAACAGTACGACTGAGAGCAATTCTGCTGTAATCATGGGCAGCAGGGGCTACATGGAATTGATTTGTAAGTCAGTTGTGTCACTTCAGATTTATATTGCTATCAATGCAAGCTGACTTTGGCTCCAGGTGTTTCTCTGAACATTTTGAGTCTGCAAATCTGGGCAGTAAATCTAACACTAACTGGCTTGCTTAGGACATATTTGATATGTTGATGTACAATGTCAGCATTTTAGAGAATTGGAGGGATGATAGCACTTCAGAGGAAATCCAGACCCAGACACGAGGCATCTTTGTAGATCTGAACAAAGAGGGCCTTCCTGGTTCTAACACCAGTATCCAACCCAACTTCCCACACAGTCTCAATTTCACCTCAGCGAAACACGAGTCCCACTGTATGCTCCAATCTCAGAATTCAGGATCTGGTTAGAACACATGTTTATACCATTATAACCAGTCTTTACGTCTTCGTTAAAAACAAGTAGAAATGATAAGCAAATGGTGGCTGTGTGCAGTTTGTGTATTCACTCCGGATCTTAATTTTACAAAGCCAGTGTAACTTAACAGTGTTAATGTTGCCTGTTCAGACCCTCAGACTCTGGTGGCATTTCCAGTTTCAGCTGCATTTTCACTTCCACCCAACTTATCCAAACAGCCTTGAAAAGGTGCAGTTTCAGATGCCAATTCTGCCCAAGCAATAGCTTGCTCTTCTGTATGTGTTACACTGATTTCATGGTACAAAAAGCTGAAGTGTTTCCTACTTTTCCATGCTGCTTTGATCATATATTTGTTCCCACGCAAGAGACTTTCCATAAGGATAGAGCTGGGTGAGATGTGCTGGGGACATTAAAAGTACAGATCACAGCTGTGATCCATTCAAAGCCATAATAATAACCACACACACACACACACACACACACACACACACACACACACACACACACACTGTCTTCCATGGCATATTTTCTATGTGACCTGAAAACCAGTATAGAGAGTGCTCTCAGAATAAAGTTCAGTGAAAATTCTCTAAGCTTGAGGGCAAAGGAAAAGACTATATTTGGTGATTTTTTTTCTGCTGTGTCGATCTTCTCTGGGTGCTCAATCACAGACAACAGCACACCAGTCCTAGTAACCACCCCTAGAGCACTTAACAACAGGGCTGGATTTAAGTAATATGAAGCCCTGAGAAGGCAAACTTAAGAGCTCCTAAATCTCACGCTACTTCTTATGATACTGGATGGGCTACTACTGTATTAAATGACTGAGAAGATTAGGTTCAATATATGCCATTGTGCTTTTTCCATCAGTGCATCCACACTTGATATCAGTACTGATTTTTGAATAAGCCATAAGCAAGCAACTTCATAACTTCTGATTGGTTTGCAGGGAAGTAAGATTACATCTTCACGATTGAATTAATACTAAATCTGCAGAACATGCATGGAAAACAGAGCTGTTGGCTCCTTCCACATGTCCCACAAACTAAAGTCAAAGGCATAAATATAGGAATGCAAGCTTAAAATGAGGGGAAAAAACCTAAATCCTCCCATTCTGGGGTCAAGGAATGACAAATGTTTAACTGGCAAATTAACTGACAAGGCTTATAATAATGTGTATTTATTTCTTTTGATGGATTGAGTTGTGCTAATAACTCTTACTAAAACTTAGCTGTTTGAATCCAGCCTGCAAGAAAGCCCCATGGGTTCTGTGAATTCTCAGCCTGCTAATGTCTGCAGTTTCAGGAGCTCGTGGAACTCTGTCTGTCTTTCCATATGGGTAGGAAGGGAATCTATAGTCATGGAAAGATTACATTATATGAAAGACTTTTGGAACTCATGACCTAGCAAATTGAAACCAAGTTGTTATATATTTGCAGTCAGATTTTTTCAATACAACATCATATACAGAAATAAGAACCAGGGAGGCTATGGTGCTGCCATGCAGATGGAGTGAGTCAAATATACTGTGCCAGGCACTGGCACCTTTAAATGCTGTGCTACTCCACACAGGCTGCCTCATAAATTGGTTGCTTCAGGTGGATTAATTAGCATTGCTGAGTATCAGCAACTGTTAGTCTGTCCCATGCATGGCATGATAAATTTGCTGTGTAGACACAGCCTGTGTTAGCTCACTTCACTGATTTATGGGCTTACATTTGGAGAGAGGAGTAGGGCATTATATTTACCAGTAGGCATTGTATGTAGGTAGTCAGTCATACTAGTTTCTAGTTCTGTAGGGTTTGTATCTAGCTTCTGCTAAAAATGTTATTTTGATTCCCTTATTCAAGGGCAGGCAGGACAGGGAAATCATGGCAGGAGATTGAATTAATCTTATCAAGACTTCACTTGCTACAGAATCAAAATTACCCTGTTTTTTGTGCTCCATTACCCTTTGCTGCATTAAGCATGTTAAAGTGCAAAGGATGGAAGTCCATCACACTTGGCATATTCCTTCCTGTTTTCCTATCAGGAGGGTGTAATCCAGCAGGAGATTTAGGAATGGGTAAAATCTCCCCAGAGAATATAGGATCTGTAAGGAAAGTGCTTGTAGATGGCAGGCAAATGAAATGTCCATCTGTTTTGTGAAGATGCGGAAAAAATAGCCATGCATTCCCTTGGAGTCCAGTTTAATTGGCAGCAGTGTCTTTTAGTTGTAAAAGATGTGCATAATGATAGTAACAGTGGAAACATCTGATTCACAACCCCAGAAATGGATGTTTATCTAGATCTTGGTAATGGGACTATCCAATACTTACGATCAAAACATCATACCCAAAGCTTTGGGGTGGGTAAATTGTCCAGATGCTAGCTCTGCAATATAACCCTTTCTTGATATTAACAAGGACCAACGTGGTATTTCTGCAACACAAGATACAAACACTCATTCAAGAATGCCCCCTGTCAACTCTGTACTGACAAGTACTACACGTATACAGATGAGAGGCTATTTAGATTTCACTACATAATTTCTCAAGGACTTGGAATAGGTCTGATGCACTGTTTCTTAAGATCTGCTGCAAGTGATTAGTGCTGGTATAAAGGGAATGTGAAATGCTTCTGTTTTGATGCTAGGCAGCTGGCACTCATTTTGCACTGATATACATTATTTTGTGGTTTTAGCCTTCGGATTAAAAAGCCAGTTCTCATTCCTCTTAAATCAACACAACAAGTGACATTCCTTTACAATCATCACATAACTCCTACCCAGCCTCTGGATACTTATACAACAGTAATGAAGTAAACAGGCTAGGGCTTCCTTCACCTCACTCCAAAATTACAATGTGTCATTGACTTCTGGTCCAGTGCATGGAAATGAAAACAACATTTTAGTTTCAAAGTTTGAGTTGCATCTACCATGGGAATGGATGAATTAAAAAGAGGGGCTAGAAGCTTCTACAGCCACCAATATTTGCTTACTGTTCACACTATTTGCATGTACGCTGCATTTACACTGTGTCATTCCAAGATAGGAAGTCCCTACACTGATCAACCAAAAAGGCTATATTAATAACCTAGCCCCCCAAAAGAGCAGGAGACTGAGTTTGACATGGCTGTTTTCTATTTTTACCAGACTTTGGCAGGCCATTAGCATTCTGTTTAAAGTGAGTCAAAAGTCACAGTGAACAGAAATTGTTGTGTTTTTTTTTCACTCATTGCTACACTAACTTAATAAAGCGCTTTCTGGGCTTGGTTTTCTCTTATCTTTTACACTGAAAATAAATGGGAAAGCAATGGCTATGCTGAGGTGAGAGTCATTAGAAAAAGGAGACAGTTAATGGCCATCTGGGCACAGGGCTCACTCCAGGTTCTTTTGCAATTGAACACTGCATAGAAAGACTGATCTGCTTTCTTCTGCACAAAAGTTGGGGAGATCCATTTGGTTAAGGATTAAATCTGTCTAATAGCAAACGTGATCTGAAATGTTTTAACTGTACTAGGAACATCAATGTAGAATAATGCTCAGTGCCCTAGGGATAACTGCTGCGCGGTTGGATGTATAGCTGTTGGAAAACGAAGGACAAAATTCTCTATGCTCAGCAGAGCTGTCAAGGCATCAGTTATAGACCTCTGGTCCTCAATCCTAGTGAATCTCTGAACAGCCTTAGCTGCTTTAAGTTGCATCCGGTGGCTCTGTTTTTGAAGGGATCCTTTATTAGCTAGCTACTGCTCCCTCTGCCACACCTTCCATTTTTTCCTGGACTGCAGTGTGCCCCCTTCCCTCATCAACTCAGTTCAGAGAGTGAGGATTGGTGTTATAGCAGGAAGAAATTACTTTGTGCTTGAGGGGGGACTGCATTCAGCAGAAGAGGAGTAAGAGAAAGAAAGCCATCGATCATTTTGCACTATTCTGGCAAGACTTTGATTCTCTTTCTCTCATGCACAAATTTATCAAGAGAGTTCCCCTTCACTATATGCAGCTCAGAAATCTTTTCTTAGTTTTCTAGGGTTCAGTTTCAACATGTATCCAGAAGATGATAGAATCAGACGCTCTGAAGATGCAGAAGGTATGGACAGCTAAATGTGCCATACAAAATTAAAGGGGGAGGGCACATACTGTGTCAGCTAATCCACAGGAGCTGTTTCATGCCTGCTCCTATCCCATAGTAAATGGATGGTACATTGATACAGCTTACCTGTGGTTTAGCTTCCACTTATCAAAGGATGGACAGACATACAACAGTTAAAGCAGATTAGCTGATGCATGTAAACATTTCTCCCTTTTAACCACATATAAATTGTTCATCTTGTCCATACTTTCAGATCCATTTTTAGGCTCTCCTGAAACTTGTAAAGTAGAGGAACTGCTTGTTGCCATAGTTAATGAGGAGGGAAAGACTAGTGCACTGAAGTTAGGATTCACTGTCAAACTTCTTAAGTGGTTGGAAGTGTTAAATTCTGCAGGTTTGGTTGGGCAAAGAATGGACATGACAGGCAGACAAAATTTGGGGGTTAAATTGACCCTCACAAACCTCAGTTATGATGTGAGATATTTTGTCTTGGTTTAATGCATTTCTCTAGTAGCATTGGTGTATGTGATCTTGCAGAATGATCTTGACAAATACTTGTTTGCTGGGAAACCTTACGAATTGCATAATCTGCCCCAATTTCTCTTCCAGTCTGAACATGTTTATGTTTTCTTGGAAGAGAAAGGAAGCACCTCTCAGTGCTAAAAGGCCTATTTATTAAAACTTGTCTGTAACAACCAAAACAAGCAAATCATGTTTTCTGGGAAGTTATGCTTGTGTTCAGGATGTGTTGTCCAAACTAGTTACTGACTTTGGGATTCTTTGCTCATGTTATTGAAGTGGCCAATAATCTGGGAGCATAATAATAATACTAATAATAATACTAAGAATAATAACCTTTCCCTTGGAAACATGCTAGGGATTTTTTTTGTGTGATGGTGGACTATAACAGAAATAGGTCCTATCAGCTTTACTGTTACTCACAGATTCCCAGAGCAACCATTATTTTGGCAGTCTAGAATAATTCCATATCCAGAATATTATTTTAATTTCCAAGAAACAAGAACCTCTGGGCTGGGGAGAATCTTGTTACAATGGCTAGTTTCCACGGTCATTCAGAAAGAAACCTTATAAACAACTCTCTGTCAGCATCTTTGGGGGCCTACACATATTTGATAATTATGGGCCCCCAGCTCAGTAAATCCCTTGAGCATGTGCTGAGTCCAGTTTAGACTATTTAACATTAAGTACCTACTTACGTTTTGATCTGAATTGAGGACATTATGGGCGTGTTCACACAAGTGCGCATGTGCTCTTTGCTGTGCCTCAAAGGCTTTTGAGGTGCTGCAAAATGCACCCTGTGTACCCCATGCAAAATGCACCCTATGCACATGATTTGATTCTCCATGCTGCATATTTTCAGGAAAATCCTGGTATAAAAAAAAAAAAAGCACGCCAGAAAGAAGTGGCATGGTGCACATGGCAGCAGCATGTGCTGCCCAAAACCAGAGCCTGACTGGCCAGAGCCATGCCCCAGCTGCCAGCTAGGCCCTGCACATGCAGAATGCCGTCACTGCAGCCCCAGGAGGCCCCCAGGACCCCAGGGAAGGCTGCTGGGGTCAGCTCAGGTACTGGCCACAGCCTCCTCTACCTCATCTAGGGCAATTTGCCCCCCACCAGGGCATGTGTGCAGAGGGATTCCCCAGGGATAGCTAGCGGGGGCTCAACTATGTGCCGCTGCTGGTTGGCCCTGGGGAAACGTAGCGCATGCTTGTCTGGATGTGCCCTATCAGTCTATTCATCTTTCAAATCGAGGCCTGTGTTGCTTTCTCTTCTGCTTTCATACTCTCTCTTTTTTTATCAAAGCTGTTATTTGAATAATGGTTGGAAAACTTTTTTGTTACAATTAAATTTATAGGTGAAATGCATTTTCCGGGAGAGAGCCAACCCGAGACCTATCCACTATTTAAGCCCTGGAGCACATTCTAGCAATGCTTTTAGTTGTTTGGCTGAAGTGTGATGTAAATAGTGAATAGATAATATGTTGGGCCTTTGAACAGGGGTCAGTTTTACTCTGTATGAGATTTTTTAGCATTGTTATTCGTAAGGGAGGCTACAGATAATGGCAGAACGTGTCATATATCTGTGTAAAAGACACCAATATTTATTTGCAGCTGGTCCAAAACAGTAAAAGAAATCAATGACTTAAAAACATTAACAATTTTTTAAAAAAATATTTCAAAGCAACTTTTTTAAAACAAAAAGTTCTGCTGTTCTATAGCTGGACAAGAAAACTGGGTAAAAGCATGACTTTTATTTTGGGGAGTTTCTGTGGATGTTTGAATAGTTGATGAAATTTAAAAAATCATTAACATCTCTCATTACATGGAAGTCATTCAGATTAATTTTTCTGCTCTTTGTAGAATAAATTTCCTTTTAGTATGTCTGTTCACTGTATACTCTCCTTCCATGGCAAAACGTCTGGGTTCAGCCAAAGACTGGAAATATATAGTAAAATGCATGGAAAATATTCTGTGATCAATAAGGGGACACACAGCTGTCCTTCCTCATGAAGAACTAAATAGCAACTAGTTGACTCGAACTCCTATCTTGATCTAAAAGTGCCGCTTTTACCTGGTTGAGCTAACAAATACTTTCTAGTTTAAAAAGCCGAATGGGGTTTATGACATGCACAGTCCATGTTCCACATGGGAAAAAAGATAGATGGCAGGTATCTGCACAAGGCAACTCATTTAATATATACAGCAGTGATGACAAATGTTCAGTATTTTTCCGAAATAATGACTATTTAACCCCAAGATGGAAACTAGACATCAGTTTCCAAGTACAATGACCAGAAAATGTGGTTACGGGCAGGGATCCTGGTTTTCTCTGTTTAAAAATCTCAACCTCCCCTCGCAGATTCTCTAATTAAAAAACCCCAAATCCACGTTTTCCACGATTAAAATGAAACACCACTATCTATATAGGTATCAGTTGAACACAATGTTTTATTGATATATTTACAAATTTAAAGCAGTTTGGAAGCCTACCAGTACCTCAATCACTATAATAAAATAAATTCTAAATACCAATACATTTCGGCATTTGATTTTGGGTTTTTTATCATGGAAAACCAGAGCTCCCCCTGCCCCCTTCGTTTACCAGGATGTGGGTCCAGCTGCAGCTGTTCCCCACCACCTCCCACCCCCCGTTACTATGTGGACTGAACAGCCCTGATATGCCAGTGCCCTGCCCATGCCATTGCCCCTCACTCCCAATGTACAGCCCCCAGTCCTGCCGGTGCCTCTCACTCCACACCCATAGCTGCCCCCCACCCCGGCTGCCAGGGCTACAGGGCCAGGGACCCAGGTCCTCAGCCCCTGCTCCCCCCAGCAGTGTCCGAGCCCCAGCTGCCATCTGTGGGAGGTGGTGGCTGCTGCGGCTGAAGTGGAGCATGGAGCCTGGATCCCCCTCCCCCACAGGCAGCGGGCTGCCCGCTGTTGGCTCGGGGCTCCCTGCCCTTCTGCCTTCCCCCTGGCATGGCAGGGAAGGGCAGAGCAGGGTGGGGATGGTTGGTGCCACCGCTGGAAACCACACGCTGCCATGGTGAGGTGCTCCTTGCCTGCCCAGTAGCAGCAGGGGGCACAACTCTGCGCCGCCACACCCACTGCTGCCATGGCAGTGCAGGACTCCCAGTGGTGGCACTGAGCCTCCTCACCCTGCTCTTCCCTGCCATGCCAGGTTCTGCTGGGCCCCAGGGGGCGGGCAGTAGGAAGGGGAGTCCTGAGCCTGCAGCAGGCAGTCTGCATCCGCCCCTGGTTATCTGGGGAGCACGTGTCCCCCCTTCCCCCCAGGAGTGTGTGCAGTGGTGGGGAGCCAGCCCCCCTGCCAACCCCCAGAAGAACTGGCTGCAGCGCCATCCTGCTCCCTGCTCGGGCCCTATGGCCATGCATTCTTACCTTGGCCCTGGCCCCCAAATCCCTGGCCCCGCACACTGCCCCAGGTGGGCAGTGCCTCCAGCCCTGTCCGACTTCCTCCCTCCCTCACTATGGGGGCCGTAATCCGTCCCACTCCAGACTAACCTACAGGTTGCTCCAGGAGCTGCTCTTCATGTGCCTGGCTGCTACGTGCCTGTGTGTGCATGTATATGCATGTAACACCCCCTGCCTGATTGCCCTCCTCCCATTCCCCCCAGCCCCTTGCAGGCTGGAACTCTGCTAGCCTGCAAGGGGAAACCTGCTGTTCCCTGCTTTTCTCCATGAAAGGAAAAAAACCTGTGGTTTTCTCCTTAAAATGAGAAAATCTGTGTTTTCCTGCGTTTTCCTGCGGTGAACAAAAAAACAGGATCCCTGGTTATGAGAGTGATTTTTCTAAAAATCTAATCTTCCCTCCTTTGATATTGTGAACCAAAAATAAAGGGGCCCACCTGAATGTAGAAGTTTGGCTCAGAGAAGGGAAAGTCTACTGCAACCCAGGAGGGATGTAATAAACCAACTACATTTAACCTTGTACTGGTAATCAATGGAGCTGAGGACAGTTGTGAATATCTGATATGCAGTTAGTTCTGCTTATGGTCTAAAAAAATACAGCATAGAGAGAGTTTGTATTAATGGATATCAGGGAGAAAGCCCTTCTTGGGCTATTATAGCTTTTTACTGCTGCCATTTTTTCTGATGAAGCTGCTGGTGCTGATTGCTGTCAGAAATAACATGCTTGTACTAGATGAGCCCCTGGTTTGATCTAGTTTCTGTAGTTCTGTGCCCTGTTGTTGGCCACATACAAATTGTAGCTGTGGTCTGTGGGTTTCATAGATCCCAGGAGACATCATATCCTGAATTGCTGGCTGCTTTCTTTTATGGAAGAATTTTTAAAGTAAATAATGAATATATCATATTCATGGGAACAATTGCATTTTTATTAAGTTATTAATTAAGGAGTGGGCTGTCAGGTCAGTGTGCCTGCCATATGCACATCTGCATATTCTCTCCCATCATATACAGCTGGATCTCACTGTTGTTATAACTGTGTCCTTGTCACCCTCTCAACTCCCAACTGGGTTTCCTTTGGAAGTGAAAGCAGAGTCAAAGTGTCATTTCTCAATCAGTGTGTTCCCTGTTGCTGGTTATAGTTCAACAAAGAAAGATAGCGTTGCCTACAAAATAGAGCCTTCTAATTTCTAGTTCTGCCACTGATCTGGAGGGTAACCTTTGGCAAGTCATTTCTCCCTCAGTACCTCCGTTTCCCTATCTGTCAAATAGAGAGCATAATACTGTTTGTCTTTGGAAAATGCTTTGATATCTGCTGATAGAGGTGCAATGCAAGACTTTGCTTTTTCTCCTTAAGCTACTTAAGTGGGAAACATCCTTACAGTTCACTAGCAGCTTCTGTTAAGTTTCTAGGCACTCTCTATGCAGGTCAATTAAAGATCTTTAGAAACTGCTTATAGATTTCATGGGGACTTAGGACTGGAAGGGATCTCCAGGGCCATCAAGTACAGTGCTCTCCTATTACAGGCAAGCAAATTGTATCATCACGTTTATATAGTTACAGTTCATGGGGCTTGATCCATTGCTCACTGAAGTAGAGGGGAACTTAATGGATTAGTCCCATGATACAATAATATCTTAAGGATGTTCAGAAGTTCCTGAGGGAATCAAGTATCCAGTTCCTTCAGGAACATTCAGAAACATCAGCCAGAAAGTGAGCCGCTGACTGATTCTCCTTTTGTATTTGATCTGATCCCTGAAGTGGTGATTCCCTTTGCATATCAAATCCCAATCCATTATCTCCTGAGTATTCCTGTTATTTAGCTGAGCAGTCTGGTGCTACATCCCTAGGGAGAAAGTAATTTCCCCTAAGTCACTTCATGTCAACACTTGCAGCTGCTTGCCTTAGGACTCCGCAGAGCCGACATATCTGCCTTCCTAATTGAGCAGATATGTGGAACCTGCCCTTGGGAACAGTTAGATACCATCCATATGACTGTTCAACACCATGCACACTAAGATGCTGTCTTTCACCAGGAGAGCAGAGGTTTTGTGAGTTACTTGTTGTCAGAGCAACCAAACAGCCTTGAATTTTATTTTCCTGTGCTTTATTTTTTTTTCAGTTGATTATCTACAGTGTCTCGCTGGCTTTGCCTTAATGCTCCACATCTTTTCCATTCCAGGTTCTTTCTTTCCTGCAATCAAGCCCCCGGACACAGTTTTTAAAATAACATTTTGGCTTGGATATTTAAACAGCTGCATCAATCCCATCATCTACCCGTGCTCAAGTCAAGAGTTTAAAAAAGCATTCCAGAACATCCTAAGAGTTCAGTGCCCCTTGAGGAAGCAATCTACTAAGAAGCAATCCTTTGGCTTTAACCTCAATCATCCAAGTAGCCCGGCCATGGAAAGTGGCAAGGACGTGGTCCGTATCCCTGTCGGCTCTGGGGAAACCTTCTATAAGATTTCCAAATCCGATGGGGTCTGCGAGTGGAAGATGTTCTCCACCATGCAAAGCATGTCTGCAAAAAGTGCAATTTCTAAGGACCAGTCAAGCTGCACAGTTGCCAAAGTAAAGAGCAAAGGGTTCTTAAGGGCATGCTGCTGTACTGGCACATCAGGGAATACTGTCCGGGAGAACCGTAAAGTGCCCACCATTAAAATACACACCATCTCCCTCAGTGAGAATGGGGAGGAGGTCTAAAGAAGGGATTGAGAGCTCTAGCAGGAAGGGTCATGGAGGAATCTTGATGTGATTTTTCAGCTCTGGCAACCTGGTAGCACTGCTGGTGGGAGGTTGCTTTTCTTAATAGGAATTCAGGGTAGGGGTTGCAGTATGGCGATCACAGAGGTCGACAGCTTAACTTTGAAAAGCAGCTCGAGATGTGTGGGGAACTGAAGTTAACTTCAGTGGGTGGTGGGTCTGATCCAAAGTCCAGTGAAGTCACTGGCAATCTTACAATTGAGTTCAATGGGCATTGCAGACACGATAGTCATCTGGCCACTTGGAATGATTATAGCAATGTTTCCTTGCTGCTCAATGGCCTTATTTTTTCACTGTAACTTTTTATTTTACAGCTCCAACCCTTCTGGTTTTGAAGCTCAATGAAAACAGAGGGGGGGGGAGTCCCAATGAGTACCATAAAATATTGTAGTGATTTTTGGCATGGATGCTTTCAAAGGGCTCTAATTTTAGAGCCATTTTATGATCTCTTTTTATTTATTTATTTATTTTTAGGCTGAACTTGTTGATTCAGTGCAGTTCAAGCTGAGGGCCTGGGGAAGGGAAAGCTTTGCACAGAATGTTACATATCTTGGAGTGTCCTTCAACAGGGGTATTCAGTAGGGATGTGTGATGGCTTTTCAACTGTTTTGTGCCTCTGTTCAGTTCCAGTCCCAATCCTGTGAGGTACTGAGCATCCCAGGCTATTGAAGAAAACAGGGAGTTGACAACACACTGGGTCATGTCCGCCACTGGTGCAGATCTGTGTAGCACCATTCACTTCACTGTCAATGGAGTGATGGTGAGCAATACCAGTGGAGGGTGTAGCTTCCTGCCATGGATAGCATTCCCTGGCCTGACCTCAACGATGTTGAAGTTTTGGTGAGTTCAGCTTGCAGATTTAGTGGAAACATCCCTTCAGCTTTTGCCCTGCTTGGCAGCACTGCCCTAAGTCCCACTTTGTATTCTGGATTCCAGCAAACTCCATCCCAAAGCAAAACATGATCAAAAGAGTTGCATTGCACCTCATTTAAAGAAAAAAGAAATCTGCCAGTTTCCTCTTTAAAAAAAAAAATTAAAAACAAACAAAATGTGAACTCAGTCCTTCCAGGTTCATTTAAAAGGATTTTGCACCTTAGTTATATTGTAAAAATACCTGTATCTGGGTTAGATTTATGCACTTGAGGGTGATTTTTTTGCACCATTTTATTTTCTTAGTCATGGTAAGGCCTCCAAAGGGCTATTGACATATTAAACCCCTCCACTTCCAGGTACTTGCAGTAGCCAGGTTGTGGCATGTTGATGTATTGCAATCATTGGAAGATATTCAGATGTTTTACTGCTGCTCTGCTGCAGATCTTTACTGCATTCTTCCCTTGATGCTCCCATAGTAAGGTCCTGGAGACTCCCACCTCAGAATTTGGCCCCTTATTTCTGTTCAGATCAATGGAAGTTAAACCTATATGAGATAAAATGGTCCCCTTCTCCTCCTGCCCTTGACTGTGAATGCTGAAGGAAAACAATTGGAGTGATTATATTTTACCTTAGTTATTCAAACAAATAAACAGGTCTGCACCTGGAAGTGATGGTGGGAGGAATTATCTGTACAGCATTAGGAATAAGCAGCTCATAACATAATTACCTACTGAGCCTGCCAAGTAATAAAGCAGCTTTCTTGTCACAAAGCACAAAGCTTTCCTGGTGCTCATGTGTCAATCCTGTGAGGTGCTAGATGATACCCATTGATCTGAATGTGGATGGAGACTTCTCAGCCTCTAAAGGAGCGACTGGGAGTTTTGCAGGGTAAGGCTTTGAAAAGGGACCTGGACATCACTGATGAGGAATCACTATTTATTCATCTTCCATGCAGTAATTAGTCCTCATATTGATGGTGTTTGATTCTCCAATGTCTTTCATTTATGCACATCCTAGACTGTTTCCTTCTGCAAATGCATGGCATCATTTGGACCTTGTCAGTTTATATGTGAAACACTGCAAAATTAGCATTTAAAGGGCTTGATTCTCAAATGCACTCAAGTTGCTTTAGAATTCTGGCTCTCAGTAAAGCTACTGCAAAATGAATGTAGATGTAATGTCCATGCTGAGGCTTTCTTATATGGCCAGGAAGGAATAAAGCAGACTTAGTGTAAATAAGCATCAGGTTCCACAGGTAAGAACAAAATATAGAAGAACATTTTCAGTTCAAGAAACTCCCAGGCAAAGTATTATCAGATTTGGGGATGAGACTTACAGCAGGCATTTAGGCAGCTAAAGATGCAGATAGATGCCCAGTAAAGTCAATAGGAGTATTTAAGGGAGTTAGAATTATCTCCTAATTTTCAGTGGGAGGTAAGTGCCTAACCTTGTTCAGTAGGTAGCAGCATTTAGTAAAGTACGCAGCTGCATCTTGAGATACTTCAGTTCCTTTGGAAATCTGGCTATTGTTGTCTTAGCTGTCAAAGATCTCTCAATTAGCCTGGTCAAAAAGAATCCACAGACCATGTATCACTAGCCAATCTTTAATGATGAATGTAGGAAAAAGTGTAATCTTTGTAGACAGTTTATAAACAGAAGCTAAACTGGCCAACAAAATTTCACACTCCATTTCCATGCAGCTGTACTCTGAGTGCACTAAATAGCTTGTGTCAATTCAGAGAACATGAGTATAATTCAAAGATTTCTCAAGACCTAAGAGGCATGAATGATCTCATAATACTGTCAGTTTCTTTCTGCTCTACTGATCAAGAGCACTTCCGATACTCTTTGGGTGCATCTACATATCACCCTACGTCACTGTAGTGACATGCTAAGTTGCCATATGAAGCGCTACGGCGATGCAGCGATCATGTGAGTCTACATGAGCTACTTTGCCGTAGTGGTGTGCTCCCCTGTTTTAGTGTGTCCCTGTGACGATGTTGTGGCTAAAACTAATTGTGCACTGTGTGCACGGTGCAGGAGTAATGTTGCCATAGGGCGACATGTAGATGCGCCCTTTGTGTTCCTGCCATTTTTCTTCCACCTGTTACCTCAAATACATGTTTTATGTGTGTTTTTTCAGGTGCTGTAAGAATAAAATCTGTTCACAGCAAATTGGGTTTGCAATGTGGCAGCTGACTTTTAGGGGTGAACCCATACAGCCTGACGGTGTCTGCTTTCATAGAATCATAGAAAATTAAGGTTGGAAGGGACCTCAGGAGGTCACATCTTGTCCAACTCCCTGCTCAAAGCAGGACCATCCCTAACTAGATCATTTTAGCCAGGCCTTAAAAACCTCCAAGGATGGAGATTCCACCACCTCTCTAGGTAACCCATTCCAGTGCTTCATCACCCTCCTAGTGAGAAAGTTCTTCTGGATATCTAGCCCAAACTTCCTTTGCTGCAACTTGAGACCATTTTTCCTTTTTCTGTCATCCGCTACCACTGAGAACCGTCTAGCTCCATCCTCTTTGGAACTACCTTGCAGGGAGTTGAAGGCTGCTATCAAATTCCCCCTCAGTTTTCTCTTCTTCAGACAAAATAAGTCCAGTTCATAGAATCGTAGAAAATGAGGGTTGGAAGGGACCTCAGGAGGTCACATCTAGTCCAATCCTCTGCTCAAAACAGGACCAGTTAACTACGTCATCCTAGCCAAGGCTTTGTAAAGCCACATTCAGTGGCAACGCGTAGAGGGTGCACGTGCATCCCCTGAGAGCGCTGGTGCACCCCCTGACTCCTTATAGCTCCTGTTCTCTGTGGATCAGCCACTTGGGTAGAAATTACTGACCCCAACTAAGCAAGCATGCTACTCTCTCCAGCCTGGGACAACAGTACAATGAATGCCACCCGGTATGTTCTAACGTGATTAGGAATATATGTGCTTTGGAAAAGTGTAAACCAGGGTCACCAAGCATAATTAATGCTGCTATTTAGTCCTTCTATCATTTGACTTAGCGGTATAGTTATTAGTCTTGTAGACATGAATTCATTTCCATTCCACCTATACAGATACTGCCTATAAATAGAGGTTGACTGTATATGTGAGTTGCCCTGCATTACAACCAAATTAGGTTGTAAGGGAAGGCAATGCTGTAGATTTAATAGATTTCATAAACATTAGGGCTGGAAGGCACCTTGTGAAATCATTGGATCCTGCACCCTGCCCAAGTAGCAGGAAGGCAGCTGGGGTTAGATCACCCCAGAAAGATAAGCTTCCAAGCATTTCTTAAAGATATCCAGAGTAGGTGCTTGCACCACTTCTGTGGGGAGTATATTTCAGACTCTGGAGACTCGGACGGTAAAGAAGTTTTTCCTTATGTCCAGTCTAAAACGGTCTTCCAGCAGTTTGTGATCGTTAGACCTGGTCTTCCCTTGGAGTGCCCTGGTGAACAGATGTTCTCCCAGTTCCTTTCCAGTTTTCCAGCTTTCTAGTTCATCAAAACTTTGTTGCATTCCACAGGTCAGTAAACTATACTTTATAGCTTTCCTTGCTATGAGAGATCCCACTTAGTTGATTGGATTAAGTAGACACAGTCATTTTTTTCAGTTTTCCCAGATGAATACTGTATTAGAAAACTACAGAATGTCTGATATAGTTTAATATTAGAATAGGGTCGAATCAACACCCTGGACCTTGACCATACCTCAACTTCAAAAAAGCATTTAGCTCTGATTTTTGGCAGTGTCCATCTGCAGTGGAAGAAAACCAACCTTCTTTAGAGCTGTTTTGAACCTTTTCTAAGGTTCTGAAGTGATCTCCAGGATTTTAAACCCAGATGTGTTGAAATGTCGTACAAAGTTTATTTTCATGGTATTTCAAGCCAGACCAGAAGGGGAAGAGCTGCAAATATCATACACAAATCTTGTTCTTTCAAAAGTCCAAGCTAAGTTCTGCAGCCCTATAGGCTTCAAATACTTTGGATTCTCATCTGAACTAAACCTGAACTCTGAAATACTTTGAAAGTGATTGTCATGTTTTCATAATGAGAACATTACTAGCAAGTAGGCCTGTGTGAAGTGGCCAGTATTCGCTTCAGATTCGGCCAATTTGGGGGACAGGGATTCGTTTCGGTGATTCGAATCACTGTCCTGAATTGATTTGGCGGAATCTGATTTGGAGATTCAGCTGCTGCCGAATCTCCAAATCACACAGGCCCATCCATCTGCTCTCCCAGCCCCGGCAACGGCTGCCCTGCCCGCCCCAGCTCCCGGCACTTTGAAAAAAAAAGCCCTAATTCACTGGGTGCTGCCTGGCGGGGGGAGGGATGATCCCTGCTGCCCCCCACTGCCCCACGCTGCATGGGGGGCTCTGCATGAGTCCCCCAACCCTCCCTGCTGTCCCAGCCCCTGCCCCATGGCTGCCCCATCCACCCCAGCTCCGGCCCTTTAAGGAACCCCCCCCCCCAAAAAAACCCCCAGACTCACTGGTTCCTGCCTGTAGGGGGCGATCCCTGCTGCCTGGTAGGGGGTGATCTCCACTGCCCCCCACTGCTCCGTACCACGTGGGGGGCTCTGCATGAGCCTACCAAAGCCCTGAGGCCACTGCAGGACCTGGTGAGTTTGGGTTTTTTTTTTCTTAAAGGACTGGAGTTGGAGTGGGTAGGGAAGCTAGGGGGTGCTGGGGGAGAGGGCAGGGGTCACGGGGCTTATGGCAGAGCCCCCCCATGCAGTGAGGGGAAGTGGGGGGCATTGGGGATTTCCCCCCCCCTGGGCAACACCTGGTGAGTGGGGACTTTTTTTCAAAGCACTGGGAGCTGGGGCGGGTGGGACAGCCATGGCAGGGGGAGGGACTGGGGGAGCAGGCAGAGGATGGGGCCTGGCTGGGGTCCTCCCATGGTCCCCTCCCCCCTTCTGCAGCCCCCCTGCCCTGCCCCCTACTTACCAGCTCCGAGTCTGGCTCCAGCTCCCTGCTGCAGCGGGCAGGGACTGCCCGAATTATCAAAGCTCTCTGAATCTTTTCTGAATCGATTCGGAGAGCTTTGAATTGATTCAGACTTTTTTATTGGTCCCCGATTCAATTTGGATTTGGAGATTCAGCCACTGAACTGGCCCAAATCTCCTCCGAATCGAATCAGCACCCTAAGCTTCGCACGGCCCTACTAGCCAGGATGTCACATCTTCCAAGCTTGTGCTCAGTCAGATTCTGCATCATGTAAATAGTAACAGTAAAATCCTTGAATGGACAAATCATTGTCTGTCACTCATCCCATAGTCCTTTTGAGAGAAGGGCTGTAGTCTTGGCTTCTAGAAAACTATATTTTTAATATTTAAAGCTGCAAGACTGAGAGGATTATTCTATATCTATATATAGGTTGGAGCAAGTGGGATGGTAATCCTATAATAATAATATTTTTTCAAACCTGTGATGTTATCATAACAATGTCAAAACAGTTGGGTGGCATATGGATAGACAAGTGGCCAGGGTCACCTTTTGATCAAAGTGCTCCTAGGTTGGGGATGTTGAGGGCCAGAATGGAGAAGGGTTTTACACTAAAAGAAGCTCATTTTTGTCTTTTTTACAACACTGAGAATTACCTCTCATGTAGCTACCAGGCATTTAACTGCTGGGTGCCTTCTTTCATAGTCACCTCTCACAATGCAGGAATGAGAGAGAAGAGAATTTTCTGGGATAAAACTACCCAAATCATCCATGACAGGTGATCATTAGCAATTGATAGGGAGGGCGTGTCTTTCTAGCAGTATTGCCAGCCCTTGTTTGTGTGTGAGGTTGAGATACTCGAGGTCAGAAGTTGGGCGTAGATTCCCGCTATGGCAGTATAACTAGATTGCTACTGGTCTGCCTGGCTTGGCTTAGAGTCTTCTTCTGCTGAAAGGATCATTTGGAGGATCACCACCCTTTCAGTCACAATTGCTGGGTGCCATCCCATTGTGTCAGCCTCTTTGCAAAGAGACAGGCTGCCTCCAAGTTCCCCTATACCAGAAAAAATGATGCTCTGTCTCTTGCCCCAAAACATGCAGCATTTATCTCCCACTGAGAGAAGGTGATGGAATTTCTCTTCTCTCAAACAGCTCTCAAACCAGTCAAGCTAGCTAGTGGCCATTGTGCCACTAACTACTTCTCTGCTCATACTATCACAGCTGCTACCTTCATCTGCAAAAATAAATGCAGACAGTTCGTTTTGCTCATTCAACTGGGAATCTCTTTTGGAAACTGGCCTGGCACCTTGGTGTGTGCAACAACGTGTCCTTAGAGTTGATGAGTGTCTGTTTGGATCGACAGTGCCACAAGCATTTTAAGGAACACTGGAAAAAATCAAGTGACTGCAGAATTAACCAACTCATATGTTTTCTTCTTTCTTTCTCTCTCTCTTTTTTAAAGTGAATTCTGCACTGGTAAAGGATTGACAACCATGGAGACTGAAGGTCTCTGTTTATCCACTGAACAAACACTAGCAGTGCAAGATTCCCTCACTGCCCTGCCTGTTATTACTACATGGGTTACAATAGGACCTAGATGAGACTGGGACTCCACTGTGCCAGGAGCTGTACATGCACATAATGAAAGAGGGCCAAAGAGTTATTGAAATAGAAAAATGGTGGATGTGGAAATGACTTTAACAGTACAGAAAAAAATCTTCTCTGAAAAGCAGTTAGATCAGCCTTCTATTGTCCAGTGTTACTTTAGATATCCATTCATACGAACATTTTCTTTTAATATTCCAGATTTATATCCCCTCTAACCTTTTTAAAATCTAATGTACAGTAACTGCAGATTTTCCCATTATTTAAATAAATATCTGATCTTTGTTTGAATCTTGCCAAACCCCTGATTTTGATATTATCCAGTTAATTCAGGGGGGTTAATTATGTACAGTGTAAAACAGTATTTTCTTGCATAAGATTTTTTTCTGTCATTTTATGTACTTTATTTAATTAGAGCTGTTTCTTGAATCTTTAGCTGTCAAACTAAAACAGAGACAAACATATTTCTTCCAGTACCACCAGTCTTTGTGTGAAAGTAAAATAGCCCTGCCTTGATTGATTCTGTGAAAAGGAACAGCTTCAGAATTAGAGCATTTTAGGGGTATAATTGTACACTCCTCAGAGTCAACAGCAGCATTCCTGTCAAAGTGTTGGGAACTGGATTTATTTAATTCTTGGCATCAGTGTGATGCTTCTCATCATGGTTGTTGAGCATGCTAAACATATTCACGAATTCTCCTAATGCTTCTGTGGGATAAATACATACGATACCCATGGAAACGGAGGCACAACATACTTCAACGACTTACCCAGGCTAGATTTTGACTGCCATGGGTATAGCACTTTGGTTGTTTGACAGAAAATCTTGTGTCCTAATCATAAATTAATCTTTTCCACGCCCCCACCCCCCTCTCTTTTATGGCCTAAAATTGTTTGGATGAGGAAATATCAACACTGAAAAGCAGCTCATTAGGACAGGCTGCAGTTGATGACACTAATTCTTTCTGGTTGATTGCTTACATCAGCATTGCAAAAAATGGCTGGGCTTCAAGGAGCTGTGCTAAGCACAAAACATCTGTAGGTACTCATCTTCAAGAAGTTGTGCTAAGCACAAAACATCTGTAGGTACTCAACAATAATGTGTAACTGTTTGCCAAGCAGCGAGAGGGATGGGAGAGTTTAATAGCTAGCAAGAGAACTGTTGCAATGACGCAGCATCATTTATAGCACTACTGTCTGTTATTGTTAACTGCATTAGTCACGTTCTATTTCCAGTCATCATTCTACACCAAATCCTTTTAATTTAACTGGCATTTTAACTTTTCATTTGTTTTTCCCACCAAGCCCAAAGAATGTCTCCTATGAGCTCACATTCAGTATTTGCACTGTTCTGTTTCTTGCCTAATTAAAACGAGACTTCGTAAACTCAAGGGGGAAGGTAGACTATCTTGCCAGGGTAATCCATTTATTTCTTATCATTGCATGTAAGTAAACTAAAGCTTCTGTATCTATAAGATGCAGCTAATCCATAAACATAATCAACTGCTTGGGAAGGATTTTCAGAGGTGGATCTTGTACTTTACAAGACAGTATTATGAAAATCCTAGGCACTCAGAGAGAGTTTATAGCGTATTTAAATAAAAATCTACCCAGCTTGATAAATGTAATTGAATCACAGCATTTCCCAAAAGGAGATTAAACATTTGTATTAAAAGTTCAAGTAAAATGTCATGCTTTATATACAGAGGGCATAGCATATTATTCATACTGGCAGAGGAAGAGAGAAAATGGAAAGGATGAGCTATGAGGAAAATGAAAATATAGAAAGAAGAGCTATGGATTGTAATCAGCCACTGATGGAGAAAATAATGTGTCTTTTAACACTATGACACACAGAAAGGTCTGATTAATATGGATTAGCATCTTTCTGTAATATTAAAATCAAATTCACACTGAAAAAAATCACTGGCTTTAACACCATGGGATCTTATCAGCTCTTTCAACACATTCAAGAATGGTCAAATGCTTACATTAACAACAACAACAACAAAAAAATCACAGTACTCAGTGTTTCACATTGAATAGCAAAGTGCTGTCTTCTTGATCCATATTTCTCCTGTAAAACCTGGTCTTTGTAAGCCAGTTTTCTGAAGCAAGGCAGTGCTCACAAAACCCACCAGCATTTCTACAATTTTCCACATGAAGGAGCTTACCCAATGACTTGTGATATCTCAGCTAATGATCGTAGTGCCATTATATTTTGTGGATCAATAAATATCTTTGCTGAATATTGCTGGCCGTTCAATTGTACTTTATATGTGATGATGACAGCTGGAATTATATGCAGGCTGGTGTGCTTTCTAATGCTTGTCCCATTTTTGGTTGCAGAAATGTGTTCGTTTTCCTTGAGCCACATGCAGCATTTTGCATTCTCACTGTACGAGGTGGGCGGCTGATGTTTTTTAATATGTTTCACGTTCTCGGAATGGGCGCTGCGTTTTTTGATTATGGTATTTCAATGTTATGGAATTTTCTATATGCTGTTTTTATAGACACATTGTTTATTATGTGACACGTTTGAATAGTCATGCTGGTCATTTTCTTGAACAAAATTGAATGTATATGAAATATTAGTAGGTAAACAAATAAATTATTGGGGGAAAAGTATGTTTTGTGAGCTGTGAGCTGCAAATTATTTTCTAAGTAATTATGCATTTCTTATAAAAAGAACTGATTCCCTATTACATACCTCTTCCTACGTGCTAGGCTGCGACTCCATTACTTATGTCAAGTCACTGATTTCAGTGGCACTGCTCAGAGTAAAGCATTACTCAGAATGAGTAAGGAAATCACACTGATGTATTGTAAGATGGGGGAATCTTGAAATGGGGTAGTGATGATCTGACAAGTCCAGAGTTGTGGCACTCCATTGTTTGAAGTGGATTGCGTCTAGGATATTCATTCATTTCACAGCGGTACCTGGCATTCCAGCAGAGACCAAAGCCTCTATGATATGTGCCGTACTGATGCACACACACCAGGGCTCTCTGCATTTTAGTCTAGCAGGCATTGGTAGCAGAATAAAGAAAAAGGATTAGGCCCTTAATAGTTATTATACTAAAAAGGCCAAGAAATGGCTGTATCTCCTAGAATCCAGGGTCCCTCCAAATCAGTGGGGAGTCAAATGGACAGTGTACTGGGGGAGAAACTTGCTTTGCTGAATTTGGTGTTGTCCTGGTCCTGTGGATGAACACAGACTGTCAGGTTCCAGGGTTGTCACCCCAATGCTGTTCACAAGCACTTACCTTGCAAACATGCAGAAAGAAGGGTTTCCTTTAAATCACAGGAAAATAACTTGAAAGGCTTTTATTCTTGTTCCTCCTGGCTTTTTAAAATTGGGTGCGTCTACACATGCATTACTGCACTTTTTCTCATGTGCATTAAATTTAGTACCTCGGGGTACCTATACATGAGTGCAGAGGCTGCTCCAATGCATTGGAATTCTAGTGCATCAGAGCAGACTCGATTAATTGAGTCTGCTGGAGCGTGGCAACAGCCGTGCTCCAGCATCCTCTCGCGTCTCATGTATCAGGTTCCCCATACGTAAAAATGGTGGAAGGGGTGCTTGGACTAAATTTTGTTGAACACGCTTTAATTCAAGTGCCTCTGCTGCCATTTTTAAGTGAGGGGATGTTGATACATGAGATGCAGTGGGGCTTTAATTAGAGCAGCTCTTGGAGCCACTCTAATTAAAGTTCCACCCCAGAGCCCGTGTAAAAGTGCCATCCAATATGAGGTACTAAATAAATGTACTTTAGACAGAGCTAATGCACAAGTGAACAATTTTTAGGGGACTCTTAATGTGCAGTAGCCTATTCTACTGCGCATTAACATATTAGCATGGTTTTTTAAGCACCACTTTAATGTTCAGTAGAATAGGTAACTGTGCATTAAAGCCTTGTGTAGACATATCTGCTGTGAGCTAACTCTTGGCTTTGACCTGAAAATACACACGGACAAGATTTTGGCTATGGTGCTCAAATCTCAATGAATATTATTCAGATACATTTGAATACATTATGGGAATCTCTTCTGTCCACTCACCCCTTGTACCTGGGGGAAACTTCCTTCATGGATGACAATAACAGATGAGTAGAGTTTTGTTTCATCTGCTGGTTCTGGCAGCCATCAGGGAATCCATGGGGTCCTGATTTCATTTAGTATTCTAGGTATCACTGTAATAGGAAGAATAAAGTATAACAAATATATTATGAAATCTCCTGAACATGTTTACAATACAACACAAGTATATTGAAATACACACATACATAAAGAGTGCAAAAGAGCTCAACGTGATTCGAGTGCAAAGATATTGAAGATGGTAAATGTTGGAATAGTCTTGCATATTGGTGTTCACTTCACAAAGAGCCATTATCACTGGCTCCCTGGCTCCTATTGTTATAGCAACATCAGTATAATGGTGGCAATGCACGTTTCTATAATTTGAGACATTTGGCTTAGAAATTCTGAGTCAGAGATGGCATCTTACTATGTGTTTGTACTGCACCTAGTGCAGTGGGATCTGATCTAGCCTGGAACTTTTAGATTCTGCTGTAATATAGATAATTAATAGGGCTATGTGAAGCTTTGGGTACTGATTCAATTCGGAGGAGATTTGGCTCAATTTGGTGGCTGGATCTCCAAATCCGAATTGAATCAGGGGACCAATAAAAAGGTCTGAATCAATTCAAAGCTCTCCAAATGGATTTGGAAAAGATTTGGAGTGGCTCAATGATTCGTGCAGTCCCTGCCTGCTGTAGCAGGGAGCTGGAGCCAGACTCGGAGCTGGTAAGTAGGGGGCAGGTAA
>NW_005842314.1:26622-36074 GCF_000455745.1 Alligator sinensis
TGACACCCAGCTGCTCCCCCGGCCCCCCCACCCCATGTCCAGCCTGCTCCATCTCCTGGTGATTTAAAAAAAAAGCCCCTACTCACCAGGTGCTGCCTGGCAGGGGGGGCAATCCCTGCTGCCCCCCCACTGCCCCACACTGCATGGAGGGCTCTGCCATGAGTCCCCTGACCCCTGTCTGCTCCTCCAGTGCCCCCCATGGCTGCCCTGCCCAGCCCAGCTCTGGCCCTTTAAGAACCCCCCCTAAAAAACCCAGCCTCACCAGCTCCTGCAGTGGCCTCAGGGCTTTGAGGGGCTCATGGAAGAGCCCCCCAAAAGGCATGGGGCAGCAGGGAGCAGTGGGGATTGCCCCCCTGCCGGACAGGAACTGGTGAGATTTTTTTTCCTAAAGGGCTGGAGCTGGGGCGGCAGGGGCAGCCATGGGTGGGGGGAGCTCATGGCAGAGCCCCCCATGCAGCGTGGGGCAGTGGTGGGCAGTGGGGATGGCCCCCCTGCTGGGCAGCACCCGGTGAGCTGGTGCTTTTTTTTCAAAGTGCCAGGAGCTGGGGCAGGCAAGGCAGCCATTGCTGGGACTGGGACAGTAGGCAGGGGTTGGGGCCTGTGTGAGAGATTTGGAGATTCAGCAGCAGCGAATCACTGAATCGAATCACTGTTCCCCGAATTGGCCAAATCCGAAGTGAATACTAGCCACTTTGCACAGGCCTAATAATTAAACCACCCCCACCATTACACTAATACCATAAAATTGGGGTTCTGCTTTTGATGACCATGTTAGGAGAGCTTTGGAAGATCATGAGTGATACTGGTAAAGGAAGAGGGGAGACAGAAGCAGGTAACTAAAAACTATCCTTTTAAATGTGCAGCCTGGTTTTCAGGTGATAGAAGCCTGCCAGGAACTTTTATGGGATTTAGATCAGTCCCTTCATGGTGGAAATTGAGTAACACTCTTAAGAAATACAGATGCTAAGCAATATTGCTGCTCTCATCCTACCCTAATTCACACTGTGAACTCACTTACAAAGAACGTCTGCAGGGTGCAGCTGAAATGCATCTCGTTTCAAACCAACTCATGCAGAGTGGGTCCATTTTATTTTTAAGAGTGAAAGTGGTCAGGGTAAGTAACATATAGGAATAAA
This sequence comes from Alligator sinensis, assembly GCF_000455745.1. Taxonomy (NCBI): domain Eukaryota; kingdom Metazoa; phylum Chordata; order Crocodylia; family Alligatoridae; genus Alligator; species Alligator sinensis. Next base: position 27,759 of record NW_005842314.1, read on the forward strand.
CCCATTTAGTTACCTCATGTGAATGGAAGGGATATCAGTGCACATTCTATTATGGACCAGGTGATTTAGCAATAAAAATTTAGCAAGGTCGTTCATCCATCTTTGAGCAAGCTACAGAAGTGCACATGGTGACTCCCTTTTCCTTGACAGGAGTGTGACTATAGTGACACACATATTGACTGTTGCTCAATGTTGGATGTTGTTCATTGAAGTCCTATACCAATTACTCTTACAACAAGGAGACAGATCTGTAGTTTTAAGACAAACAAAAAACCATCATCTAACTATCATCTAAGAACTGAGGGGAGCACTAAGTGGAAAGGATCTAAGTCAGGGGTGTACTAAACCAAAAAGGTGTACTACAGTCACTATTCAAATTCTTGCATTATGTTATTGCTTTATTACTGCTTTATTTTTCAGTCAGCAGTAATTTAGAATTTTAAGGTTCAGAGAGAGAGAGAGAGAGAACCTTGAAAAGCAACTATCAAATGCGGAGAATTTTAAATAACTCACAGAGCAATGCAGGCGAGAATGCAAACTCTATTTGTGAAAAGTTTGTTATCCACTTTGACACATGGAAGAGTTTCAGGTAATTGTTGGCACTGGATTTATGATCTAGATATCTTGTTCTGGGTGTATCCAAACCTTCAGACTGACCATGACTTCTCCATTAGATAATAGGCACATTTTTTTGATACGCACTGATAACAGATAAGAATAATGCAAACATTTTATATCTACTAGTCCTACAGCTGTCACAGAGTCAAGTTATATCTGACCAGTACACGAGCTTCACCTTGAGGTTCTTTCTTGAATGTCAGATGTCAGTAGCCTGGAAGTCGAAGGTTGAGACTCACCCCCTCTCCCCAAGTGGGGTAGGTGAGACAGGCTGGTGGTATGCCCTCTGTCCATGGTGGCCTCAGGTTCCCCTCTTGGGGAACCTTTGCTGCTCTGAAATCCTTCCTTTTGTATTCTTTCTCCCCTCTGATGACTCTTAATTTCTGGGCATTGTTGATTGGTTTCTCTGTGATCATCCTACTGTTCATACTCTCTCAGTCCCTTGGATGCATTGCATTTGGCTCCATGGCCTTACACAATGCACATGTTCAGCTTGTCTAAATAGTCCCAAACCTGTTCTTTCACCACTGAGAGTTGCTGACCTCCTCCCCAAACTGTGCTGCCTGGTGCAGTAGTCTGGGAGCTGACCTTGCCTGTGAAGACTGAGGTAAAAAAGACATTGAGTACTTCAGCCTTTTCCTCATTGTCTGTCACTAGGTTGCCTCTCTCATTCTCTGAACCCTCATTTGTAGACAAATAAGCCAATTTATATCTTTCTAATGAGGCTTTCAGTGGTGAAATGAGAAATCAAACAAAGAATAAAAATGATTAGATGTGAAAGAAATACTGAAGTGTCCACTGTGCTTTTGTTTAAAAACATAAACAGGCAGACTGAGGGGCCAGCCACCACTTTTGTGGGATTATTGTGATGGCACCCCCCATTCCTTTGATTGGCTGACAGGACCCAGTGACCCTGCCCCAACTGCTAATCTGTGGAGAGGGCTGCCCATCATATGGCCCTATCCATCACTGCTGATTGGTGGAAAGGGGTAGAGCTGCATGACAGGCAGCCCTCTCCACCAATCAGCAGTGAGGGGTGGGGGTGTCAGCCTTCTTGCCTGCTTGTGTCACCAGCCCCATTTGTGCCAGACTGCATGGCTTAGAGGACAGCTGGTTCCCACTGAGGAACCAGCATTTTATTTTTGGTAAGGTTCCCTGGATTTCACAGAGATTGCCTGATTTTGCTATTTCCATGAAACCTGCAAAATCATGTTTTGAGTAGGTCCCTAATCATAAATACTGGTATGGAGGACAGACAATTGATAAAGCAGAGGCAGGCAATATTTACATGTACAATTGTTTAGTTAAGTTGATATAACACCACCTCCCCCCTCCTTGCTAGTTGGAATATCTACTTTCTCTAAGAGCCGCACTAGGAGAGTTATTTAGAACATAATATTTATTGCTAGGCTAAGAGCAAGAAAAATGTTTATGAACAATTTGGGGACTTCACAGTGTTATACTCAGTTGCAAGATGCCATTGAGCCGAAGTGCTTAACAGGACTGAAAAAAAGACTAGACATCTAGACAAATAACTAGACTGTTCAGAGTGGGGCTTTTTAAAAACAAACAACATGAAAAACCAAATCCCAAAGGTGTAGGAAAGGATTTAATCCTAGGGCTTTGGGGCATGTTCCAACTTCTCAGTCGCGGAAGACTTTTCTCTGGACATAGGTTATCCACAACAGTCTACTGCAGGGTTTCTTTCACCCTCCTCTGAAGTGTGTGCACCATCACTGGTGAAGAGGAATTTGGATCAGGGAGAGCGCTGACCTGATTAGTAGGACAATTCCTACATTCTTTTGTTTGTGTTTTAGGCAAATCTTGCTACAGCGCATATAACTGGCCAAAGCTCTGAACTACTATAATCTTCTACATGGGTCTGTAGATGGACTTACCTGAATATAGTTCCTCTTCATGGAGGGCAAATTTCAGTTGAGGGAACACAGTGCAGGACGGCACACAGAGGATGGGAAATGAACACATCTTGGTTTGAATTTCATCCTGGAACAATGCATCCATACTTTGGCTGACGACTTCCACAGCATCACTGGGTTTAATTCTGATCAGATGATTTGTGTGTGCCTGGGCTGATTAGACGTGCCATGATGTCAGAACTGAAAACTGCCCAAGAGTACAAACACACTGTCCTCCTAGAATTTCCATGTCTCAAAAACACCCTTAACTTAAACTGACAAGTTTAATGTTTGTCTTGGAAAAAGTTTTCAAACAAGTCTATTATTTTCTCATTTATCTTTTTGTTTGCTATTTCGTTTTCTGTGTGTTTAGCTTTGCTGAAAAGGGCCACGTGGGCAGCATCTGGAGTCTAAAATTTCCTGTGTTTCAACAGAACACATATAGTATGAATGGTATTAGTGGGACATTTCCTTCCACAATGTCTTTCCAGATTCCTTCAGTCCTGATCTGGAGGGTACCTGGTCAATAAGTATAGTAAAAGCGTTGATGCCTTGATTTAGCATAGTTGATATTCCCAAAGTTGATTCAAGATAGTTGTTTTTTTCCAGCTATTCAGTTAGTCTACTAAAAGATATCACATTTACCCAGATAACCTTGTCTTCCTTGATTGAGCAAAGCACTTAGCTTTCTGCATATACCAGTGCACAGATGTAGATAAGAATATGCTTAAAATTAAGTAAGTGCTGAATTATTTTGCTGCATTGGGGCCTAAGTATCTGGTTCTGAAGCAACTTATTGCATTCCAGCATGAACCCTTCTTACTTGCTACATGATTTTTAATCTGCCTGTGTCTTCTCATAGCAAGCTGTAGGTGGCCTGAGTCTGATTCTGTCCTGACTGGTATGTTGTGAAAGCCCGCTGGAATAAATGGGCCAGATTAACCCTGCTAAATTCAGAGAGCTTACCCTAAGAATGAATATGACCCAATTACTTTATATGGGCAATACCTTCAGTACCTAGGACAATAAGGTCCTCATTGTGATTGGGGCTTTTGGCATCAGTGGCGCATCTACATGAGACACTACGTTGCCGTAGTATCAGCGGGCACAAACCGTAATGCCAATGCTACTGCAGTGTGTTTGTTGCTACTGTGCAGTAGGGTCAGAAACAACCCGTGCGCAGTTGGGGGCGTATGTAGATGCATCCAATATTACTATAAGTAATTTATACATCTATACACATTTGTTCAGTAGAGAGCCTAATGAAAGGCTCCCTCCTTATACTCCCACAATATAAAATATACAACAGTATTATTCTTGTTTATTCATCCATGTGTTGGGGGAGGAAAAACTAGCCTATTTTACCTTGTTTAATTTGTAAAATTTGTCTTAAAACTTCAGTGACTCTCACTGTCATAGAATATGAACAATTCACAATCACTGACATATTTGTTCTCAGGAGATAAGGCAAGGAAGTACTATTGTTACCTTTTTAGAGACAGAAAACTGAGGCCCAAACGAATATATCCAAAGTCACACAATATGTCTGGGGTAGAACTTGGGTCTTTTGGACTCAAAGCTAGTATCAAAGTACTGGACTATTCTTCCTTTTCCAGAGGAGGTTGCTCCCCAAAGCGCTTAAGATTTGAAAAAGGAGGTGACTTGCTGAGAGTCTCCCTGCATGTTAGTTCCAGGGCAAGGAATGAAATGGAATCTACTTCATATTCCAGTGCACTCTCTCCCAGATAAGCTGTCCTCAAGAAAAAGGCTGCACTTGGTCAAGGGTCAGTGCAAAGCTAATGCATCCTCTAATTCATAGCAGTAATGTAAGATATTCTCACTGTCTCTCAGAAAGCAATTATAATAGTTTTCCATGGGCACACAAACACAGCCCAGGTGCTCACATCAAATCATTAAGATGTAAATCACATCTGTGCCACTGAAACAGCTCTTCTTGATGGAGCTCTTACAGCTGAGAGCTGAATAAGGAGGCAGCCTTGAACTTCTACAGCAGAAAGGGAATAAAATCAGTTATGTGCTATTCATTTTGTGACTACATTCTCTAACGCACCAAAGAGTCAGCTAGAAAAGCAGAATGAAAGGGACTGGCAGAACGAGTGGTGTTCACTGTTTATGAAGAATGCCAATCAAGCCCACTAAAACTCAGCTAGAAAGCAGAACAGGCCAGTCCCAATGGAATATTTATAACTCAAATAATACAGACGTAATCCAACTGGCAGCATTCAGTTTGGGAATTAGACAGGGTGTGTGAGTAATGAAACAAGGAAGGTTTTTTGTGTCTGGGTTCATGACAAATATTACCAAGGGAGATTTGGCAGGAACTGAGTGCTAAAGAACTATCCCGTCCCCTCTCCTTTACTCCAAGTGCACAGAGACGAGATTAAAACTCTTTGACAAGTTCTTTTAAACAAAATAGTTTGGGCTAAAATTATAAAGTTGCATACACAAGAGGGAGCTCTCTCAGTCACTGCATGCATAAGGTGTCTTAAAGGAGAGCAGCATGGGATGGACCAGGATGGAAAGGGGAGATGCACAGTTTATTGGCAGTGATTTGGGTGTTATATTTGTATGAGGCGAGTACAGACATGGTGGGGGGTTCTTTCCTTCACTGCACAAAGTGACAGGGGAAGCCATATGCCTTATTGATCCAGAGGCTGCCAGGATACAGTTGAACTTATGCCTAGGACTATACTTGCCTCTAAAACTGTTCTATAATCCTCCCTTCTGTGATATCCCTGATTTTTGAGTACAGAAGCCCTTCTTCTTCTATAGCAGCCCTTTGGGCAGCCAAGGGGCTTCAGGCATGGGGTCCTGTCACCTGCACTACAGACATCATAATTTAGATCTTTAATGTTTAAAAAAATACCAAAAAGGTGGAGGTAGTCCAATTCCTACCAAATACTGCAGGTGACAGGATTTGGGATTTCAAGTCACATTAGCTTATCTCAGCACTTGACTTACCTTTTATAAAGCAAAAATCCATGGTTTATCACCATGTGGCAAAGGCACAAAGAAGAAATGTCATGCAGATAAGGCACTATGCAGGTATTCAGGAAAGCTGTGTTCAGATGTTGTTACTGTCGCAGGTTTCCTGTATAAGAAGCTGAGACAAATCATGATGTGCCATTATGTCAAACACTCACAACTGAGTCAAAGAAGTTTTTTAAAGTAAAAATAGAATATGAGAAAACAAAGCTGCTGGAAGAGCAAACAGTCTTAATGAACCTAAAGTGATGGACAGAGTAGCAATAGAAAAAATACAAATTTAAAAAAGTTAAGACACTAGCCAGTGAATGCTATCAGTGTTTTGCAACTGACTTAAAGGGAAGCGGAATTTGGCTTAAATTGAGTTGATTAATTAACAATGATAGTTTGGCAGATTCTGCCTAGGCCACAGAGGAGTAGTTTATGCAATTGCCTTTGCAAAATCATCATAAACATTTGGCTGGGCTTGCCTTATTAAATAAAGAACTCTACAGAACGCTAACACCGATGAACTCTCTCTTCAATGAAGGTGGAGCCCAGAATTATGGTTTGGAGGACATAGATGGCACCCTGGTCACACTGAAGTCAATGGCAAAACTATTATTTTCTATGGGGTAAGACATAGTGTGGTTGTCTACTGAAATGAGAACATTTGCATTGTGTTGTCTGCATGCCAGAGCTGATCTGCTTTGTGGACAAACAGACAGACGTCTGTTCCAGCAATCCCAGATCATCAGCTGACAGCATCTGCCACCTCATAAATAGAGTTCTCAAATCCCTCCTGGTGCAGATCTGATTGTAATTCTGCTGGTGTGATTCATGTTGTTTTATGCTTCAGCTTCTAAGTTTGGGGATTATGTGCAGAATCACATAATAAAGGGAAAAATTAAGCTGACTACTGATCACGAGGTGGTAGAGAAGGGCAGAACACCCATGTTCATTTTACTACTGGGGATGTTTTTAGTTTCCTAGTTTCAGCAGCCAACTAAGCATTCATCATTTGGACCTTAATCATGTATGAAAAGGGATGAATATGACATTTCTGAATGGCTTAAGAGAGACATTGGACACGTAGGTTGAGAGTTATTTACATTCTCTGGGATACAAGAATATAGAGTTAGAATTTTGGACAATGCAATGCCCAGTCCCCAAACTTGCTGGGCACTGCCTGTTATCTGACAGTGCAGACGAAGAAGCTGCACTGTATGACAAGAATGATATTCCACTCTCTTGTCATTTACAATGATATCAGATCCTGTTTTTTTACTCACACCAATGGCAACATTTTGTGGTTTTATCTACCATTCTAGATCTCAGGCATGTGGCACCCAAGCACCTCACATTTTAAAAATATATTTATCCATTGCACTCCTGTGTGGCCTCGATGTGTTGGCAACATTGTAATAACATACAATATTGTTACAACATGTAATAACATGTTGCTGGGCAACATTGTAATAACATTACAGCAAACTAATCACTTGTGACCACAGTGGAAGAAGCAGCATTAAATATGCCCAGCAGGATATGTTAACCTCTGTTGTTTGCAAGGTTGCAATAAGCTTGTCATCCTGATCTTGAGTAGATCAAGACAAAAAGGATTGATCATTCACTGCAAAAGAAACCACCCAGCACGTGGCACCCAAGCACCTCACATTTTAAAAATATATTTATCCATTGCACTCCTGTGTGGCCTCGATGTGTTACTTTTCTGTTTTTTAGAAGAGGAATGGTACTACATGCTGAATCAACAAACAAAACCTGGGCTTAGTAGTGTCCATTTTAATGGTTTTTTTCTTCTTTGCCAGTACAAAGTACATAACAAATTAGGAAGGACAGTTAAGCCCTGGAGGCAAAGCTTTCTTTGGCATTTTCATGAAAACAGTGATGCTGGTCACTTAATTGTATCAGCTCTTCCATCTTTCTGCTCTCCGTGCACGTAGTCTTGGGATATTGAGAACAGAATTTAAATGTTAAGAGCGAGGGAAAGTTAGAGAGAGGGAATTTGGCTTTATTAATGCTGCTGTGTTCTACTACATCAGTGCCTGGGAACTCAGGTAAACCTTGTGCTCCCAGTGGTACATGGGAGTCTGACACCTTGTTGAGTATTAGAGTGAACAATTCTCCCCCCACTCCCAAATCCAGCCTGGCTTCCCTGCAACAATCCCATGTAGTCAGGCTTTGCTTCATTCTCAAGTATCTGGCCTTTGGGAATTTTAAAACAGTGAGTCCAACAGGGCAGATGCCATCATTACTCTGCATTGCTGAGGCAAAAGCCCATTTGCTTCATCTCTCACTGACATTGAGTAATAACTGAATTAGAGTCCTAGGATCTGGCTTCACGTGAATAACAGGTGTGAGGAACAGGGGCATTGGTCCTTTGAAATATGATCTCGCACATTTTAGGACTGTATTTTATTAGCTTTGTAGTGCAATGTCATCACAAGAGATGAGCACAGCTAAGTGCATTGTTTCTTGAACGACTTGTGATTTTTGGCCGTGAGATAAAATGAGAGGACGTGAGAAAAAGGAGATGGGTATTCTCACAGCAATAGCAGTTTTTTATCTCTATCTGAGCTACCTGACATTGTTTTAACTTACTCTTGGATGCAGTGTAGGGTGTAGTATTTTTTTAAAGCCCTCACTTTGTTGAAGGTCAACTTCATAGCCCCAACTTGGAAAACCTGGATCGCTGCAAATGGTAAAAAAATGGTGCCCTAAGAGGAAACAAAATCTGAATCTCTATCCAGATGTTGGATAGAAAAAATCAGCAGGA
>NW_005842314.1:36105-43777 GCF_000455745.1 Alligator sinensis
AAGAAGTCTTCAATCTACTCATATACACTTTAATGCAGTTTTTTGTTTAGGGGTTCTTTAAAATGTGATAGTGCTGCATAGAGAGTGAGTGCTGGATAATGCTGGATACAGAAAAGAAGCATACTCAGTGACTATTTTAATAAGAGGGCAATTGTATTTAAACTGTGCCCAGAACAATGGGGCCTTAAACCTACCTCTTACTATGCATCTGTAAAGTGATCAGCACAATGGCTTCTTGACCTCAGTTGCATCTTTCAGGCTTTATTTTAATATATAAGAAAATGACAGACTCTCAGTATCATCCCTTAAATTCTTGTTATGTTGCAGGATGAATGACATCCTTAGGTTGATTCTTATGTAGGATAAGAAAGGAAGAGGAAAAGATCAAAAATGTGAAAATCAATGTTCATTAAAAGTATATTGGGATTCCCCTGCCTGTTTTACTCGGTCCTTGTTTAGTAAAACTATAACTTAGACTTTTTCTTATATTAACAGATCTTTGCACAATGTAAATCATTAATTTATGAAAGCTAAAGACAATGACAAACTGTGGACAATGTTGGGTGGATCTAGATATTACAGCAAACTAATCACTTGTGACCACAGTGGAAGAAGCAGCATTAAATATGCCCAGCAGGATATGTTAACCTCTGTTGTTTGCAAGGTTGCAATAAGCTTGTCATCCTGATCTTGAGTAGATCAAGACAAAAAGGATTGATCATTCACTGCAAAAGAAACCACCCAGCAGTGACTATGCAAAATTAGATAATTGGTCTATGATGTGAAACACCTGGGACCAGCCATTCTGCATCGAAGGCTAGGGTGACTCTTGTGTCCATGAGATCGCAGATACCATTACAGTCAATCAGTGATGTGAGGTGAACCATTGCAACTGGGAGAATATGAAACCACTAAATGATGGTGACTCCTATGCTTTACTTAAAACACTACTGGGCTTAGTTCTTTATTGCCTGTCACTTGGTGTAGTCATTTACTCCTGGGCAATGTGACTGCAAAAAGGGAGTCTAATAGTGGTATTTTACAGCTATTTTGCTTTGATGCATGAAATACATAATAACAGAAAGAAGATTCCTTTACTCTTTGTACACCTCCCTAACAAGGTCTGGCGTTGAAGGACACAGAAAAGTCATGGAGAGTGAGTGTGGGTGAAATCTGCCCAAGGGCATTATAGTTAAACACTGCTTTTAGAACTGTTATGGCAACTTGTATGCGTACAGAGCAAGGAGGACACTATCACCATTTTAAAGACCCCTAAACAAAAAAACTGCATTAAACTGTATTTATACAGGTAGGATGAAGACTTAGTTGATCCTGCTGATTTTTGTTATCCAATTTCTGGATAGCAAAACCAACCTCGTAGCATTTAGGCGTGTGTATTCTTCTGTTATTGTGGTATGCATGTTTCCTTCTTGATTCTAAAAGGAGTGAGATCCTGCTAGTAGTGGGAACTGAATTTGACTGTCTGGAGAACTGGAAATGTTCCAGTTGTTCTAATAATACTTTTTACTTGGAGACAGTAACAATCTTATACTGTTGGGTTTTTCCCCTGTTGCATACAGTATGTGATGTGTAATAATGTCCATAAATGTTTTTACGAGTTTTTAATGTGCACATTTACATTTTGCAAAGCAGCTGTCAGAATTAAATGTCTAACAAATCAGATGGTTAATCAGCATGTGAATGCACCAGGAACTCTGTCTGTGAACAAGTTGTGCTATTTTTTAAAACCTTGGGGAGCTTTACCACCAAATGGCCTTTTCCTGAGCTGTGAGTATTCCTCAAAACAGGTAATTTTGAAAATTACACAATAGTGTCACTTTTTAATGCCTTTCTAAAATTACTCACTGGGTCACCTGAGTAAGAACTGTCATGTGTATCCTCATGTTACTCAGTAAAAGTATTGTTTCTACTTAACCTCTGTATCATCGTGCATTTGTACATGTGCTGAAATCACTCAGTGGGCAGCTTCTGGTATTTCAGAAGAATTGCCTTTCGAATACACTCATCCACTGGCTTCTCTTTTATCTCATCCATACTTTTGATTTGTCATGAAGTCATTTTTTATGGTGGGCTGTGAGTTTTCAGTGGAAGCTAAGGGAGTTAGGCCTGCAGTGGGAACTGGCTATCTAATCCGCTCAGGCTTCTTGGAAATTCCCAGGTGTGATCATGTAAATAAGATCACATGAAAGTCAATTATGGGAGCTGAGATGTCTTGGGGAAACCTGAGTCCTGCAGATGGTCTATATATTATTTAATGGACCTTTGTCCTGAGAAACAAAGGTGCTAATTCTCCAGTCTGCTGTTAAAGGAAGTGGAGCAGCTAACCTTCCCTGCAAGAACTAGATGAGTCCTGGTTCTGAAAAACTGTCATTTAAAAAAACCATAGCGCTTTTTTCAACGTTAGGTTTCCACATATCAGAATCATAGGTTCAGTAGAAGAACTTAACCACATAGATATTAAAATTAAAGATGAAATAAGAGTAAGATAAATTCTGGTAGCAAATCTGTGTTAATGCTAGTGACCTTGGCTTTCCCAGATTTATTTATTTTTGGGCTTCAATTAGTGAAAAAGAGCATGACATGAAATGTCATGAGTAGGTAGAAAGAGAGACTTACAATAGAAAGGGAGTTGTACTGTAGCTATTTGATTTACCACTGCAAAACGCCAAGGCACAGATCTTTAGGTGAAGTAGATCAGCAGAGCTCTGCTGAAGTTAGTGGAACACTACTCAGTTTCTACGCTGGAAAATTCTGAAGCATCTTATGAAAATGAATGTGGCTTCTTTGATGCAGGTAGGTGGTGGTATCCCCATTTCACACACGACTAAACACAGAGAGAGATGAAATGAACTGTTTGATAGGGCTGTGCGAAATTTCACCAGCAGTTTCCTTTTGACGCTGTTCCAAGCTTGAAACAGTGAAATCGAAATGAAAGAGAGAGCTTTGAAACAGCCTCGAAACAAAACGAGGCAAGTGGAAATGTTTCGAAATTTTCAAAATGTTTTGAGTTTCGAAGCACAAGCTGGGCTTGTCTTCAGGGAAACAGAAACTAAAGTAAGGAGAGGGGAGGGGAAGAGGGGGAAGGGTGGGGAAGGAGCACTCTCATTATTAGCTGTGTAGCTGGCCAGTGACTGTCATACTTCCCTGAGGTCCCCTCCAATCCCAGTGCTCTGGGGGAGGGATGGAAAAACTGCAGAAAAGGCAGCATTGTTTGAACTGCCCTACTTTCTGCCTTGGTGTCAGTTGAGTGAGAGCGCACCTCAACACACACACACATTGTCACCCACCCATGTCATGAGTGTTGCCTGCCAGCAGCTAGCAGTGCAGGGCCCCAGAACCCAGACTCCCCCTGCACCTATCTCCTTGACAGCTGGCAGGCTTCGTGGCTGCAGCAGGGCCTAGGAGGCCTGCAGTTTTCACCCCCGTGTGCCCCAAGACAGACAGTCATTGCACAAGCACCCATGTCATGAGTGTTGCCTGTCAGCAGCCAGAGGTGCAGGGCCCCAGAACCCCCCTGCACCAATCTCCTTGACAGCTGGCAGGCTTTGTGGCCTCAGCAGGGGCCACCATCCCTGCAGCTTTCACCCTGCTGCACCTTAACACACACAGTGTCACCCATGTCACGAGTTCTGCTTGTCCACAGCTTGAGGTGCAGTTTTCCCCAAACCCCTGCACTTATCTCCTTGAAACTTGGCAGGCTTTGTGGCCTCAGCAGGGGCTAGCATCCCTGCAGGTTTGATCCCACTGTGGATTAACACATATACATGACATGAGTTTTTTGCTTTCAAAATGCTGAGGTGCAGTTTCCCTGAAACCCCTGCACCTATCTTCCCGAAACTTGCCAGGCTTCATGCCCTCAGAAGGGGCCATCATTCCTGCATGTTTCATCTAAATCAGGCCAGAAATGACAAAGTTATAGGCTGTTTTGAGCTTCCCCATTATAGCCTATGGGTGAAATGTCAAAACAGCGTCGAAACAGCAAAACTGCTTAGACAAAACAAAATGGAACAGTGGTTTTGAATCAAAACAAAATTCAAAACAAAGAGCTGTTCCATTAAAACACAAATCAAAATGGAACAGTGCCGTTTCACACAGCTCGACTGTTTGGTGGGATTTGTGAACAGAGCAACAAAGAGATGAAGTGATGGGAAGAGGTTCCAAGTAGAGATGGCCATGGAGAAAGTTTTTAAAATTCAGACAAGAACTTGAAACAGAGTCTCTCAGATCCTACATAGAGCCCCCAGTGGCTGGACTACTGGTTATTCCCAGGATAGGGCTCCAGCCATTGCCTGTTGGAGGCATTCTGCTCTGTAGAAATAATTACTTGTTCTGTGGAACAGGATTTCAACTATGATCTGCTGCCTCTCACGTGACTTTAAGGCTAACAGCTATTCTGGGGTGAGAAAAAGTCTCCCCGCATTACGAACATGAAATTCCTGTTTGTTGAAATGGGTATATATATATATGTGTCTCTCCACTGACTCGAAAAAAGTGTAGAGGTAATAGGGGTATGACTAACAGCAGAATTGGGCCCACTACATAGATGCTTTTGGGGAACCTATTGTTACCAGTCTGCAGTATTTTCTCTCCTGGGCCGCCAAAGGTCTCTCAAGTTATAAACCTTTCCTTTCCTTCCAGATGCAGCTGTAAAGAAATTACCTTAGAAATGGAGGAGATACTGTTGTGCTTTTGCTGTTCCTTGCTGACAACTTGTACTATCTTTTCTCCCTGCACACACATATAGGGCTTGATTCTGCTTTCTATATTCACAGTGAATAGTAGCTCACTCCACAAATAATCGTATTGACAGCAATGGGGTCTATTAATGGGACAACAACATATGTAACAGTCCCAGGGTCTGTTCCACAGAGATTAACAACAGTACTCCTGTATATAAACCATGTACAAAAGTCATACTATAGGCAGATACTGCTTCCTTTTTTTGTAGCTAATTGGGTGACTGCTGAGAAAGATAGGAAAGAATATGGGGAAGCAAAATTATCTGGCTTATTTTCAGGGTTGAATTTGGTACATCAGTACTAAAAAAAAAATATGTTCCTTTGGTATAAGGGAAAAGACCCTTCATCTAAATTAAATGAACTTCATTTAAATGTCATGTCTGATCTACAAAGATTTAACTTTGTGCCAAAATTTCTACTGACTTGAAAAGCAACAGAGACTGCCCCATAGATTAAACTGAATTTCCAGCCTCGGTGACATTGTTTTCTTGTGTAATTTTTGGTACCTCAATTAATACATTGAAGCTTAAAAGTCAGTATATGCAGTAGCAAAAATTGAGTTTCACCTTGTTTTTCATTGTTGAAAGAATGGATTAGATAAAGAACAGATATGGTGGCCAATAATTCCCCCTGATTTTGACAAATGTTTGCAATGATTCCCTTTAACCAAATGGAGAGTTGAACTGATCTTATTATATATATATATATATATTTTACACAGAACTAAAATGCCATTTTGTGAAAATTTAAACTATTTGCAGGAAAGTAAGAATTTTGGAAAATTTCTTAGTTGGGAATTTTTTTAGCAAAAATTGTCAGAATGGTTTGTTTTGACATTTTCAGAATGAAGAAATCTGTTTGTTCAGGGTGCAATGACTTCTCATTCCTCTTCAGAAAGAGAATCAACAACAAATATTTAAAAAATAGGAAAATAGAGAATAGGGAGAATAGAAAAAGAGGGAAAATTGAGAACGCCGTGACTTTTTTTTGATCACTTCAAACCTGTCCATTATAAACCCCCAATAAGGTAAAGACTTAGGTGTATTAAGCATATGGAAATCGATCACATGCATAAATGCAGTCTTGATTAGAAAAAGCGCAAGTGGATGCTTAGAGTTAAGTATAACCAAGACTGGAGCCTCCATATGTTACTGTCATACAAATAATAAAAACTATCATCATTTTCTTTTTTGAACATTTCTTTCATTTTTCTTAGGATAAAATTGGAACAGGGTCTACTCAAAGGAGCAATATTATATCTCAGAGTCATGTGGCTCTGACCTGATTGGAACAGGACGTCATGTGCACTTATATTTACTCATGCAGAGGTAAAAAATAGTCTATGGAATCATTCTTTGCTTTGACATGAAAAATATTGATGGAGGTACTAAAGGATTAGGCTGTTGCTCTGATTCACTTGCTAAAGTAAACACCAGCCCATACCGTAACTGGATCACATATTTGCAGTGGAATAAAGTGACTAATTTCATTTTCAGTCACATTGAGAAGAAACAGAAAGTGCATCAGGAAATTGACTGAGCTTTCTTTAGCGTGGGAATGAAAACACATGTGGACAAATGTTCCTGATGGCTTTTTGGCTTCAGTTTACCTGGTTTGACTCTCAGGATGTGTCATCCAGAAGAATAATTCAGAATGGGATTATAAGGATTTTTGATTTGCAGACAAATAATACAAATGGATTTCTATTTCTGCCTCAGAGAGCAGCCAAGTGGCTGAGTAACTCAAGGAGCTTGGTGCTGTTATGCAGTAAGGAGGGGGATGGCTCTGTTCCCAGCCTCTTGCTTCAGAGTGTGGCTGAGTTGATTCTGCATTTGTTGGGCCCTAGCTGTTCACTGACTTCAACAGAAGGGGGGTGGGGAAGAATGAATAAATGGCAGGACCAAGAGGGGTTCCCCAGTGCAGAAGGTGAGTTCTGAATATCAGTGACATGCAACTGATGGCTCTTGAGCCAAATCTAGGTACCTCCTGTGACTCTAATGGAGTCTGGAGTCTCACTGGAGCGCTTATCCTGCTCATCCTCATGCAAAGGCATGGTTTCTTTCATGGTTTCAGCAAACAGGCCTAGAAGGCCAAGTGGTACTGGGGGTGCCATTGTAGGTAAGCAGGACTGCAGCAGTGAGAGGAGGGGGTGGACAAAGGGAACCCTCATGAGCAGCTGGGATTGCTGCAGTTAAGAAATGTATAGCAAGAGCAATTTTAGCAGTAGCAGCTGTGCCAACTGCCCCAGGGGGAGGTGATGTAGGTCAAAGCTGTTTAGTAACAGAACAGTATCTGGCCAGAGAAGACTCAGGGGGGAAACAGGTAATCTGAGAGGTGGAATGAGAATGGAGATAGTGCAGGGATAGAAGCTAGATGAGAAGATTTATTACTATGCAAAGGGTTAAAATAGCAGCAGGAAATGTGCTATTTATATCAGGACTTTGTTATATTGGTTTACAGCTGGGATCATTCAAGGATCCAGGAATGTGAAAAGGGAAATGCAGAATGTATTGATTCAGAGAGCCACACAAAAATCACTTACAATGGTGTAATATTGTGTTGGGATACACAGTCATGGCCCCCAGTCATGGCTGTGTCTGTAGTGGATATAGTGAGCTTGAGCCGAAGTACACTGAGCAGTATGGTTGTGCCAGGGCTTTAGTGCAGCCCTCCGATATTCTCTTTGCTGGATCTCCATCATATTTCTTAAATGTGGGGATCCTATTTTAAATCAATTATGGAGATAACTGCATGCAGTGCTTTAGGTGTTAACCTGCTTCTGGATAAATTCCATCTCAAATAGCATTCTATAAGCCTAAACCCTTAAGTAAGTCTAAATCACTTGTGTACAGTTTGTTTCTTGCTGTAAATCATATGGCACTAGATTGTTGAATTGCATCAGCAGGAGTCCT
>NW_005842314.1:43808-46429 GCF_000455745.1 Alligator sinensis
ATTTAAAAGAAATCTCCAATTTTCAGTTAGAAATGTGGATTTGGGGTTACTTTTTTTTTTAAACAGAAAATTGGGGATTTTTTTTAAAAATCAGAGAAAACCAGGATCCCTGTTCATCAGTCAGTATACTTCAAATCAATGGAGATGTGGTGACTTATCTGTAAGGATCTAGTCCATATGGTTTTGCAGCCTGCTCTTAAAAACTTGCCACATTCTACACCACAGATACCTACAATTAATAAACTACTCAATATAGGAAATGTCTCCCTGTTACAAGGATTTACGCAGGCTAGCATGTTGTGATCCCAATCTATTAATTGGAGCCTAGGTGTTATTAACCACTGAAAACTCTTCATGAACAAATAGATATTAACATCATCATACCTTGCATCATATAGCTGAATTGCATTTCTTTTCCTCACTAATATCTCATGAGAAACCAGAATAAAGGCAAAGGTTAAAGCCATTTACCAGATGTTAACCTGACTCATTTTAGAGATGCCGATGGCATAGAACAATCTGTAAAGAAATCAGTAGAAATGACTGGAGCAGGCTAAGTCTGAGCAATGCTGGAAAATGAATACAGATGTTCATCAAAAGAGAACAAAAATTACTTTTAGTAGAACACTTGAGGCATAAAAAGTTGCATAATCTGTCAAACCACTAATTTTGGGCACATCATCATGCTGCCTGTTATTAAAAGGCTGCCATATGGCTGCAGAAATGGAGGGGTTTTGTTTAAGAGGAAAATTTCATTAGTGACAGGTTTCTTGGATCCTTGAGGTGGGGTATGCAGCTATGAAATGCCACTGCCTTTGCATTTCTGCCTATCTACAGAGACAGCAGCCACTGTATGTTCACAGTCCAGAGAAGATATACACACTGTGCTTTTCTGTGACTTAAGAGGGTTCTCTAGAAATTGCTCTGAAACCCTGCAGAGTGAACTCCTCAGCACAAGGTTTTCAAACTTGTCCAGCACAATTTCATAGAGACTCCTACACCTGCTGCACAATTTTCTAGGTTGGTTTAAAAATTCTATAGAAAAGAGATTTTTGCTGTATTATAACTATATTGAAGTACTGGGAGCGTGCTCTACAAATCCAACCTTGAATTAAATATGTACATAAAGGGAAGAATGGTGTATATTTTAATCCAGTATACCTTTTGAACTCGCTAACTGAAGAAGTGACAAGCTCTCTCTGAAGATGTTGCCTACGGAAAGTGATTAGAAGTCAGCAGTAAATGTACTGCTGTGCTGTAAGTGCTCTTTTGCAATGGAAATAACTTCTTCATGGATCTGTAAGCAGCAAATTGGATTTTTTATATTTTTTCCCAGTATTATGGTCCAATTTAACAAATGAAGAACTAACAAAATTAAAATGGCTTGCTGTTATTTATGTGTATTACAGTAGCATCTTGTTGACCCACCCAAGATCAGGGTCCCAGTGTGCTATGTGCTTTATAAAATGCATGGTGGAAGGCAGTTGATCCTTGAAGAACTGAAAGTTTAAGTAGACAAGACAGACAAGACAAAGGACTGGGAAAAGTAGTATAGAATAAGCCCCAATTTGGCACAGAGAGAATTGCCCGAGGTCAGCTAGGAAGTCTACAGCAGAACTGGTAACTGAACTGAGAGCTCCCCAACCCTGCTACAGTGCTTTAACTGTAATAAATACCATTTACAGCTTTGTAACAGGGGGCCTGCTCAGGGCCATTCTCAGAGTGGCCTGCCCACCTGTTCCTGGGCCAACCGCCTGCATTCTCACCCGCCACGCCTTGATGTTAATTATTTAATAAATGGTAATTTAGCGGGAGGCTGCCCATTTCCTGCCCCAATGCCAGGAGGCACTATCTGCGGCTCCTTTCCTCCCCTACACCACAGCCCAAGCTTCACAGATGGCATCTATGCTCTCATAATCACTGGCCCCTCGCTCTGGGCCCCAGAATCCTACTATTGAACCCCACCTGGATTCCTCCCCTCAGGTGGACTCTTCCGCAATCATACCGGGCAGCATAGCTCCCTGATCTGCTTCCCCTTTAGGTGCGATCCCCCCACCAGGACCTTCAGCTACTAGCCCTGGCCTCACCTCCAGGCCAGCCGGGACCCCAGGCCCTCAGCTCTTGGGCATTCCTCACGGTGGGCCCCCAGCCCTTCTGGTCCTGACCCCAGCATGGGCCAGTCAGGGGAAGTTCAGACAGGCCCCGAGTCAATGGCCCTTACTCTTCTCCATGGGGTCCACCTTCCCAACCCTCCAACAAAGGGGTAACCCACCCAGTTGTGGGGGCTAGGGGTTAAGGTGCCCCAACCCACCTTTCACTGGGGTGGTCACTGGTCTGGCATTTCCTGGGGTCTCCCACGCCACTGGGAGTCCCACCAGGCCACCCACTCCCAGCAGGGTGCAGTTTTAGGTCAGGACCAGGACCAGGACCAGGAGCCTCCAAACCACCCCCTACAGCTCCCCCCCCACTTACCACCAGGTGATACCAGCAGCCAGACAACATTGTTGCCTAGCCCCTAGCAGCAGAGCTGCCTTGTTTATATGCGCAGTCCCAGATCCAAAATGGCCGCCCTCATCAGGCACCTGCCAGCTGTCAGCTCCAGGCCCGTAAAGTGGCAGGGC
>NW_005842314.1:46460-50245 GCF_000455745.1 Alligator sinensis
AGTGCCCTGCCACAAGCTTCTATGCTAATAAGCCAACAATTGTTTTTAGGATCCAGTACAAAAGACACTGAAGTACACAATTAACTTTTCTCATCTTACTGTTTGCAGGATCAGGCTCTTCAAGTGCAATGATCACTTTGTTGGTTTAAGTTTTCTTAACATTAGATATGTGCATGTTGTGCTTCACTGTGTTTTCATAACAGATGAGTCACTTAGGACCCTGGCAAACATGCAAGTAAAGGTGTGATGGGATCTGATGTGGGATCCCCACAATGGTACTTCCTGTCATGTCACATGTGCAGGGCAGGAGGTATGACTGTGGGATTCAGCATCAGACCCCATTGCACTTTATTGCTAGTGCAGGGGAATCCCAGGATCATGTAATATGTACCAGGGGCCTTAGTGTAACTGTAAGAGCATAAGCAGAATTAATGGATCTTTGTGTGTGTTTGCACATTCACTAATGCACCATAATTATGGCATATTAAGTTTAGTACCTGTAATGACAGGTACTAACTTAATGCACCATAATTGGTGCTAATGCACATTAGTGCAGAGGAATGTTTTCTTGTGATGCTATTGCGCATTAGGCTGAATCTACTGCACATTAGCATATTAGCATGGGCTTTGCCTGCCACACTAATGCGCAGTGGAATTAATCTTCTGCGCCTTAACTCTCTTGTGTAGACATGCCCTTTGTGAAGGTCTTTGAGATACTCTCAGAGAATCTTGTATAGAAATACAAAAACTGTTATAAATCTGTACTATGGTACAAAGGATTCTGAGCTGCCTAAGGCTTCATAGTTGTCTAGGTATTATAGTGGAGTCAGAAGCCCCTGAAATGACTAGTTCATTCAAATCTGGATCTACAGAGACCCTGGCTCATATCCTTAGATTCTAATATGTACTGGGTATAGCAGGGGTTGCAAAAGAACTCCTCTGGGTGCATTTACATGTGATGCTACATTGCAGTAACAATGCACTATGGTGACATAACATCTGTGGACACAAACCATGATGATGCAGCTACATTGCCGTAGCAATGTGCTCCCTTGTAGGCGACGTAGGGGCTAAAAATAACTATGCACCACCAGCATGGTGTAGTATGGGCTGTTACTGCACCATCATTTAGTACTTCCCAAAGGAAGTAGTAAATGACAGTGCAGTAACAATGGTGCCTTAGGGACACGTGTAGATACATCCAGTTAGCATCATCCTGTGATACTTTAGACCTGTCCCTGAGTGTATGTTAACTTGTGATGAACAATTTGGAACATCTGTTTATACAAAAGCCACTGTACAATTAACGCTTCCCATCTTACTGTTTGCAGGATCAGGCTCTTTTGCAGGGTCAGGCTCAGCACGTGGGTGCTGAGTGCTTGAAAAATCTGCCCCTGAGCTCTTTTAAAAATCTCCCCTACAACACAAGCAACTTTCTATGACCTCTGTTTCACAATTCTTTCTTTTTCCTGCTTAATTTTCAGTAAGAAAAATGAGGGACACCATATTTGCGGGCAATGAAGTTAACTTTGGAACTGAAATGAGGGGCAATTGAAGGATAAGCAGGCTGAGGGTTGTGTGAGGATAACTTGGACAAAATTCCAGTGTAAAAATATAGCAATGTTCCTCTGAAACCAGTTTTTACATGTCAACTGGATCTGCAGTTTGGTTTCTTAAGCTATAGGAATGCTGGCATAGATATGGGTATACAATGCCTCACTGCAGCCTGAAAGTAAGTGAAGTTAATATACAGTGGTTGACAAGGCTACTGATAAGGAGGTTAGAGAGCACATATGTGGAATGTGTGAACTGTAGTAATTAGGCATTAGAGGAAACAATTAAGACTGTCAGTCTAACTGCTATAAATTTATGCTTCTTTTTTGCTTTCATTTGTGACTATTTGCAGGTTAAGCCTAAGTCTATTTAAATTAGTCTCAGCAAGAAAATACACAGGATTCTACTTAATAGCTAGGACATTTCCAGTATCTCCTGGAACAGAAGCAAATGACCTCTCTGTTTTCTCAGTTGTACTAAAAATGGCAAATATATAGATAGCAGGAAATTGCATATGCAATTAATAAGCCTGGTATTGGGGGAAATTAAAGATAAATAACAAATGTATGTATAATCTCTGCTCATCTCCTTGTGGGAACATTGCATTGAAAACATTTCCCACATAATTATGTTTTATAAACCTGAATCCTTACTATCCTTCCCAGTAATCATCTCCCATGGGATTACAGCACTCTCATGTGGAAACTAACCCTAGTAAACAATATACATTTGTTTAGCAATATGGTATTTCAGTGAAAGCAATCCTCTCAGTTGAAAAGATATCAGACCATATATGCATATACATGTGTGTGTGGGGGTACCATGTGTATCATCTAAATCTAAATAAAATTCAATTGAGGTTTTCCAATACTGTGGACTTATTTAAAATGGAAATAATTTTTTATTTAACTTTCTCCCCACTACAAATGGTATTTACTTACTTTTTCATGTTCATTGACAAAGAAACCACTAGTCAGTTTCACTTTGTTTCTAGTTTGTTTCAGTTTTGGATTCTTATGCTATATCACAGGGCTGGACTGACTAAATGAGGGTTACTATAACAGGATATACAAATCCAGATAATTCATCATGATATTGTCACTTCTGGCCATTAACAACTAGACACAAGACATATAGAAATCTTAGCAGTAATATGTGCTCAAGGTCTGCCCCCTTAAAATACTTTTATAAGCATTACCACTGGGCTATCTACTGATACATCATTCCTTCTATAACAAAGATTCTCAAGAAAGAGGTAGTTAGGTGTGTTAATCTGAAGTCGGGCAGAAGTCTGCACAGTGCAGATTTCCCACTTGTCAAGGCGCTTGCTTGCTTTGTATGGTCAGACTGATTTTTGGCCTTGCAGTTATTTCAAATCTTTGAAATCTTATTTCAAACCCCAAGTCTCTCACTGGGGTTGTAGAGAGGCAGCAGCAAGGCGCCAGACTACCATGCGTAGACCCTGAGATGGTGCAGAGTCATTTGGAGGAACTGGATGCCTTTAAGTCGGCAGGCTCGGATGAGCTCCATCCAAGGGTGCTGAAGGCACTGGCCGACATCATTGCAGAGCCACTGGCGGGAATATTTGAAAGCTCGTGGCGCACGGGCCAAGTCCCGGAGGACTGGAAAAGGGCCAACGTGGTCCCCATTTTCAAAAAGGGGAGGAAGGAGGACCCGGGCAACTATAGGCCAGTCAGTCTCACCTCCATCCTTGGCAAAGTCTTTGAAAAAATTATCAAGGCTCACATTTGTGAGAGCCCGGCAGGACAAATTATGCTGAGGGGAAACCAGCACGGGTTCGTGGCAGGCAGATCATGCCTGACCAATCTAGTTTCTTTTTATGACCAGGTTACGAAACGCCTGGACACAGGAGGAGGGGTGGATGTCGTATACTTAGACTTCAGGAAGGCCTTCGATACGGTATCCCACCCCATACTGGTGAACAAGTTAAGAGGCTGTGACTTGGATGACTACACAGTCCGGTGGGTGGCGAATTGGCTGGAGGGTCGCACCCAGAGAGTCGTGGTGGATGGGTCGGTTTCGACCTGGAAGGGTGTGGGAAGTGGGGTCACACAGGCTTCGGTCCTTGGACCGATACTCTTTAATGTCCTCATCAGTGACTTGGACGAGGGAGTGAAATGTACTCTGTCCAAGTTTGCACCCCCCTAAGGGTGAGGTGATCTTTTATACTTATTACAACAAGGCAAGACTTCATGGTTAACAAAAAAAGC
>NW_005842314.1:50889-62782 GCF_000455745.1 Alligator sinensis
TTTCCTGCTTATGCAGGGGGTCGGACTCGATGATCTATTGAGGTCCCTTCCGACCCTAACATCTATGAATCTATGAATAGATTTGCACCTCAGACTATCTAAATCAGAGATGCATAGCATAAGCTCATGTAAGCAGTGGGCTTACTTCGTTAGATGCTGTGAAGAGACTGGTGTCACAAAACACTTCTCTGGAATAGAAATAGAAGTCACTAAGCCAAGTTCTGAAATGCAGACACCTATGGGGAGGAATATGATAGCTAGGTAACAATGAAAATGATGAAGAAAAGAAAAATCGTATATACAGCCAGGACCAGAAACAAGAATCTTAGAATCCTGTGATAGGATACATCTGCCCATAATGTCATTTATACAGCAGGACTGTGGGTCTTTAGTTAGAGCTGCCTAAAAAAATACTCAACCATTTTTTTTGAGTTATTTTTTCAAATTTCTTTTTGGTTGTGAAATGTCAAGTTTTTAAATCCACCACTACAAAATCCTTGGGAACATGATTCAAAGATTTAAATCCCAAGATTTAAGAACAAACAATGAGCCAAATAAAAAAAAAGTCTAAGCATTAGTAAGTGCTGGATTGTTATTTGCCTTCTGATTTCTGAGCTTCTAGAGTTCACATTTGCAAGTTTTTCTATACAACTGTGACAGTTACCCTTCTTTTAGAATAAGCCTGAAATTGTCACACAATAATTTCAGGAGCAGGAGCTTAAAATATTAATACCATCCGACTTTCAATAAAATAGTATGATTTAGGGACACTGAAATGATATGAGATGAAAACGGAACATGTGAATGCTTAATTAGAACTTTTGATTTCATCCTATCTTCTGAAATACATTTATTAGACACATTTTATAGTTTCACTGGAAACTAAAGATGCATGTAGACAGCTTGTTAAGATTGTCACTGTCTCATGATGTGTGGATACATGAAATAAAGATGAGTTATAGTCTAGGTAGCAGATCAGCAAGTTGGCAAACATATGATAAAAGTCCACCTTTCCTTCTGTGAGGAAAAAAAAATTTTGATAAGTTGCACAGTGCAGATTTCCCACTTGTCAAGGCGCTTGCTTGCTTTGTGTGGTCAGACTGATTTTTGGCCTTGCAGTTATTTCAAATCTATTTGCTATATGAAGGTTAGTCTTCCCCAGGTGCTGGTCTCTTGGGATCATTGTTTAAATGAGAGGGAGAAAAGTTAAGGACAAGGTAAGATTGATGCAACTGAAATTTCACCTCTGCTTAATTGATCCTCAGGACTCTTCTTTGCACTGTGACACTCAGCAGAGATCACTCATTGGAGAAGTATGTATAGCTCTGTTTTTGGCCTCATTTACATCCCATTTGTTTTTGGTCCCCACTCCCCTCCTTTTATAATTGTTTTGTCATGTACAGGCTTAGGGATAAATGCAATCAGTGGAATAAACTCAGGATTTCATTCTTATATTCCTCTGGCTCCCATAGCACTGAGCCCAGTCACTTCAACTTTTCCTAACTTCCTTGGATGTATATGAGAGTAGACTGTGAATACTGCACAAGAATAAGCATAGTTTAGCCATGTATGTCAACAGGGACAAATTCTGATCCCCTGATAAGGGTTGAAGAGCTAATTAGCAGCCAGGTAGGTCTGGAATTCTCCCCAGATGAGGCCAGTAAGGAGTTGCCTGATGATGATGAGCAAGCCCTTTCAACTAGTCTCTGTAGCCATGGGTGGGCTCACCCTGTGGGATTAACTGTGGTGAGTGGGTTGCTGTGCTGATTTATAGGGCAGCACCCACAGTTGTTTCAAGGCTGCTTCTCCAAGCCTCTCTGTTTGTATTTTGGTTTTGGTCTTTGGCTTCTGGGTTTTGTACTTCTACTCTAGCTGTTGGTATAGACCATCCAGGTCCTTCTGTTTCATGACCCCTGCCACAGCCTAAGCAAAGAGAGAAAATTTTGACTGAAATGTACTTAAAAAGTTTCGGACTCCACAGTGTGGCTTAAATAGAACAGCAGAATCTGATCTGATGCCTTCTTTGTGGTCAGGAGCCAGTTTAAATGTGAGAGAGGAGCAAGAGTGAGAGCAAAAGGCTACAAAAAAGGTAATTTAAACAGAAGTTGATGGTTAGGAAAAGGAGTAATAGAAGGTGTACAGAGATTTAGAAAAGAAACTGTGCAAAGCAGGGCAAGTACAGAGTACAAGATGAAGGAAATGTACTGATACAGTGAATCAATCAGAAGGTAGGATAGATAGGAACTTCATAGACTACCTAAGATCTATAGAAAACAAAGACCCCCCACCCAGCCTGTCTCTCGCCCATTGACTCCTCAATCTACATCTTCACTGGCTGCCTGTCTTGTATGCAGCCCAGCCTCTGGCTTCTTTACTTCTCATTCCATCCAGGAAGAGCACACCCCAACTGCTGAAACTTCCTCAGCCTGATGAAGGGTTTTTGAACCTGAAAGCTTGCTTAAAAATTGTTTTTCCAACCTTTTAAGTTGGTCTAATAAAAGATATCAGATTCGTCCAAAGAACCTTGTCTGCCTATAGAAAACATAAGCTTTCTTATATAGTTAGTCTTGTTCAGGTAGGCTGCAAGGTGCACATCTATGATGCCTTCTGACTTCATACTGACACGGCTAATTACCTCCAAGAGTTAATTAGTCACTACATGTTAGCTGGCTGACTTTTGAATTGATTCACTTGTGATCTCTGGTCACTGCAGCTGTTGGAACCCTTTCCCCATCTATTCATAGAGGAAAGGGGGACTGAAACCTGTTCACTCATGGTTTTAGGTTTTAAGATCAGAAGGAACCCTGATAGTTTTCTATTTGGATGTCTCGTCTCACAGGCTATAGACCTCACAGGTTAAAAACCCTTACCTGTTGTGTTACAGATTTGAACTGGTTTCTGATCACTTATATGGATTTGTGTGTAATTTCTGTCCCTAGCCATAGAGTTATATTTTAGTGTTGCTCCAACTCCCATTAAGCACTTCCTATGATCTACAAAGGTCAGATGATGCAAGAACTCTGAGAGAGCTTGCAGGACACCCCAAAACAAGTAAAGAAGTCCTTTAATTATTGATTGCCTGCCTGTCTTTGTGTTTCCTATTTTTTTTTCTTTATATATACTTCATGCAACACAGTTGGAGGTGGTGGGAGGAGATGGGCTGGAATTGAATACAAGCTTATAGTTGCATTCCATCATTTTAGAGATGGCACAACTCATTTTCCCACTGTGCTTGTGTTTTTTTTTGCCCTCCACAGATCAGGCAGATTGCCAAGGGAAGGAAATGATTTTCTTGAAAAATGTTATTTTAAGATGCAAGACGTAAAGCGCATTTGACATCAAACAAGGACCCTGATTTTTCACCCTCCTGCCATAGGCTGCAAAATACGACGCTGTGCTTAATGATGGGTTTACTGGTGCAATTACTTATTACGCATAAAGATAAGCAGTAGGGCCAGAATTCTGATGGATTCAAGAGATGCGTAATGGGCACTTAGGTGTACCTTTAGCCAGCCAAGAGCCCAAGAGTGATTTAAATTGGCTTTGCATTAAAGGAACCAACTGTTTTAAATTTTCTGGAACAGCCTCCTCCCTCCAGCAGGATGGACAGTTTATTCCTTTACTCCTATATTATTGAGAGCCTATAAATTAAAGTCGTTTTAAATATACCATATAGGAGATAGCTTTACAAATCCTAGGAAAAGCATGCTGAATAGCCATTCACTAGCTTTCCCTGCATAAAGGGAGCCATAAGTATAAGTAAATCATCTGAAAAATATCACATTCAGGGCATATAATGGACATTATGCAAATAGAAGAAAATGCTTCTTTTAAAAAGAGAGCTCCAGTTTTATACAGTAATAATCATGAATACTTCATATTCAGGTAGCATTTTCTTGTATAGTGTTGATTGTTAAGAGGTTACTAGCTTACATTTTATCTTCACATTGCAGAAGTGACACGGGTCATGTATGCTGCTTAATAAATCAGCTGTACAGTAAACGGGAGGATCCCAACCCAGTATTGCCAACCCAGAGTATCAGAAAATCTTGGTCCCTGCAGCCTGAAACATTGTCTTAGAAATCATGTGGTTCGTATCTGAACCACATGATAATGGCTATCTGAAATCATGTGGTTCATATATGAACCACTATATATGGGTGATCTCATTTTTCTGCAATCACTGAGGTTAGAAAAAGCAGTTATACATGAAACACTGTTTCTACTGAAAATTGACGTCCATGTCTGACACTTTAAGGGTAACCCTTTCCCCACAAGATCTTGTGCAAACTGTGATAGAACTGAAAGAGTTGGCAACAGTGCAAAATATTATACCCCTAACCCTTGGTCGGGTCCTTCATGACACCCCTAATAGCTGCTGTTCCAGACGTCATAGAGAATGGCAGCATCTGTACAAATTCCCTCCAACCAAGCACTACATGGGAAAACTCTGTATCCAGTACTAGAGAACAACCCCTGTGTTTGCAGAGAGGGATGGGAGACAAGATCTTGGGAAGTGAAAGGTGTCCTAGATTGGCAACGGCAGGAGGCACCTTACAAAGTCTTTATCCGTAGTGGAAGTTCAGCACTTCATGAACTCAAACTTCTATTAAGTCATCTCCAAGTTTTACTCAGGTCTTCCACTAGCAACTACAGCTCTCTGCGGGACAGGAATTCAGTTTCACAAAGGATTTCAAGATTTTGAAACTTGTCTTTGTTCCAAATAGAGATAAAATTGACAAATGACTATGGTTTCCACAAAGGGGAATTCTGACATTCCCCCCCCACCATTTCCAGTCATTGAACTTTTGAAATACTTTATTTTGTACACAATTATCATATGCAATATCATATGCAGTAAAAAATAGCATAACAATAATTTCAAGCTGAAAAACGAAAATGTTTCATTCTGAAACCTTCTGCCAACATCAAAAACAGGACATTTTGTACTTGACAGAATTGTATTTCCCCCCTGTCTTCCAAAATAAAATTCTAGTAAAAGTAATCCAGCTGTGCCAAGTGTTTTCAGTTTTGAAGGAACTGCAGATTGCAATGGGCATGAACTATTTTTTCAGTGTCCTAGTTGTAGTCTGAGCACAAATCCATGTACTTTTGAAATCACAAAGCCCATGACAATAACCCTTTTAAAACTGTTGAGCCATATGTAAAAAGTAGTACCAAGGTTTCTTTCATTTGTGTGTCTCTATAATACCATTGTGATTCTGCTTCTCTAATACTCACCAGTTTATGAAGAAGAAACTAAATCAGCTGCCTAAGGAGGCCTATTGTATTTCAAATGTTAATTTCTATTCTGATATTTGCATAATGGCAATGTATTTACTCAGAAATGTCCTGCCTCCCACACAAGCTCAGTTTAGTACAAATAATAAAATTAATAATAAGGTAATTATTTCGGCATTGATGTTTTATCCTTATTTTCCCACAGTGCTTCTTCAAAAGCCAAGCAAAATATGCTGTCTACAAGAACAATTCCTGGACAACCTGCATCCTCTCCTGCTGCTATAAATCGGTGAGTCCATTGACTTTAATGTATCTGTGTTTCTTACAAAAAGCGAGGAGAAGCTACATGAACAATTAGAGGAGCTATCAAGCTGTCCTTGCACACACAAAGGAAAAAGGACATTTTGTGCAAAGAACTGATTACGTGCCTTGAATGAGCTGAGTTTCCACAGGGTAATTTCATTAAGGGTGGAATTCGACCCTTGAAGCTGAAGCCAGCATAAAGCTTCTGCACTCTTAAATTCCAATTAAGCCTTATTTTGTAAATTTAAGGAGTACATTCTGGTGGTCACATGGATGAATTTCACCCTAAAAGATCCTTACCCTTAGCCTGACAAAGGGTTTTTGAACCCGAAAGCTCGCTTAATAATTGTTTTCCAACTATTTAAGTTGGTCTAATAAAAGATATCAGATTCACCCAAAGAACCTTGTCACCCTAAAAGATCAGCTTTTTGGTTTATCTTTTACAGTGTTTAAGCAATGGGAATGTCTCATTGACTTCAGCAAGCTTTGGGTCCAGTCCAAATTATTAGAGCCACAGAAAGTTTTTGCACAATAGGGTTTTTTTCTTTGTCATTAAAAATTTGATATTTTTTCCCTCAAAAATTTGACTTTTCAGATATGTACATATAAACATATAATACTAGTGACATTCCTTGCCCTTTTTCCTTTTTTTTTTTACAAAATGATGAAAAATATGTTACATGTTGTGCTGACATTTTAAACCTGCTAAAATATACACATTTCCTACCTTCAGCAGACTTATGTAATTTATTGTTGTTACATTGCCTGGGCCTCATGTTTTGGAAAGGAGACCACTATTGTTCTGATAATGCTACCAAAAAACTGAGAGATAAAATAGTTATGCTCTGTGTTGTTATATGTTATATATCATTTGAACACTAATACAGTGGTGTTCTCAATAATTCCTGATTTTAGATGCCACAAATATATTCCTTTACATGATGAAATATTTTTGTTGCATTGTTTTGAGGTACATGGTATCACCATGTTGTTGTAACAAACAGTAATCCTATGTACTGGGCTGGACATTAGAATGAATTAGAAAAGAATTGTTTCACTGAATTACCTGGATAATTCAGCTCTCAAAGTTTGATAACAATAAATTGCAACACATTATGGCAGATGGAAATAAAAAGCAAATGATTACTTGGAACAATCCAGGGCAAGATGAAGACTGCTGGGTTCTTGCACTTTTGCTAAAAAGTCCAGCGACTCTTTTACATTTATTCTATGGCTTATGTGAGTCAAGAGGTACTACCTATAATAAAACAAAATCTGGCACATATCTTTTGGATACCCATCATTGTTTAGATACCTGTTCTTAATTATATATGCATTATTTCACTTGTACATTAGTTTCTGGAAAGCATGGGTACAAGTTTTCATTAACAAAGCACGGCACCCCCATTCATACTCAAATGAAAGGGCTGTTGCTCACATTTTGGTTTCAGTGGGACTTAGGTGTAGGGCCTTAAAGATGTTTAGACACCTAGGTCATGTTTAAAAATGGAACTTGAATCCTATTGGAAACATTTATCTTGGGGCCATCCGCACTTCAGGGGTTTTTATGGACCAATACTTGCATTAGCAAATAGCAGACTAATTGAATGTATGGTATTTAAGTTTCAATGTTAAAATGTAAGCAGTACAGGAAGCAGGATACTCTGATCAAAGCACTCCACTAGATCATTAGTGCCTAACCCTTGGGCTGGATGAATGGTGCCAAGTTGGTCCATGGACTGGATATGGTTTGTGGGCCTGATCCAGCTGTGCAGGGCTGGCCTGACTGGGGCCTAATCCATCTGTACAGGGCTGGGGTCTGATCCCTCTGCATGGGGCTGGCATGGCTGGGGCTGATCACTGTGTGGGGCTTGGAAATTTGGTGGCTGGGGAGTGTGGCAATGTTAAATTCCCACCACTCCCACGCTGGCAAATTTCCAGACCTGTAGAGTCCCATGGGCCAGATGATGTGGCTCTGTGGGCCAGGGGTTGAGCATGCCTGCCCTAGACTCAAGCCCCACTTTTCTAGGGATGTTGTTCAGGACCTAGGACTCTGCATACCATATTTATTGTTAAGAAAGTGAATGATAATTAATAAAACACTCCAGAACCTCAGTTGTTTGCTCTCTTGCTGGGCAACGCTTTCTGTGTCCCTCCCATCTCTAACTGGTTTCCCATTGGAAGTATCAGCTTTGAATTCTGATCTCTTACCTAAGATGTCCAGGCTTAACTCTGAAGGGGTTATCTAGTTTCATGGTTTTTAAATTGGTGGCAGGATGGCTGAGTTATTCTAGTTCAGGGATCATTGCAGGGTTCTTGCCTTCAAGGATTCAAGAGCACTACAGGAAATCAAAGAAGTAATTGGAAAACAAAACAAATCTAAATTAATATTCTTCCCATGAGAAAGTCAGTTTGCATCTGTAAATATTTGGGTGCACTTGTGTTAAGTTAAAAATCAAGGAGTAGATCTTCAGCTGGTGCAAATCAGTATTGGCTATGCCAATTTATATCCACTGAGAATATGGCCTCCAGTCTCAAGAACTTGTGTGCAGAATCCATGTGTAGAGGAGCGAGGTTTTCGTTTTTACTGAAGGATATGGCAGTGGGTACACAAATTGCCTTCTTGGGTCCAGATAAAATAGTTTCCATTTGATTTCCTCTTGTTAAAAGTATGGCTTTGAAAAAATAGTAGGATTGCCTACTATTTTTTCAAAGCCATACATTTAACAAGAGGAAATCAAATGGAAACTATTTTATAGGAAGTGTACTGAAGAAAAAAAGATGCAGTCGTTTAGAACCCAGATGCAACAGCTGATACTTCCTATGCTTGAAGAAGGGTGCTTGTGCCCAAAGGCTTGCAAGGAACTTTTTTCTAATTACTCAGCTGGTCTAATAAAAGATATCACATCTATCCAAAGAAGCTTGCCAAGCAAGGACCCGATCCCTAGAGGTCTGTGTTGAGTCAGTGGCACTGACAGATGTTTGACACTTTTGACAATCAGGCCACTTTTATTCAAGTGCCTGCATCATTTTAAGGAGGCTAACTCTGGCATCTAGGCTTGAAAGTTTTGGCCTTCAAGGTCCAGTTCACAGGTGCCACTATGAACAGTTGTGTTTCCAAGCTCTAGATTTCTATACCACAGCTCTGCACATCAGCTTTAGGTTAGGAACAGACATTCAAAAAGCTGGAGCCGGAATTGATTCAATCTTTGCAGGTTAGTCTAACCTGCAAAGCTTGAGCTGATTTGGAGGTGGATAGACATTCCCTTTTCATTCCAGAAATGCAGGCACATGCCTGCAGTGGCTCAGACCAGACGCCCGGGGGGTGGGGGCGCTAGAATAACCCTCCCTTCCTTTCCACAGAGCTGAGCTGAGGGGGAGCATGGTCAGGCCCCAGGAGGATACTCTCATTAGTGAAGGAGTTCCTCCCCCCCACAATGGTCAGTCACCCATGTTAACAAAGTTCCCATCACTACATTCTTGGGAGGTATATAACACTCTTATCTCCATTTCACAGATGGGAAACTGTGAAAAAGAAGTTGCAATGACAAAGTTAAGGTCCCTTTATTGTAAGGCTGGATGTTTTCGAATGGGTTGGAAAAGGCAAATCATGATCCATTTTTTATTTAGAAATACCAGTTTGCAGTTGGATTCACCTGAGCTGCATATTCAAGAATTGTGATTTCACAGGTTCCCATGTGTGAAGGATGCATTGATTTTGTCACTTTTGAAGATATAGCAATATTTCACTACCTGAATTTTGTATGCAGCATTCAGAAACTTCAGAGTAACAGGCAGCAAATTTACATAGCTGTGCTTGACCCTTCATTTCATCTATTAGTTCCATTATCATTGTTTTAAAAAGGTGATTGATTGCACTAAGCTCATTGCAGAGTCAACAAGATGTTTTTGTGACAAGTTAAAAGGAATGACTCATGAATCTCTGAATAGGATAAGCTAAAAATAGTTTCATGTATTCCTTCTCTCTTCTGCCTAATGTCTCCAAATAATTTCCCCAGTTGGCCATCCTGAAGTTTAATTCTACCTCTCTTTTCTGGAAGTCTTGTTGCAAATTGTTTTCAAGCAGTGCTAAAATATCAGTGAGTTTTCAGTGCATGGGTTTTAAGGCAAATACATCTCAGAAATGTAGGAACTGCCATGCTGAGTCACACGGCTGGTGCATCTAGTTTGGGGTGCCAAGAACAAAAAAAATCCAAAGTAGGAACTTTATAGAGAGCCTGTTTCCATGGGAAGCTTCTTCCTTAGAACCACAGTTAGAAGGTAACATTACAAGGATGGGGTCAAACCACAAAGTACATATCTGGATTTGAAATTTCACAGCATTTAGAATTTTTAAGGTCTGAAGAATCTGGCATAGTATATTGGGGATGAAATCCTGGTCCCATTTTGGGAATTTAGTTAATGACTTCAGTAGAGCAGGTGTTTTGCCTTGTAGCTTAAGTATTATTTACTATTATTCTTAATCTATTATTTGTATTGAATAGTGCCTTGGAACCACAGTTATCAGGACCTCTTTGTATTCGGTGCTGTGCAAGCACAAAACAAAAAGTTGGTCTCTGCTGCAAAACAAATGAGATATTATTAAAGATGAATGAAATTTCAGGAGTCAGTGTAAGTGTCTTTATTAAGAAGACCATGAACGATGTTACCCCCTTTTGTGATTTTAGTTGCTATTTCTAGAACCATCTGAATATGGGGGAAGGTTCAACGTCATTTAAAAATGATAGTTTTTAAATTTAAAAATGACTTGGGGGAAGGGGTGCAACTGACCCTTTTTGTGTATGCCTGAGGTTGGCCATACTGCATCAACTTGGTATTGCACAAAAGCAGAGGTAGTATCTGAGTAAGAGAATTTCTAAATCTTTCTCTGTCTTTTTATCTGTCTCTAAAGCCTAATTCCTCCTTGGAACCTATCATGGCCACAAGGTAAGTGTTGAGACACGAGGATGCCTTAACGTAGGGCTAGCTGGCAGGCAGCCCCCATGCTGAAGCACCCTCATGCCCCAACCAGATGCTCTGCAGCACATGGAGCCTTGTCAGAGCAGCTGGACAAGGGCTGCTCCACGTGTTGTGGAGGGGCTGGCTGAGGCACCAGCTGGGGCAGTCTCTACACGTTAGAATAACTAACGTGCTGTGGAGTTTATTAGTTTCATGCACCCTAATAGGGGAGCACATGTAGATACTGAGATATTTACTGCACACATAAATAGTCAACAGTGCAGTAAACATTGTGTGTAGATGTGTCCATTAGTTTTTGCAGCAGTGTAGAAATGGTTCACAACTGACTTGAAATTTCCATGAGCTAGTCTGAAAGCAAATTGAATCAGTCTCTTGAGATTTGTATGAATGTAAATCAAAGCCTTGATACTTTGTTGGTGCAACACTGTCAGAACTAAATAGACTTTGCTCTGTTTCAGCACAGCAATTCTGATATTCAATAGTATTTTAAAATGCTTCAGGAATTCCTGCTAGTAATTCTGTGTAAAGGGTGAAATTTGAACTTTAAAGGCCAACTCTTTACTTGATGCAACTCAATGAAGCACCATGGGTTCTCTGAGTTTTTTCATTTTTTTAAAACAGAAAATGGAACGACATTAATAGATAGTGGGAGCATCTACATGTGTGCCTTAATATGCAGGAGACTATTTTACTGCATTTTAAAGTGTCACGTAAATAACCATGACATTATGCTAATGCACAGTAAAATAGTCTGCTGCACATTAAGCATCACTAAAAAAGCATGCAAATGTGTTACTGTGCATTAGCACAAACTACAAACTAATGAGCTCTTATTTAGTACCTTACATTGGTGGTATTAAATTTAACGTGCATTAGAAAAGACACATTAATGCATGTGTAGATGTACCCAGTATCCCATCATAATCAACTTGATCTCATTCAAAGTGGGCACATCTACATGAGACTCTATGGCACAGTAGCTCATTGCTACAGCACCTTAGCGTTGCCGGGCATGCCCATGACAGAAACTCTACTGTGCAGTAGGCCTGTGCGAAGCAGCTAGTATTCACTTCAGATCTGGATTCTTCTGATTCGGGGGACAGTGATTCAATTTGGTGATTTGAATCAGTGTCCAAAATCCATTCAGCTGAATCACACAGGCCCATCCCCTGCCTGCTCTCCCAGCCCTGGTAATGGATTCCCTGCCCACCCCAGCTTCCCACCCTTTGGGAAAAAAAGCCCCGACTCACCAGGTACTGCTGGGTGTGGCGGGGTGATCCCTGCTGCCCCCCACTGCCCCATGCTGCATGGAGGGCTCTGCCATGAGCCCCCCCCCTCCAATGTCTGCCCCACCCACCCCAGTTCTGGC
>NW_005842314.1:63137-74235 GCF_000455745.1 Alligator sinensis
CCCACTTACCAGGTCCAAGTCCAGCTCCAGCTCCTGCTATAGTGGGCGGGGACTGCCCGGATCATCGAAGCTCTCCAAATCTTTTCCAAAGATTTGAAGAGCTTTGAATCAATTCAGACCTTTTTATTGGTCCCCTGATTCAATTCGGATTTGGAGATTTGGCCACTGAATCAGGCCAAATCTCCTCTGAATTGAATCAGTACCCAAAGCTTCGCACAGCCCTACTGCGCAGTAGCTCATTGCTACTGCGCAGTAGCATCTAAAAATAACTGTGTGGCAACTGGTTAAGAAAGTACTAAATGACTGCATGTGTAGATGCACCCAGTAGCATAAATCTCGAGTAAATCCTCTGATGGTAATGAACTTATTATAATTGATTTAAATTCTTATTAAAACATTTTATAGGAATATTTTTCAACCAAAAGGAAATGGTAATAAACATATTTTAGGATTTTATTTCCCAAGCAACTCTAGAAATAATACCCGAGTAAAACCAGAGTTAATATACAAAAAAACAGTTCTTCCTTCTGATGTCTATTGTTTGGAAAGTTCAGAGACTTAATCTAAGAATAAACATATTTTTAATAAAAAAGAATGTGGTTTTATTTGTTGCCCCTACAGTTTTTTGTTATAATACAAAAATAACAACGTAGACGAGTATATAAGATACATAATCTAATCATCAATATCTTCTGCTTGAGAAAGGTGAGTGAGAAACTGTTTTAAATCTGAAACTGTGTGGTTTTAGATAATTATGAAAGATTTGCGGCTGCATTGCAATGTGTTTCATAACTGACAAAGGGGTATGAAACTCTTTTCTCCTTTTTTACTATAGCATGGAAAAGACTGGAGGCTCTAGACAAGCCAGGCTCAACACTCTTTTCCATCTCTAACTTCTTTGTGTCATATCAGTGGTTGTTGTTTACTGGAAGATGGTTTCCACATGCCCTCTAGTGCAAGCTCTAGTATTTGCAGCCAGAATTTATAACTGTCTCCCTTCCAGCTTTTCTGTTTTCTTTTCAGGCCATTCCTGGGGACATATGTGCATTTTCCTCTTTACAGGTGTATTTGAGTTAAATTATCCTTGAGATTTCTTATTCACCATGTTAGGTCCACTCCTGAGGCTCATTACTTCAGCTAAACTCCCCCTCAATGTACTTGTATTGCATTTGGGTATGGGGTCATGTGAACAAGTTACCATGAAGCAAGCTGAACGGGGGCAGCAAACAGGGCAAGCAATTTGCAAGCAGTTTGCTGGGAGCAAGAGGAGGAAGGGGAAGAGAAACCAGGCACCAGATCCTATCCAGGGAAGGTAAGTGATCCAGAGCCGCCTCCGCCTTTGGCTTGCTGAGTGTTTGTTTGGTGGACTGTGCGTGTTTGGGGTGTGTGCGCTGAGAAGCTGGGATTGTTGCTAGCTGGGTTATTGCTGATTGCTGAGTAATTGCTGCCTGTGCCCCATGGAAACCCTAATGAGGGGGTGGAGCCAGTTCAGGCCCAGCAAGGTATAAAATGAGATTCCCCGAACAACCAGGGAGTGAGCCAAAGGGGGCAGTAAACAGGGCAAGCAGTTTGCACAGAGTTTGCTGGTCAGTTCTCAGGCCAGTTTGTCTCCCCTCTGAGGGGAGAGCCTTTCAACTTGGTGTGAGGAAGCAGGGAAAAGGAACCCTTTGGGACCAAGGAACAGTAAACAGGCCAGTTTTCAGGAGAGTTCGCTAGGGCAGGTATGCTTGGAAGAAGGGCACTAAAAGAGAAGAGGCAGATTAAGAGACCCAGGGAAATGGCTGGAGGACATTGCAGTGCCAGAGCCACTGCTACTGCCTCTGCTTGCACCTGTGAGGTTTCTGTCTAGGCAGGACCGCTCACCATCAAGGCTTCTTCCCAGGTCCAGGTTTGTCACTATGGGGTCTATTTGATGTCTTTGTCGCTGTGGACTGCCGCGTCAGTTCTTAGTGCCACCGATGGATGGGTGGCCGGCGGTCTTCCAGGGCATCTGGCTCTGCTACGCAGGTCCAGACACTTCTTTAATGGTCCACAGGTTGCACCTTAGGGGATGCCACGTATGTTTGGGCAGCTGGGTGCCATAAAAAAAATCAACTGATTCCTTGGGACAACTAAAGAGAAAACAGGGTGTGCACGTGAAGGTCAAAGGGCCAAAACAAGTGCTCCCCCAGGGGACACCAAGCAGAGCACCCCAGACAACGCCCACTGGCTCACAAACTGAGGGAGCTCGCCAGCGGCTACTGCCCAGTGGTACTCCGTCCGGAGACATGCGCGGAGGACACCAAGGAAAAACGCCCCGAGGTCTCCGGGGGCCTTCCCAGCCAGAGCCTCCTGCCTGGATAGCCAGATGACAATCTTGGCCAGAGCCAGGAGGAGGTTGACCAGGAGGTCCCGGGCCTTGGTGAGGCGGCAGATGGGGTGTGCATAAATCAAAAGGTGTGGGGAGTAGTGCAGCCAGAACTTGAGCAACAAGTTCTGGAGGAGGAGGTGCAGGGGCTGCAGCCTGGTGCAGTTGATGACCATGTGTGCCAGGGTCTCCCTCTGATGACAAAAGGTGCACTCGTCAGAGACCATGTCAATCCGCGCCAGATACACGCCTGTTGCAATGGCCCCGTGAAGGAGCTGCCAGCCTAGGTCCCCGGTGGCCCTCAGGATGAGCTCCGAGTAGAGGCTTTGCCACCGAGGACTGTCGGCATCGCCCTCGCCAAAGTTTGTCACTATGGGGACTGCAGCTTGCAGGTTCCTTCCAGTGATGGCCAGATGGGGGAGTGCGTGCAGTGTCAGCGGTGCCTTCTGGTGGTGTCTCTCAGGGTACAAGCAAGAGAGCTACAGGAGACGGTGGTGAGGCTCTGCATCCAGGAGTGATGAATTCCTGTTCATCGATTGATTCTAGAGGAGACCTCTGGGACTGTGGAGGAAGAACTGCCAGAAGCAGCATTAGAAAAGGGAGAGGACACGGACTAGCTGGAAGCTTGTGACCTCTAGTAGCAAGCAGAAATCTTTATCTCCACCTTCAGCAGTTCATCTGGAGAAGAGATATGGAGCCCCTAGCAACAGAGAGCAAGGAGCACATTCCATTGGTGGAGGAGGAGAGGCCAGGCCTCCCAAAGTTGGGAAGGATCGAGACCACTGCCACCAAGAACTGAAGGATGGTAGTGATTGGAGACCCTTCTGCAGGGGATGGAGGGATCCATCTGCTGACTTGACCTGTTGTCTCTGGAAGTCTGCTGCTTGCAGACTTGAATCCAAGATGTCACAGGGGGATTATAAAGCCTCATCCAGCCCTCTGACAGAGAGGGATTACTGAGACCCATCCAGTCCCATGATGATCATTTATGTGAGCACCAATGATACTGCCAGAGGAGAGGAGGATCAGGGAAAGTGTGGGTCCCTTACTGAATGGGGAAGGCAACCTTGTGACAGGATGCAGAAAAGGCTGAAGTGCTCAATGCCTTTTTCACCTCGGTCTTCACTGGCAAGGTCAGTTCCCAGACTACTGCCCTTGGCAGCACAGTTTGGGGAGGAGGTGAGCAGCCAACAGTGGCAAAAAAACAGGTTTGGGACTATTTACAAAAGCTGGACATATACAAGTCCATGGGGCCAGATGGGATGCACCCAAGGGTGCTGAGGGAGTTGGCTGATGTGATTGCAGAGCCACTGGCCATCATCTTTGAGAATGCATGGTGATTGGGAGAGGTCCCTGAAGATTGGAAAAGGGCAAATACAGTGCCTGTATTTAAGAAAGGGAAAAAGGGAGGATCCAGGGAACTAAAGACCAGTCAGCATCACCTCAGTTCCTGGAAAAATCGTGGAGCAGATCCTCAAGGAATCTATTTCTAAGCACTTGAAGGAGGAAACGGTGATTAGGAACAATCAGCATAGATTCACCAAGGGCAAGTCATGCCTGACCAACCTGATTGCCTTCTATGATGAGATGACTTGCTCTATGGATGAGAGGAGATCAGATGATGTGGTATACCTTGATTTTAGCAAGGCTTTTGATATGGTCTCCTACAACATTCTCTCAGGCAAACTAAGTAAGTATGGGTGGGATGAATAGACTGTAAGGTGGATATAAAACTGGCTGGAGCATCCAACTCAGAGGATAGTAATCAATGGCTTGATGTCTAGCTGGCAGCCGTTGTCAAGTGCAGAGCCCCAGGGGTCAGTCCTGGGGCTGGTTTTGTTTGTTATCTTCATCAACATCCTGGAAGATGGCACAGAGTATACACTCAGCAAGTTTGCAGGTGTCACCAAGCTAGGGGGAGTAGTAGATATGCTGGAGGGTAGGGCTGGATTCAGAGTGACCTAGACAAATTGGAGGATTGGGCAAAAAGAAATCTCATGAGGTTTATAAAGGACAAGTGCAAAGTCCTGCACTTAGGACAGAAAAATCCCATGCACCGGTACAGGCTGGGGGCTGACTGGCTGGGCAGGAGCTCTGCAGAAAAGGACCAGGGGGTTACCATGGACAATAAGCTGAATATGAGCCAGCAGTGTGCCCTCGTTGCCAAGAAGGCTAATGGCATACTGGGCTGTATTGGTAGGAGTATTGCCAGTAGGTCATGGGAAGTGATTATTCCCCTCTATTCAGCACATCTGGAGTACTGTGCTCAGTTTTGGGCCCCCACTACAGAAAGGATGTGGATGAATTGGAGAGAGTCCAGCAGAGGGCAGTGAAAATGATTTAGGGGCTGGAGCACATGACTTCTGAGGAGAGTCTGAGGAGCTGGGCTTATTTAGTCTAGGGACTGAGAAGGGATTTAATAGCAGCCTTCAGCTCCCTGAAGGGTGGTTCCAAAGAGGACGGAGCTGGACTGTTCTCAGTGGTGGCAGATGACACAACAAGGAGCAATGGGCTCAAGTTGCAGCAAGGGAAGTTTAGGTTAGCTATTAGGAAGAATATCTCCCTGTGTGGGTAGTAAAGCACTGGAGCAGGTTACTGAGAGAGGCTGTGGACTCTCCATCCTTGGAGGTTTTTAAGACAGTGAGACATGATCTAGTTGGGGATGGTCCTACCTTGACCTAGACTAGAGGACCTCCTCAGGTCCCTTCCAAGCCTAATTTTCTATGATTTTCAGCCAGGTTGTGAACTACAGCATTTCAGTACTCTGTAGTAAAGCACTTGCTCTAGCCCTAGACATAATGATGACAGGAACAGTCTTGGACTTCTGGGTGTGAAATGCATGATTTTTGGAGTGGCTAGCAATAGTGGGAGCCTCAGGTAGCAGAGAAATGTCAGAGCTTTGGCATATAACTCCAGCCTCTGAGACTGCTTAGCAAAGCCCTGTTTCTGGATCTCTGTCTGCCTGCTGCATTAATTACTGCAAATGAAATGGCCAATGGGAAGGGTGAGTGTCTACAGTGAGGCTAAACCCCTGGACAAAAGTACCTGTAGGAGGGAAAGGAGGCAGATGGATTTGTCTTTTCTGTATGTAGATCTGTCCAGCATATATACCAAGTCATACCCCTTATTGCTTTTCCAAAATCCTTTATGCTCCTTAGTGATCAGTAACATAATAATTGTTTTTTAATTAATTTTTAAGAGGGGCAGAGTAGGGAGCCACCTAGAAGTCTTTTTCCCCCCTAGGAAGTTCATGGAAAATCCAATCATAGAATCTAAGACCTAATTTTTTTCTGGGTTATGCAATGAATCAGTGTCAGATCCCGGATTACAGGCAGGGACTTCCTGTAGCTGTCTCCTGCACTAGTGACAAATGTTCACTGAGGGTCTGATTGTCCATTGAGTGATTTAAACAGCACCAAGCATAATGATATCCTGGTCTATAGCTGGAGCTCCTAGTTCTTAACACAACACACATCCCATTTCATAGCTTGATAATGTGAGTCTAAATCACTACCACGCTGATATGGTAGCATTTTAGCATTTGACCTTGCATTCACTTTGCACAGGTCATCACAATCAGGCACAACTACAAGCAGACATCAGGTAGAGAAAGAGTTTCCTGCTCTGTATTTTAAATCTCAAATCTTAGTGAAATGTGGAGAGAATGCCTGAAGTGAGACCCCATCCTACAGAAACCGTTGTCATTTGAATGACAAACGTCTCATTAAACACTATGCACACTGAACTAAAAATAAAGAGCATCCATATTTGAAAGCGGCATGTATTGTATTTTTCCTGAACTAATTGGCATATGTTTTACTGTCCCGGGGTTTTATTAATGAGCAATATTTCATTAAAAGCTAATTAAAACCTCTAGGCAGCTATTACTTAGAAATGGAGATGCAAAATGTGAAATCAGAGAGCAGGTGAGCAGAAAGCATAATAACTATAATTACTTCGTTGGGAAGTAGGAGGAAAGAGAGGAAAAAACCTACACATTATGCCAGTTAGAGACTTACAAATACAGTGCACTTAACTCAAGCATGTTGCTGAATATTTGGCTTTGCTGTATTGTAATTTACTGGGTCTACACATAAATGTCTTGTTTTGAGATTTTGTTCTGAAAGATCTCTCAGTCCCATGTTTTCTTGACATTATTGCTCCAGCAATGCAAAAAAAAGCCATAAGCCAGAGGGTGCCTTCAATGGAAACATTTTCTGAGGCAAGAAGGAATGAATTCCTAGGGAGTACAGAATTAAGGCAGAAATTTGAATGGGGAACTGGATAGATAAATGGAAATAAATAGTCCCTGCTCCAAAAAGCTTCCAATTCAAACAGAAAACTGATGAAAGGAGAAACCGAATAGCAGAGAAATGAAATGCCTTGCCCAAATTTACATGCAGGGCTGAGCTGAGATTAGAACCCAGGGGTCTTGAATCTTAGTTTGAAACCTGTGGCCAGAAAGGGAGTCTAAATTTCCATCTTTCCCCAAAATGTATTATTTATTTTTCCTTCTACAGTAGAGTCCTCTAGACTGCAACCTCAAACTTCTACTTCTTTACCTCAAACACCCTTCCCCCACTCCTCCATAGGATCAAGGAGGTATTGTGTGAGGTTTTGTACACACCTATAAAGGACACATTAGCTCAAAGCAACTGGAAGGAAAACCCATGCTTTGTTTCTCTGGAGACACTTGGTCACAATGATGGGAAAGCCTGTTTGTACTTGGGAAGGCCCTGGGGATCTAACATGGAGATGAAATTGGGCCTAGGTGAAAAGGTTTGTAAAATTGGTCAGTCATGAAGTCTGAAAGCCCGCAAAACCAACTGGGCAAGAAAAATGTCTATGCCATGTTGAAAATTGATTTTCTGACACATACTGTTTTGAGGCTGAAGATGAAACCAGCTTCTATGGCATTGTGTCGGGAAGTCAGAAGGATGTACAGTACTGAGGCCTGAGCAAAAAATTCTTTATTTATTGACAGACATCTTATAAACTTGCATTTATAGTGGTAAATTTAGTCAGGGCCAGGCCATCATCTGTTGTTGAAGTGTCTTAGACAATTTGGGTCCAATTTTTTTCATGAGAGTGAACCTATTGTCCTGAAACAGTACAATAACTATTCTTCTGAAATGCTAGTCCCAAAAATTAAGCACACAAGCAGCTTCAGCATAGGCCTGTTGTGATAAGGAATTTAGGTTTCCAGAAACCTCCCCCAGAAACCTGAGACAGTTGCACCCTTTTCTCTGGAGATCCTCTGGGCTGGGTGCCATGCCTGGAGTGCTAAGTCAATTAAGGAAATCCCTCTGAATCAAACTCCATGTCGTAATGATCTGGAAATCCAGTCCTGAATCTGGATTTTACATTCACACTGTACCTCTAGTAAGTAAAATCTCTCATAAAGGATACATTGGGTCTGACTCCTGATCTTATTTATGCTGGTCTTACCTTTATATAATTTTTCAGGCCTACTCTTACTTCACATTGATGAGCAAGATTAAGATAAGGCCTGATTCTACCAGGTGCTGAACAGTTTTGACTAAACAACCTCTTTTCTCACACTGGTTTCATGCGAACAGTGTAATGCAGTGTAATCAAACATGATATTATTGTATAGATAGAATTGGCATTCGATTGGACACACTTCATGTCTGCAGTTTTGGCTTCAGATGGTGAAACTCTCCTGAGAAAGCCAATGTATTCCTACTTCCATTGAGGCATCCTCATGTGCAATAGCTCTCTGCTGTTCTCCTTACATGACTGTCATAGCTATCATC
This sequence comes from Alligator sinensis, assembly GCF_000455745.1. Taxonomy (NCBI): domain Eukaryota; kingdom Metazoa; phylum Chordata; order Crocodylia; family Alligatoridae; genus Alligator; species Alligator sinensis. The sequence goes on from NW_005842314.1 coordinate 71,262, forward strand.
TCACTTGATAGTAATGAATTTGCAGTCACATCTCCTCTCAATGGGTTCATCTCCTGGACATTCATCTTTCTAATTTCTCCTGTTCCAACATGCCACAGAGTTATGAAGAGTTTAAGTGTCCATCAATTAATGTCAAAATACAATGAAATACCTATAGAACTGCACGTGACATCCACTAGAATACAAAATGAATTCACTTAATGATCAGTCCCTCTGCCACGACAATCTCAGGAATTCATAATGATGGGACATTTATGCTCAATTCATAAAATATGCATGGGCTGTTCAGTGGGCTTTTTCATTCTGTTCGGTGAAGGGATAAATAAAGAGAGTGAGCACTGCCATGATACAAGGGCCCTGGAACTTAAAATCAAAAGGGAACATTTTCAAAGACACACTGAAGAGGAAGGAGCCCAATTTGGTTGGCTTTCCATGAGCGTTGCGTGGGTGCCTGTCTGAGTTTTTGAAAAATCTCCACCCAAATTCTTGTATGGATTAAGATAGTAGTTGGGTATTCGACAGACCTATGTTCAACTTCTGGGCTGAATTCTTAGCTTGAGTATATCAGTGTGGCTCCAATGAAGGCAGTTGAAGGTCTAGGTTAAGAGGGAGTCATTCAGTGCTTCAAACTTGCTGACCAGTCTGCTACTTTTGCTCATGGTGGAGATCACCGTGTGCTGCTGGCAGTATTAGGCCTATGTGCCACTTGTATGGTCTTCTGATGGAGTAAGATTTTATTCGGCTCCGCGAAATATGGCATCTGGCTCTCAATTTGTTCTCTGTCAGCAATTCTGTAGGAAATGACTCTGGCTTCTTTCATGGCTCAAAGAATAATGGTCTTTTGTGTAACTTAATGTTGCTGCCAAGCTTATGTACAGCAATGCTGCTTGTGTTTTTCTGGTTAAAAGTTGTAGCTTAATGTATTGCTATGTATATTGTAAACATCATATTGTAAAATGTAAAGAACAGGCAACTGTCAGAACTCTGGTTAGAGTCTTAGCTTTTATAATTCCTGTCATGCTGGTTAATTTAAAATATGCTGCCCAAATATTGCCTTAACATAGCTATTTTGCTTTGATATACCACCACTAAAGAAACCTGCTGTACTGTGTCAGGATCTTGACTACTCATGCAGAGAAGATAGGATTTTATGGCCTGATTTTTAGAGGTGAAGAGCACCTGCCAGCCCTTCGAAGTTATTGGGACTGATTTTCTGCTTTGTTCCTTTGGTTTTATTCCAGTTTAACTCCACTGAATTTGTATCTATTCATTTCACTGGCAGTTCTGGCCATTTAAGCACATTTGTAAATCTGATTTCTAGGTTTGCAAAGACTCTCCAAAAAGACTATTCAGAGATAGCACCTCAAGTCAACTCTTCTCATCTGCCATAGGAACATGAAGGGCTGAATCTTTCCTGCGGAATTTGAACTAGGGATACAGGGAGGTGTATAGTGTCTGTCCAGGGGGTTGGGACTTTGTATTAAATATTCCAGTAATTACACAAGAATTTAGAAATGAGTCTTTCATACTCAGTACATGCAACAGATATGTCATTTCAGACAGTTTGTTGTCCATAGTATTAGAGTTTTTCATCTTACTGCCTTTAGATATTTATCATTTCCTCTAAAACCGATTCCTCTAACACACGCTTCTAAATGCCCAACACCTGAAAAAATGCTCTCACAACAAATCCATCTATATGGGCCTCCTGCTTGGGTTCTCACAGCCCAAAAGCTGGTCACAGTAGGGTATTCAACCGGGGCATGAGATCTTTTCTGTCTGGAGCAGCAGGAGTCTTGAGCAAAAAACTGCACGGAGTGTTGCTTCAATAAGTATCAAATGAAAATAACAAAGAGAATTGAGAGCAGTCAAACCACTTTGCACAGTAAAAATCTCTCTCTCTCTCTCTCTCTCTCTCTCTCTCTCTCTTTCTCTTCTGCATACAGGGATCCACATACAAAGTAGCAGTCTCTTTTGCTTGGATCAGTTCCCCTGATGTAATGTTTTCTGAAGCCTAAAACCATTCAGTTAATATTCCTTTCTTGACATTCCCTGCTTTCATAGTTACTTTTATATCTCCTCTTCTGAAAAAGATCCAAAATACTCCAAGACAAGTCTTCTGTAACTGGGGAGGTGAGAAGAATAGACCACTCCATGAAGTTCACTATCAGCCTTGCTGGGCCAATCTCACCGACATGGAAAGTATTTAGACATAATGGTGGTGGGAAGCCATCCTGTAGTATAGTAGATGGCTAAATGCATGAAGGCTGTTTCATGCAGGAGAGTTATTTCCAGTAGTTGCCCTACCCAACTGTGCTGTCTCAGGAAGACTGACAGTGTAAAACAGAAGCCAAACCAGAACAAAACTCCAAGGATCATTGGGTATGAATGCATTTCCTCCAACATAGGCAGACAAGGTTCCTTGGGTGAATTTGATATCTTTTATTAGACCAACCCAAATAGTTGGAGAATAGTTATTAAGCAAGTTTTTGAGTTCAAAAACCCTTTGTCAGGCTCAGGAAGTGTCAGCAGTTGGTGTGTGCTCTTCCTGGATGGAATGAAAAGTAAAGAAGCCAGGGGCTGGGCTGGGGAGTCAGTTGCCAGGCAGATTATAATGTATCAAAAATCCAATGTCTACGTTTAGTCCATGATCTCTAGTATCCAGGAGGTCGATGAAATGCAGCTCATAGGCTCGTCTCTGGGAAGTGTTGTGTAAGTTTCCCTTGAGGATCAGGACTGAGAGATTGGAGAGAGAGTGGCCCTCCTGTGAGAAATGTGCCCCCACCGGTAATTGGGTATTTCTGTCTTTGATGGATTTCCGGTGTGCGTTCATTCTGGTGCGCAGTTGTTGTTTGGTCTCTCCTACATATTTTCCATCAGGGCATTTGGTGCATTGGATGAGGTATATTACATTTCTGGAGGTGCAGCTGTAAGATCCAGGGATGCTGATGGCTCTGTTGTGGGGTGTAGTAAT
>NW_005842314.1:75866-128100 GCF_000455745.1 Alligator sinensis
CTGGGGAGCTTGTTCTTGGAGTAATTTGTTCCATTTCTTCTTTTTATGTAGGATGAATGCTGTAGAAAGTTTTTTGTAGTCTCTTTGTATCCACTGTATATTGTCAGGGAACATGCATGGATTTCTGTCTTTTAAGTTGTTGTAGTGTATGACGATTTCCTTCCTGAGTTGGTCTCTTTTGGAGTAGAGTAGGTGAAGTAGATGATTTCTAATTTTCTCGGAAGTTCTTCTGCATAGCTGTGAAGCATATTTGGAGTTGTGTGTAGTAGTCAGGGGATTGTAGATGTTTAGTCCTCGGGGAATGAAGTTGTGTTTCTTGCAAAGGCTTAGAAAATATATGTCGCTGTTGAGTTTGGCTTCTTTCTTTTTCATGTTGTACAGTTTCCATTTCAGACGGCTGAATTCGATATCTTCCATTTTGCAGGGGTGTAGGTTGTAGCCGTGTTGGTCTAAGGACACAGGCAGACAAGGTTCCTTGGGTGAATTTGATATCTTTTATTAGACCAACCCAAATGGTTGGAGAATAGCTATTAAGCAAGCTTTCGGGTTCAAAAACCCTTCGTCAGGCTCAGGAAGCTGCACCAAATAGTTGGAGAATAGTTATTAAGCAAGCTTTCGAGTTCAAAAACCCTTCGTCAGGCTAAGGAAGTTTCAGCAGTTGGTGTGCGCGGAATTCTAGTCCAAAAGAGGAGCCTGAACATGCATAAATCATAGTGCAATTAGCTGCAATGGGCCATACGTTATCAAGAGCTAAACTGCAAACATGGATAACAGAGAAGGAAGGCCACAGGATGTCGGGTGAACATGTGATTTCAAGGGACCAGGTCTGAGGGCAATGTACCTATGATAATGTAACATGGGAACACCCAAGGGTGTGCCCGTCCTCAATTGGAAGGTATAGATAAGGCAGCTGACAGTGCTGTGAGAGGGACACCTGTGATTGGGGCTTGGGTCCCTCTTTCATCTATAGAGTCAGCTCCATGCCAATGCTCTTAACTATATACAGTTTATTGAATTACAATATACATACTATCCTTATCCATTATATACACGTAGCCATCTACAGTAGATATCACCCTACAAATAAAGCAAAACTTCCAGTAAGTATTTCCAAAGATATCATTCAACAGCACTAAGGGTATACAGATAAGTATTTACAATATTAGGAACCCCCCCCTTGGAATGCTTGTCCTAATGGGCAACCCACCTTGGGGATGGCCTTCTCAACCCTGCACCCTACAGAGGCCTGGCACAACTGGTGAGTTCTCAGGATGCCTGTGCAAGGAGGAGGGGCGGATACCCAGATGGGTGAGCCAGGTAAGTTAGGGTCAATGGGTAGTGTACAGGGAACCCAGAGGAACCATTGGCAGAGTGCAACTGGATAAAAAGGGAAGGAGAGGGGATGGAGAAAAGGTGTGAGTAGGCAGCACAGCAATGAGGAACCCATTATATAATACTAAACCAATCCCATCACATATTGTACAACATATCCACAATCAGGATAACAGTCTTACAAAATATAAGGCACAGCTTTACGCAATATAAGGTGTCTACCCTTGTTTACCCCTGATGCCTACAGTCAGCAAGGGGTACCTCCCTTCCTACGGGTCTAGCCGGGAGGAAACCTTTCTCCTGGGGCTTCCCTTGAGGGGAGGGAGGGCTTATTTCAGAAATGCCTCCCATGCAGGACCCGATTCTGCCAGCAACTCACCATCCTCTCCGAGGAGCCGTTGACTGGGCCTCAGGGCCCTCAGCTCAGTCAGAGGCCCCCAGTTCTGTCTGCCTCATGCCAAGACCTCTCTTCCTGGCCCTGTGCCCCACTTTGGGCCCTAAGGGTTCTTCCAGCTCCTGGCAGGGTTTACCCAGCCTTATGCCTGGGCCTTCTCTTTCCCGGGCCCTGCTCTAGGCTCTGGGGCTCTTTTAGTTCCTTGGCCGGGCCACACTGCGGGGCTCTGGGTATCCGGCCTAAGCCGGGGCTAACCTGAGCAGCCTCGAGCTGCTCCCAGAGCCGGCTCTCCGTGTGCCAGTCTGCACACTGCTCTGTCTGGCCTTCTGCTGGGGATGCAGGCTCAAGCCGCCTTGATGTGGCTCCCAGAGCCTGAGTCCTGTGCGCCAACCTGTGTACTGCTGGGGTGAAGAAGGGATCCTGGTGGAGGCCCTCTTCAGGCTCCTTCCTCTCCAAAGTCCCTTGCCACCTCTCCTCGTGCGGCTTGCGCTGCTCCTTTTATACCCAGCAGCTTGCAGGTCCGAACTTGTCTGGGAGCTCCTCACCCCATCCCTTTGGGAAAGGGGCAGCACCAGTTTCTCCCCGCTGCCCCCTGATTGGTGGATGGGTGCCGCCAATCAGAATTGAGAATTCTCAAGCCTGGGGCTCAAGCAGGCAAGTCCGCCACAATAAGATCCTGTTAAAAAAAGTGTATTAACACAAATGGCAGACAGGGTTCTCTTTCATTAGACCAACTAAATAGTTGGAAAAAATTGTTCTTTGCAAGCTTTCGGGCACAAACACCCTTCTCCAGGGATAGGTAGAGTCTTTGGTGTTTTGTGGTCTCCTGGAGCACACACAACACCAACAGGCTCTCTCTGTGCCTGGAGAAGGGTATTTGCGCCGGAAAGCTTGCAAAGAACAGTTTTTCCAACTGTTTGGTTGGTCTAATACAAGAGATCACATCTACCCAAAGAACCTTGTCTGCCTATGTCCTTAGACCAACACAGGAACAACCAACAACCCTTATCACAAATGGGCATGAATACTTAAACTTGCTTTAATGACAGTCTTACTGCCAAGCAGGTACAGAATAAATGGATTAGTAAAAAGCTGGTCTCTGGACCTTTGTGGTAATCCCTTTAACTAGGGCTCATTAATTTTCAGGAAGATTAAACTCCATGACTTTAAATGCCCAAGTTAAAGAAAGAAAATAGCTAATTTAGCTGCAGGATCTCATAGGGAACAAAGTAGATTATTAACATTCATATGAAAATTTTCCAAATTAATGACCCAGAAAGAATATTATATAGGTTTAATGAGTCCAGCAAAATATATGCCTCTAAGAAGGGGTAAATATTGTCCATTTGTTTTGTTTGAAAGGAAGCAACACAGAAAGGCAATGCTTTACATTTAATTAAAAAGTAAATGATGCCTCATAGAAAACTTGGTGAAATATCAGGTCAAATTGCAGCCGGCATATAAAATAGGTACAAATCTATCTTTTTCCATTCTCAGTTATGCTGCTAGTAATATAACTCACCTTCTTGCATTTAGATGTAACACTGCTGATATAACATCTATTTCTCAACCCTAATATTGTGGCACTAGTATTTAAAGCTTTTGGGTTTACAAGGTTTATCTGTTCTCTAATAAGAACATAGATCTGGAATCCACCTCTTGGATCAGGGAGTCCAATCCCCTCCTGTCAGAACAGTGTGTCATATAATCCCTTATCCAACACTTTCATCAAACTAGTTAGGTTTTTTGCTTTATTCATAGTACAAGGCTGTTTCAGGACCTCTCTTCCTTGATAGGTAGAAACCTTTTATCATTTCCAACCTAAATGTATTTATGGTCAGTTTATTCCCATTTGTTCTTTAGCCAAGTTTTCCTTCATCTTAAATGGCTTTTCTACCTCCTAGGGTGCATCCAGACAAGCCCACCTGTGCCTCTTGCCATGTCTCAAAGCAGTTTGAGATGAAGCAAGAGTCATACTGGGAACAAAAAAACATTCCCTGTGCTGCATATTTCTAGCGCGGGCTCAAAATTTGATACCTGGATATCTGGGTATCAAAAAAATCCCCCGAGAAAAAAAGAGGGTTAGTGCATAGTCCAGGACTGTGCCTGGAGGCAACCAGAGGCTCAGGTCCTCCACAGAGATGCTCTGGTAGCCAGCCAGAGTGTCTCTATGCCTGCCTCTTGCCCCAGTGCTGCAGCACAGTGCCTGCCCATGCTGGGCAAACAGCAGTGCAGAGTGCAGCGACCTGGACCTGGGCTCTGTTTCAGGTAAGTAGAGGGTGGGAGGGGTTGGAGGGGAGGGGAGCTGTGATGGTGCGAGGGACTCAGGGGGAGGGGGGGCTCCCATGTGGCATAGGGCAGCATGGCTTGGCCCCAGCCACCTGGCACACAGTGCTGCCTGTGTTATATCACTTGGGCCCCACCTGGCTTGGCATGGTGCCATGCACCTTTGGGCAGCTCCGGGCCACTTGGGCTGTCCCCTGAGGCCCTGTGCACACAAGATCTGGCCTGGCATTACAGGCAGTCACTGTAGGGGAGGCAGGGGATCCAGCTGTCCTGAGCAGCGCCCCCCCTGCACCCACAGTCCCCCCGCAATCCCCTCACACATACCCACATACCCCATGCTCCCCCACATCCCTCCACACCTACCCACACACTCACCCACATCCCCCCACACCTTTTCCCACCCCCCTCCTGCAAACCCCACATCCCCCCATCATGCACTCATTGTGCCCAGCTGCCAGACAGGATGAGACCTGCTGGCAGGAGCTGTGGCTGCAGGGGCAGCTGTCCCCACATCCTGATTAGTGCAGGGGTCATGGGGAGCTCTAACTGCTCTACGGTAAGATAACCAAAGGCAAACAGCAAAACGTATAGGTATTTAGAATTCATTTTATTATGATGATAGAGTCACTGGTAGGCTTCCAACTTGCTTTAACACTGTAAATATATCAATAAAACATTGCCCAACTGATCTCTCTCTCTCTCTCTCTCTATATATATATATATATATATATTTATACACACACATATATACATACATACACACACATATAGTGGTGTTTTGTTTTAATTGTGTAAGAGCATGAATTTTTGCTGTGTGGACACGCCCCTGGTGTTTAAGCTCCTTAAGGGATTTAAACAGAGCAATCTTGTCACTTCTTTGCCTTGATTTTGCTAGGCCAGATAAGCCAATTTTTGTTGTCTTGTCTCATAGGATGAGCTCTCTATTCCCTCTTCACTGCTCCCATTTGAACAAACCTTCCTTGAACATGGATGTCGAGACTGTACATAGTAATTTAGAGAAGGCTTTATTAGCACCCTATACAGTGTACATCTCTAACTGTACTAGAAATACCTGCCTTAGTGGAGGGTGGGAAACCAGGCCAAGGAAAAGAGCCCAAGAAGTCAAGAGCTGAAAGCAATGGGAAGGACCAAGGTAGCAGGCCAAGATCAGAAACTGAAGTTTTGGAAAAACTAACCATCTTCTTCACCTAACCTATTCCAAATGGGATCAATTTATTGCATAATTTCTGAACCATCACAGCTACAACTTCATTCTTACACTACTATAACCAGAATGTCAAAACTGCTGTCCCCAAAATACTTGCCTAGGTCTTAGTGAGGTCCAAGGAAATCTGTTGCTTTACTTAATGGTACTAAGGTTATGTCCTAACAGAAGAAAAAATGAGAGAGATGTTCAACCTCCGTGCCTGAAGAAGGCTATTCTGCAGGGATAGTTAAGTTCCACGGGAAACAGGAAAGTGTGGAAACGTTTTCCTTTCTGGTCTCCAACACCAAGGCAGTGTTCTGGAAAACACTTCCTTGCAGCTATGTATATAGGCTGAGTTCATGTGGGCAGCTTATTTTTGAGGCAAAAGATAATATTTTTGGTCAAAGGGAGAGAAACTCCCAGAATAAATATCCCAGAATGATCCACAGCACATAAATTGTTGTGTGTCAGATATTCACTTGGGATGTGGGGGACCCAAGTCCAAGACCCTGCTCCGAAGGGGTATTAGAGGAACTTCAGTACACCAACCTGTGATACTGTAGGGGAGTACAGTGCTATGGAGTTTGTCTCTCACTAGGCCAATGTGTATTTCATTATTTCTACAAAGTACAACAGCCCCAGCAGATGAACAAATACTACTATACTTCTGGGTTCATTAGCAAAGCTCTGAATGAGCCAGAGCAGAGATTTGGAGTTGGTTCTTCTACATCCCAACTGTTACTCTGTGTGGTCTTTCTATGCTACTGGCCCCTTTTGGCTGGCCTGTCATTTTTCTCCTATATCCTTCAATGTTTTTTGGAAGGCCTTGGTTTTGTTTTGAGCTGAAACTACATTAACAGTAAAGAATGTGAAAACTGCAATATTTTTCTGCAAATGCCATTCCCCTTTTCTACAAACCCTTAGTGCTGAACACTTGAAAATTTGGCTCTTTTTTGTTTTTTTCAGAAAAAAGGCCCAATATATGTTTACAGAGATGAGGCAGGACAAAATGTTCTGTATCAGAAACATATTGCAAATTCTTAGGAGCTTCTGCCTGCTACTCATTCAGCTTGGGCAACATCTCCCTTAGCAGTATCCCCATTAACTTATTACTTACATAAGCTATACTTATATAAGCTTTCTATATTTGCTCAAGGGTGCAATTCACCACGGGCAAGAGCAATCTACCAAAGAAGCTACATAGGCAGACAAAGTTCTTTGGGTACATGTAATATCTTTTATTAGATCAACTAAGTAGTTGGGAAAAATGTTCTTTGCAAGCTTTTGGGAACAAACACCCTTCTTCAGACATAGGGAGAGTGTTGGTGTTTTGTGTGCTCTCCTGGATAGAATGGATGTCAATATGCAAAATACAGGTCTGTGAAAACGCAAATGTGTGGCAGTGAGGATCAGAGAGAATGGGAGACAATAGTGGGGGGTGGGGAGGGTGACACAAAAGTTGGACTGGTGATTAAATGTAGCTGGTAAAATGCAGACAGGTTACCTGGGGTTATCAGATGGTAGGCAGGATATAACGAGCCAATTAATCCAATGTCTATATTTGGTCCATGATTTTATGTACCCCTAGGGCTGTGCAAAACAGCACTGTTTTGTTTTGACTTCCATTTTGCCAGGACAGTGTTTCATTTTGAGTTTTGTTCTGTTTCCTTTTTTTTCGAAAGCACTGTTCCGTTTCGTTTTGTCGACCTTTTTTCGCTGTTTTGCCCATAGGCTATAATGGGGAAGCATGAAACTACCTATACCTTTGTAATTTCTTGCCTGATTCAGATGAAACTTGCAGGCTTGGTAGCCCCTTTTCTGACCATGAAGCCTGCAATGTTTCAAGGAGATAGGTAAAGGGGTTTCTGGGAAACTGTATCTCAAATTCTTGAAAGCAGATGATGTGTTATGTGTGCGCTAAGGCATAGCAGGGTGAAAACTGCAGGCCTGATAGCCCCTGCTGAGGCCACAAAGTCTGCTAAGTTTTAAGGAGATAGGTGCAGGGGTTTCTGGGAAACTGCACCTCAAGCTGCTGACAAGCAAAACTTGTGACGTGTGACTGTGTGTGTATGTTAAGGTGCAGCTGTTTTTCCATCCCTCCCCCAGAGCACTTGGATTGGAAGGGACCTCAGGGAAGGTTCACAGTCACTGACCAGCTACACAGTCAATATGAGAGCACTCCTTCCCCCCTCTTCTCCCTCCTTCTCCTTACTTTCTGTTTCCCTGCAAGCAAGCTCAGCTTGGAAACTCAAAACTTTCAAAATGTTTCGAGTGCCTTGTTTTATTTTAAGGCTGTTTTGAAGCCTTTTGTTTCATTTTAATTTTGCTGTTTTGAGCTTGAAACAAGTCAAAACAGTGTCAAAATGAAACACCCGGCGAAATTTTGCACAGCCCTAGTATCCAGTAGACTGATGAAGTGAAGTTCATAGGCTCATCTACAAAAGGTGTTTTGGAAATTCCCTTTGAGGATTAGAACTGAGTTTGGAGAGAGAGTGGTTGTCTTGTAAGTTGTAAGAAGTGGGCACCCACAGATAATTGGGAATTTTGGTCTTTGATAGATTTCTGGTGTGTGTTCAGTCTGGCACGCAGTTGTTGTTTGCTTTCTCCGACGTATTTTCCATCAAGTTTCATCAAATCCATCCTAAAACGTCTTGTCAGCCTATGAATTTCACTTCATCTATCTACTGGATACAAAAAGTTGTTGCTTTGTGAGGTCAGGCCAACTCTCAGGATCTTAATATTGCACTGTTAGACAGGAGGGTGTGACACAATTGCACATATGCAAACACACAAATCAATTAGGTGCATGCACACACACTACCAACTCAGGCATATACACATCCAAACCAGCCTAGGCACATACATACCTATTACCAATTCAAGCACCAAAAATTAGACAACAATCAGTTGTCAATACGCACATACTTCGTACACATATACGGATCACTAATTCGTATATCACACACATGATGACATATACGTGTGTGTGTATTCACCAGTTCACACACATACCACCCACCTACACATACACATAGGTGAGTTCCTAGCTTGGATGGTATGGTATGTATGTGTGTGTTTGGGGTACTTGGGATACCTGAGGGAAGGTTAAGGTGATAGAGAAAGTGTAAGGAGTGAAAGTTGCTGGAACTGGGATTAGAACTGGTAGATTAGAGAGAAGCTGGGCTGAGGAACTGGGGCTTGGAGTTAAGGTCAAGTGGCCCCAGGGTTACTTGAGGTCACTGGTGCAAGGGAAAAAGCCTGGTGGCAAGGAGGAGACAGCCAGGAAAGAAACTGAACCAGAAACGTGGGAGCTTGGGGCTGGAAACTAAGGCTGAAAGCTGGGAGTTTGGGGTTGGAAACTGAACCAGAAAGCTGTGAGCTTGGGGCTGGAAAGTGAGGCAGACAGCTGGGAGTTTGGGGGGGCAGATGAGTGGTGGCAAGTAGGAAACAGTCAGAAAACAGACAAAAACCCAACTTGGGGTTTTAAAATAACAGGTTTATTAAACAGACAACACACTACCACAGCCCCATGAAGCTATTGGTTCTGCCCCCCCCAACACACACACACACAAGCACTCACAATGGTAGCAGGAGAAAGAGACTCAGTGGAAGGGTTGGAGTCCAGGTAGGGAAGAGGAACAGTCCAAGTCCTTGGTTGAAGAGAGGGTGGGGGTGATAGCTACCTATCCAGGCTGGAAAGGGGTCCTTGTCCAGTAGGTGTTGTCCAGAGGGGGGTCACCAGCAGGGCCTCTGGGTGGATAGGTGGTGTGGCATGGTGCTGGTCCAGATGGAGAGGGCATCCCAAGGAGTCAGTCTTCACTAGCCCTTTTTATAGGGCAGACTACCTCTGATCTCCTATGGGGAGGGCCTGTCCAGGCAAGATCAGTCCTGTCCCAGAGGGGTCCAGGTGTTCTTACTGAGCATGTGCAGCCTTGGCGCAATGGTGGGTTGCCTCAGCTTTTGTTTCTTGAATGCTGAGGGTGGTTCCAAGGGCTGGGTCATTGGTCCAGGTATTGGCTTTGATGGTTCAGTCATTCAGAGGGAGCTACTTTAGACCTACTGCCATTGTCTCTCAAGCACCCGCATTCATCCCCATTCATTCAGGAACCAAGTTACATAGGAGAGGTAGGTATGAGTTATAGGTTACATAACAGGGCATGGGGACAAGATAGACACTTGACAAACAAAATGGAAACTTGACATGACTTATGCTAACTTACATATGTAGGTCTAAATCATATCGTATCAGTAAAACAGTAATACAGAACAATAAAAATCAATATAAACATAATAATTATACAAAAAGAGAAAAAAACAAAACAAATACGACTGGCTACCAAAATAAAATGCTGAAGCTTATTCTATGTCTTAGCTCACTTATACTTATCTATAGGGAATAGAGAGGAAGAGAAAAAGTCAGAAATGGTAGGGGAAGGGGAGGGAAAAAAAAAAAAAGAAAGACTGGGGGTTTTGCTACAAAATCATGGACTAAATATAGGCATTGGATTTATGGCACATTATAACCTGCTTCCCATCTGATAACCATTTTTCAAGAACAAAAAGAGAAAGTTTCTAACAAAGCTTTCTGATAGTGTCATCTGGTGGAACCCTAATGACTGTAGTCATCACTGAGGTGTTTGACTTTATGGATTTTGGTCTAATTTTGTGCCTTTTTCACTTGCAGTGGGATCACTGCACATGGCATATTTAATAAGATCCAACAGGAATCACTCTTCTTCTGAAAATGGAGAAGTTTGAAATGATCAATCACCCTCCTTCCCCCATTTTACTAAGTTTTTCTTGATAAAACTTTTTTTTTTAACACATTGTTTTTTTTTATACAATTCACCGCTAGATGGCACTTACACACCACAGGTATCAGAGGAAGATGTGATCTGTCAGCAGGGGACAGCAGCAGGACATAAATCTAAGTAAAATACACTAAAAATGGTCTGCCTAACTTTGCAGAAGAAGACCTAGGTGCTGGAATTATTGGGCTGCTGCAGATACTTTTGTATAAGTTCCTGTGCATAACAAATGAACATCCTTCCCTTTAGACCATATTTCCTTGGAGCCAAATAGTAATATAAGAGAAGCTGTAGTTCTTATTAATAATTTTAGCAGTATTTGACAAGCTCAGATTCCTCATGGACATTGGTGACTTTGACCTCCTCATGTCCCTGTGGGATAGAGAAGGACTATTATTCCTATGCATAGATGTAGAATCATAAACTTGAGATTAAATTATTGGGCCAACAGAGAGTGAGCAAGTGACACAGCCAGGAAATAGCCACCTGACTACACCATTCACAAGCTTGGGCTTGGGTGTAGAATATCACCAGAACATCCTAAATGATGAAATCACTAGGAGTTGAGGATGCTCAGCTATTTATAGAGCTGGTCTGTTAGGAGAAGTGCAATTTCTATCTTTGTGGGGTTGTTCAGATGTTTTCTTGTAGTTTAATGGAAGCTTCCCCACATCTAGTAGATAGTGACAAATGGTACAATTGGTTCTTTTTAATAAGATAAGGATAGGGTCATATAGAAAAATGTAATGTTCAGATTGCATATGTGTTAATATGCATGTTAATTAAAACATGTAATGCATTTGTTATGTTTATACTCAGAACTAATTTAGAGCATGCTGTTACAAAACAGTAGGTGAAATCTTGGCTTCACTGAAGTTGGTGGTGGCACTCCCACTGGTGTCTACAGAACTTGCATTTCACCTAGAGAGTTTAGCATCTGAAATGCACAGGGCAAGGTAGGCATGTTACAGTGATGGCATACCAAAGGGAATGTAACAAAGACAAGTAGGGTGAACAGTTAGGCCAGGTACAGACATTACCCTTTACCTGGTATAAGTGATAGGAAAATGGTCTATACCCATAACAGCAGAGAAGTTCAGTACACAAAACTGGTCTATACCCATAACAGAACAGAAGTTTGGCTCACGTAGACTGGTTTAAAAATGGTAGAACCTGGTCTAAGACTTGTCCCCCCATCCCCACCAAAGGGCTAATGTGTGTTCTGTTTGCTACTGATCTAAACTACACTGTTTACAGAAAACTGCATAACTTAGATCAGGGGTATGAAAAATACAGCCTGTGGGCTGGGTCCGGCCTGCCAACTGATTGGATCCAGCCAGCAGGGGGTACCTGCCAGTTGGTTGGACCTGGCCTGTGGCTGCTCCTGGGTCTCCGTATGGGGCTGAGCCCTGTTGGGGGCAGACAGCGCCACGTTCCTGCCTGCACCTGCCAGTCCTGGTCGCTTCTGGCAGGGCTGCTCCAAGTACGGATGCAACTTCCCGGGTGCTGATCATCTCACCACGCTTCCAGTGGCAGCTCCTTCTCCTGTTCCTGCCACTCCAGGTGGGAAGCAAGCTTTAGCTGGGCAGCTCCTGCCCCAGTGCACAGGGCTCCAGCTCCCAGCTGCCTTCCACCCACTCCACCTGCCTGGTGTGGGTGGCTGAGTGAGTGGAAGGCAGACAGGAGCTGAATCTGGAGCCTCGCACACTAGGGCAGGCTTCCTTCCTGCCCAGAGTGGTGCAGCAGGACCAGGAGGAGGAGCAGCAGCTGGAGGCAAGGGGAGTTGAGCAGTACCTGGGTGACTGCAGCCACACTGGGAGCAGCCCCACCAGTAAGCTGTGTGGGGGAGCCTGGTATGGGCTGCCCCAGGCAGGAGCAGGTGAGGCTCAGCCCCATGCAGAGCGCCGCAGGGGCAGCTGTGGACTGCACCACTGGGGGAAGTTCTGCTGCTCCCTCCTCTCTCCCTGCACCCCCAGCCAGCTCCTGGGACCTAGCACCCAGGCAGCGCCCTCCCCCATACAAAATGCACATGCCTCTCTCACACAGCCCTATTCACCCACCCCCCTGAACACCCTCCACACACCCCCAGGACAGGGGCAAGCAGGCAGTGGATTGCAGCTCTGCCCCAGCCCTGCACTGTCACCACCCTGCAGCCCTGGCCCAGGATCCTGGCCTTGCCCACCCATCCCACCCCTGAACACTGCTCTCCACCAGCTTGAGCTTACCACATAGAGAGTTTTGGTAAGATGTTCTAGCGCGTGGGGGGTGGTGCTGACCCAGCTTGTAACAACTCATCAAAACTCCCTATGGGGCCCCGGGCCCAAATAATTGCCCACCCCTGACTTAGATAGATTCTGCCTTGAGCTTTTTGGATGTCTGTACCTAGCCTTCAAGACCATGTCCCTGTTGTTACAGGAACTAAAGGTCGAGATAACTTCCGATTAGCATCCTGTCAGAGCTGAACTTGATTATTGTCTTCTGATGGGAGTCTTTCTCTTTCAAGGGTTTCTTTTGTGGCTGTTACACTTTAAATGCAGTCTCTGGCATCTTTGAGATGTTTAATTACTTTTCTTACTGTCATTTGTGTTGATTAGAAATAAGAAAGAGATAATCTCACACAGAGAACAAATCAACTAGTTTGATTGGCAGTGTTTTTCAGTGTCTTGTGATCACACCCCCCTGGTGCTATTAAATGCTAATGCTACAAGGCAATGCAGGGGTTTTTTCATTTTTTTTCACTGTGTGGACAGCTTCTTAGTGGAATTGCTGTCTTGTACGTTTACTTTTTCTCATGTCGGTGATCACATAATTTAAAATCAAGAGAATGTAGGCCCGGAAGGGACCTCCAGGGGTCATTTAGGCCATCTTGCTTGAAGCAGAATAAAAATACCTAGATCATCCCTGATCCATGTTTGCCTATTTCTAATGACAGGGATTCAGCTGCTGCTCTTGGTAGTCTATTCCAGTATTTACCTGCCCTTTTAACTTTAAATTAAATCTTATCAATATCAGGCTATTTCTCCAGTTTATCAAAACCCCCTTGAATTGCTTTCCTGTCCTTCCTCCTAGCTTGGTATCATCTGAAAATTTTGACAGGATTCTCTCACTCCCATCATCCAAGTCATTAATGAAAGTATTCATTAATCTAAGACTTGACTCTCTTCTGGACCTTACTTGATGAGTCCTTCCTGTTTCACAGCAAGCTCTTAGGGGATTTATATATGTGCTCTGGGAGGGGGAGGGGGTGGTGCTTTAATTAAAGTGTCTTCAAGAGCTGCTCTAATTAAAGTACCCGTAGAGTCTCGTCTATCAGCGTCCCTGCGCTTAAAAATGGTGGCAGGGTCACTTTAAATAAAGCTGGTTCGATGAGCTTTAGTTAAAGAACCCTTGCCACCATTTTTTAGCACAGGGATGTTGATACACGAGACACTGGAGTCTGCTGCACTGTGGTAATTACCACGCTTCAGCAGACTTGATTAATTGAGCCTGCTCCAATGTGCTGTGATTGCAGCGTATTGGAGCAGCCTTGCTACTCATGTATAGGCGACCTGTATAGCTATTCTTTGAGGATTGTTCTCCAGTCAGTTGTGTGCTCATCTTACATTCATTTCCTCTAGAATCTCATTCCATGGTTTGACTGATAAAACTGCAAGATTTGGTGACTTGGAGAGATGCCAGGAGGCAGCACAATAGCTTGAGCTCATCAGTCCAATGCAGTTCATTTGTACAGTTAAATACATGCTTATAAGGAAGCCAGAACTTAAATGCTTTGCCGAATAGGGGTTCATTTACTATGCTAGCTGTCCATGGGACTCCTGCAAGTATTCCATGGGCTGCAATATGAGGCGCACCTGCTCATCCTTGCAAAGATCTTTGGGGATCTTAATTTTACATCAGATCTACAGGCTGAAACACATTGTGGTGGATGACAGGCTAGATAAGAGAAGAAAAATTCCACGCATGATACTTCCTGCATCAGTTTGTTTCCCACTAGAATTGTATATACTGACCTGCCTGATCCAGCCTGTCTCATGAGAGGGGGTGGGACTTGACATAGGCACAATTCTTCACCAACACCAAATACTGAAGAGTCCTGTTTAACGAACATGTGGCATATGTCCCTGCATCCTTGCTCCTCCCACTCCTAACCTTGAGCCTGATTTTATGTTCTGTGGTGAATATTATTCCTCTGAAGACCCACACATGAATAAAAAATCAGGCTGCCCCTCTGCTGTGATCCCTGCAAAGAGAAATTGCTTAAAGCAGCAAGAAAGATGTTTAATCTTGGGAGTCTGGGACCCAGTGTTTGTGAACATCTGAGGTATGTAAGGGGTGGGGTTGCTGTAGCCTATACTCATGAGTAATGAATCTGACCTTGTAGCTATGCAAAGGTAAGCCAGCAGACTCCAATGTAAATCTTTGTTTGTGACATCAATTATTCACAAGACTCCTTCTTTTTTAGTGCCTGAACAGAGTTTAGGAGCAGAATGTATGCATTTAATATCTCCATATTAAATTCGTGATTTCTGACATGAGCTTGAGTCAGAAATCATGGAGTATGAGATTTCCTTAGGAAACCTGGAGTTTAAATGCAATTTATGTGACCTGTAGAAAACGAGAGGCCTGGTCTAGTGGTTTCAAATGTTACAGAACCAGAATCCTGAGATCTATCTCTAGCCCAGACATGCAGAGCCATTATAGCAAGGACTGAAACATTATTAAGAGTTTTAGAAGGCCCAAACATTGTCTTGCTTCAGGGCATAAATGAACTGGTAATAAACTGGTAATAAATGAACTGGTAATAAATGGATTAGAAAACTTTGTCTGTGATCATAACTACTAATTTCAAGTTAGATCTTTCTGTAGTGGTGGACATTGTCTGAAGCAGACTGCATAGACCACAGCTCTGATTCAGGACCAAGATACACAACAAATTTACACAGGTGTAATTTGCACAGGCTTTGTACACCACTGCAAACTACACTGGGCACTGGAGCAAACAGACATCCAGCTGCTCCATAGCTGGGTGGTGAAAGATGCAGTAGATTTCCTATAGAAAATGGCTACCTCTGGATGGAAGTAGACATATGAACCAGAAGCGTAACTTATACTGGGGTAATTTTACCCCTGATTTATCCAGATACAAGTACATCACACCACCAGATGGATTTACATCTTGTACCTGCTTCTTGTTCACCCTTGCAAAAATGCTGAGCACACTGGTATAAATATTTTGCATGTACAAGCATGATCTGATAATTCTCATTTTAGTTTCGCCTGTGACCTTGGGAACGCTAATACATCTATGTTCCTTGGTTTGCACACCTAGATGAGAACATTGTAATAATACTTGCTGTTTCACATGGTTATTGTGTGCCTTGTTTAGAAAAAGCTTGCAGCATTATTACTAAGAGTGGCATATTGGTGACACACTGCCAGGAGTGTGATATAACGCCAAAAGATGGTTAATGCTTATGATAAATATTGGATTACTTCAAAGCAGTTTATAAACTCTAATCAGTCAGGACAGATTCCAGAGCTTGTGGATGCCAATGGAAGGAACTCCCATTGGCTTCAACAGACTTTATACCGGGCCTTCAAGCTTCAGCTAGTAGCACATTTTTATTAACTCCACAGCAGAGAATGCCAGATCTAAAGCACAGGAAAATCATGGATCTTGCCAACGGCTACCTTAGGTGTTAAATGGTGGAATCAGGGACAGAAATTAAGCAGCCTAGACCCCCGTGCCTATCACACATCCATTCCTCCCACACTTTGATGCAATGTTAAAGGATAGCCTAAAGGGATACAAAACCAAAAGCTGCAGACATTATTCCTCAATCCAGGTAACCTTTATAGGTCTCCTGAACAATATTTTATACAGGTGTTGCTTGAACAGAAGTCAGTGTATTGTTTTTTATATCTCTTGTTGAGGGGAGGATAGTGTAAATTTTCCTCCGACAACTGAGAAAAATTCTGTTCTGATTATCATCATGTTTTCTCAACTCCAGACTCAGCATGTGCATTGGGTTACTGATGAGCCCAAGTCTATTCCTACAATTTAAGCCAACATGGTGTGATACTTTTAGTTTTGTAGTCACCCTGTATTCATGGGGCCTAGGAAACCATGCTGTCAAGACAGTGTACACATTGAGCCTGGTTGATTGCTTGACTTTTCTGGCTTGCAAATGAAGAGGTGTGCAAGCACAAGGCCATGTATGCAGGTGTATTCTGTATAGGTGTAAACTGTGGCAATATTTATTTGGATGTTTAGTTCAACAGAAGTGTGAAATTGGAAAGTATAATTCCAAAGTGACTCCCTGAGGGAGCTGTTCAACCTCACTGTCACTTAGCAAATATGCAGAAAATGTAGGTACAGGAGAGGTGACCTGAGGAGAGAGCAGCTTATGAGTGGGATGCTGCAGGGATTGAAGGGGCAGCAAATGATTGAGCCTCTCAAGGGGCTTCTCCACTATGTTGTGCAAAGCATCAAATGATCCACTCTTGATCCCTCCTTGTGGCTACTTGCCAGACTCTAGATTAAGTATGGACCTAACTACAAGTCTCAACCTCAGCACAAGACCAATTGAGGAGATACCCAGTGCAATTACACTATATGTTATGTTTTTTGGCAACTAGAGTCAACACTAACTATCTAATCAGAAAGTTCACTGAATTGTGTGAATTCAGTACAGTTAATACATCCATTAAGAACATGATCAAAGGGGAGAACAGTAAATCATTCATGTAATTAATAATCCAATTATATGAATTTGTGAAAAGTACACAAGCTTGGCTGACAATCATGACAGGCTGAATGCAGCTGATGTCATCCAATCTCAGAAGCTAAAAACTCCTGGGCCTGGGTATTACTTGGACTGGAGACATTCTGGATGTTGTAAATGCAAGTCATGCAGTTTGTGGTCAAACCATCGGTAAATACCAGATCACAGAAACCAAATGAGCGGACAGACTATTCAACTTCATCACTGCTTCTGAGCCATGGACAGGAATCAGAGAGAGAAGCAAAACCACATTGCACGTGACTATATGGTAATTATACTGCACTTGAAGGCAACTAGCTTTTTTCCTTCCCTTTACCAGTTCTCTTACTCATTCAGTCCCCATTAGTAAGAAGGCTAGATCTCTAAAGCTGTGAAAAAAAATTCCTTATCCCTGAAAAAAACATCCAATAAGCTTGTTCTTCAAAATGTTATTACTATGATCTGCATGGATTACTGAATGGAGAAAAATTGACTCCCCCGTGTTGGACAGATGGGCTTATAAAAATATGAGAAGCTCCGTCCATGGGAAAAATGACTAGTCTGCACAAAGAATGACTCACACCACAAATATTTGGACATTTGTCTCTTTCTTCCTACACAGCAAGCAAAAACAGCCACCCTGGTAACAGGCTCCTTTCCGGCTTTCTATTTTTGTGATAGGTGTGTTCCTGTGTCCTGTGTGATGATGGTGAGTTTGGAAGAGTTCTGAAAGACATGTTTGATCTTTGCCAACTTCCACCCATCTTTGCTTAAGATGTCATCACGCAGTCTGAGTGATTTGATGGAACTTGCAGAGGGTGCTGATGTCATAAGAATGGTTCAGCATTAGAGCCCATCTGAAGGCCAACTTCTCTGTGTGTTAGAGCAAAACCCACAGGTCCTAGTTATGACTGAGAGCTCACAGTGCCAAGTACTGTACACACAAAGTCTCTCATGTCACCACTTTATTTCCATTGCAGATCCCCTAAAAGTGCTGGCAGTGAGCAGAAAGGGGATGAGATAGACACCTAATTGCCCATCATTTCTCTTAGTGCCAGTGCAACAATGTTTCCTTTGATGTGGAACTAGATGTATCCCATGAGTACATAGGCAGTTTGAACAGAGATATTTAAAATAATGAGGAGATGCACTGCTTTTAGCTCCAAATGCTTTGCTTTCAATGCCAATAACAACAAAGACAGCCCTGCAAAGAATGATGTCTACATCTGGGACTGACTGATGACTTTCCCTTTTTCATTTGCACTCAGTGCACTTGAGGGTGCAGACAGAAGCACAGCTCCCAGTTATAACTTGGAATGATTTTTGCAAAGCGTTCTGAGTTAGTAACCCAGGTCCAAACAGAAGTTCACTGTTTGTTCCAGGAGAGAGGGGAATCTACCTGTGGGCTGGGAGCCTGTGGCCAGGTTCCCATGGCTCTCTGCCAGTACTCACTATTTTCAGAATGGGAGGGGGGAAAGGCAATGGAGGGAGCTCATTCTTGGGGCTCCCCAGCTGGTGCTGAAGGGTGGGATTGATAAATTGGAGCTCCCCTACTTGGGAAGGGGTGGCAACTGCAATACGCCTTCCCCACCCTCCAGAAGGGCTTTAAAAAACCCCAGACTGAACTCCCTCCACTCCGTTTCCCCCCATCCCATTTTGAATATAGCAACAGACTGCGAGCTCTACAGATACAAGTTACAAAAGACACTACATTTTGTAGTATTTTATCTGGTACCTCATGCAATGAGGGGTCAGATTTTCACCCAACTGGCTATTTTTAAAGCTCTTTGCAGCCATGCACTTGTGTTTGGTCACAGCTATAAACTACTTTCTGCAGCCAGATCAGGCAAAAATTGTCACTTCTCTTTGCACCTTGAAAGTCAGAAAATAAAATTGCAGCAGGTCTTTCTATTCCTGGAGAAGCAAGGGTCAGGGGGGGAACTCATTCTGAGATGAATCTAAAAGACACTTGCACACACCCAAATACAGGCACGCAATTAAATACTGGAGCCTGGCAAACATCATGCCTAGCTCAAAGAAAACATAATTTAATTTGGATGTTAATGATGGAGAGAGAGGAAAATATAACAGTGTTTCTATGATGTGCTTTTAAGAGATTGGAAAGATGCTGGTAGCACTCTTCCTAAATGGATCTGTGTACAATGACTAAGAAAACTTGGGAATCTTGATGGATTTGTCTTTGGCTGGCCGCAAATGAGAGTACTGGGCTATTTGTTCCATATTACTGCATTTTCAGGAAGAAAAATTGCTCATCCTACAAAAGGCCTTTCCCAGACTCCAGGGTCACAAATGTAGGGTGCATTTCATAGGCAGACCAGGTTCCTTCGGCATTTCATGCCACTTTACACCGTTAGGGCCTTACCAAGCTAATGTAATAATTTCTCAGCACTTTTCCCTCGTGCAAGCTGATAGAGTGAACTTTCTTGTGGGCTCTGGGTGCTTTCTGTCAGGCAAACTGCAAGTGCTTTCATATTTTTATTCATTAAGGGAGTGAACAGCAGAAGCAGCTGAATGTCTCCCATGGCATCGACACACTCTTTTTAAGGTGATACGAGCCTGATCTCGTCAAAATTAATGGCTTATGGTTATTTGTGCTATTATTCTTAATGGGGCTGAGCATATACTGTGCCCTGCAAGAAGGAGTCCTAGACTCATCAGAGATTTATAACACATCATGACCTGGCTGGGCTGACTGTAAGTATAAAAACTTCATTGCTAATAAGGATATGGTTCTTTGAATAAAAAGAATGCAGAAAGAAAGATACAGCAAGTTCTCAACAGTTAATCCCAGCTGCTGCTCAAACTGTTATTTTTCCATCTGGTTATAGATCACTAACAAGTCCCACAGTTACATCCATCAAGAGTGCCAAGGCCAATGTGAAGCTGGTCCGTGGTTGTGGTTTGGTGGTATGGGTCATGTTTCAAAGTATGTTTAATTAAAAAAAACCCAACAACTTTTAAAGACAGATTTGTAAAAAAAACAAACCCCCAAAAGCAAAAAAACCCTCCAAAAAACCTTCTCACCTCTTCTCCCTGGTTGTATTCAGTATGGTACCTAGTGAATTCAACAAAAGAGTGAAGTTGAGGATACTTGTTAACATTGTCTTTCTATGCACTTCAGGAATTTGAAACACCATCATACCAAAAAAACCCCCCAAAAAAGCAGAAAATGGCAAATGCTATATGAATGAGAGATGAGATAAGCAGCAGTCCAAGGAGCGGGGGAAATGTTACTTTTCCCATCTGACTGGAGGAGAGCTACTGCAGTTCTAGAAGAGTGCCCTGCACATCTTTCTGGCTCATTGACTATCATTGTAAATGAGGATTGGTCACTAGGACTGGTGAAACAGTTCCTTTTGACACAAACATCTTTGCAAAGCCATTATCTTGGAATGACCCCTCGAGACACTTGCCATGAAAAAAATGGGTTCTATGGAGGAAGTCCAGAGCCCTCATTGAAGAACATCAAGCACTCACAGTTATAATTTAGGACATAACTGTCATAGCTGGGTTCCTTCAGGACAGTGGTTCTCAACCTATTTGCCATAGTGGGCCACACTTGTGGATCTCAGTGTGTTATGGGGGCCACACTCATGCACCTTACTTCCTATGTATCCATTTAAATAATGTTTTAATAGGAAGTCACATGGGCTTCAGCAGTGTGCTGATTGGGCTGCAGGCAGCCCGCGGGCCATGGGTTGAGAACCTCTGGTCTTGGGTAACCAAGGGCTAATTCGGAGACCTTGGTTTCCACCAGCAGGGCTGATAACATCATCAGAAAGACAAGACTTAGCTCCAAAGCTTGTGCAATGAATGGACTGCTGCAACTTCCTTTGATCTCCAAACAATTGCCAAAGATTCACAGAACTGCAAGGCCAATGCTCAGCTTCTTGCTTTCAACCCCATGCAGAAGCCTTGACTCACTTGAAGCCTTCATCTTGGGAACACTTGCACGCAGGCTTACCTTTGTGAACATGGTAGTCCAATGTAAGCCAATGCCATCTAATTAAGCAGGTGCCTTTACTGGATGGAGAGCACAGCTCAGACTGTTCACTTGAATAAAAGGCAGAGCAGTGGATATTCACACCGAATGTGGGGCTCCAGGGTGCTGACTGACATGTTCTTGCTCTCTCTGTGAGGGTGGGGGGAAATCATTCCACATGCTAATTAAAAACATATGTCTTTGCCTATTAGGCCCTAGAGAAAATGATTTTTGTTCTCCTACTAGAAAGAAATGTCTTCTGATTACAAGTAAATATTTTTGCAACAGAAGGAAATCTCCTAGGAAACAGTTTTTGTAGATGAGAGTTTGGGTTGGTGTTTTATTTTTTTTGGAAGTCTAAAGAAAACTGGTAATTTGTTTTTAAATAAATGCATTAATTATTATCCACATAAACACAATTTCCCTAATTGCTCTTTAATTCATAAAAATTAAGTATAATAAAAGGGAGGCTTATATTTAGAATTACAGGGCTGGGACCTTTCTTTCTAAACCAGCATGAGTTTTGATGTTTTTGGGACACTAGGCACCCCAGTTCATTAAGACAGAACCATCTTTGCACTTTGCCAAATAAAGAATTGAAAGACTGAAAGAGCTCCGTTAAAGTTAATATTTCAGCATCAGAGCAAGACAGATTTAAAGTGCTATTAAACTCTAGCATGAGTCTCACCTGCACAATTATAGGGCTAATACCCCATGGCTCCAGGTTCTGTGAAGCAAGCGTACTTTTTAATGTGAATTTCATGCTGGATTAATAGTTCTGGAGAGTGAATTCTTCTATAGACCACAGAAGAGATATATAACAGGCCAACAAAGGCAAGCCTCCACACGTCAGAGTGAAGGCCTCACTAGCTGGAATGAAAAAAGCCAACCTCAAAGCCCTGTAAAACATTTGCCTTGATCTATGACTGCTAAAGTCAGTTAGTGCTGGTTAGGATGGGAAAAGCAATTGGATGGGAGCATTTGTGTCCTGTTTACTCCAAATGGGCCATTTACATTAGACTAGCATCTACTGATGCTGGAGCTGCCTTGTGTAAGGTGCACAGAAAAAGACCTCACAAGCTAAATTGACATGAAATATTGAGAAACAGGGGAAAAGGGAATTTACTGTTATTTAACAGAGGAGCAGTTGAGAGACAAGAGCACCCTGCACAAGGTCACAGAGGGGGTTTATGACAGAGCTAGGAACTGAGTCCAAATATTACATGTCCCAGCCCAGTGCCTTATTCCAGAAGGCAATTTGTTCTCATCCAGAACCCCAGTTCATTTTGTGTAAGCCACCATTAAGCAGCAGAAAGACAGTGAATAGTTTCATTCCTTTACACAGATGGTGAAATATTTTCAATGAAATGTGAAATAATTGAGATGAGGAGTTTTATAACATTTTGGCACAGACTCAAAGTGATCCACCTTGAATAAAAAAATGCCACAATAATAATTTTTCCTTTGAAGATGGGCTTTACTTCCATCTGCAAACCTAGTGCCCATTTTGGAGAAAGGGAATCTCCTGAGCAAAGCATGTCCTGTAAGTCGCTGGTTTAACATTCACAATTTGTAATACTGAAATATGATTTTCTCCCCATAACACTTAGATATTTCTTTTAAATCACCCGTTTCTTCAAATATTGCAAAATATTGCACATGGCCATCAAACTTACTCTGAGATCTTTCCACACAAGCTTTGTGCTCCTGTTTCAGTGAGGTTTGGTCAAACATTAGCCATGTTTCAATGCAAAACCAAAAATCATTCCAGTTTTGGACTCTGGTGGGCTAACTCATGCATCTTAAAAAATGAACCTGAATTTTGAATTAATGCAAAACTATTAAGTTTTTCTGTCATTTTATGTTGTGAATATTTCACACAGAGCTACAATATCTTAACAGTAATTTTTAAACTCCATAGAAGTATAAAAAATTGCATACCTGCCCCGACTGCCCTTGAATAGTTAGCAAAGAAGATACAAGCTTATTTCTGCTACTTGCTAAGGAAGCTTCTCTTTAGTACAAGTAGTGGAACTATATACCTTGGTGCTGAAGATTGGCTCTTCTCCCTTCTGGCTCTTCTCCCTTCTGATGCCTATATTTGTGGTTTTCTTTATATCGCTGCAGATTACCAGCAGAATGGGAAGTTTTAATGAGCTAGGGATACAGGAATGGTGAATATTTCTCTCCTTGGGAAACTGATTTTTTAAAACCTTGAATTAATCCATAGAACGGTGAGGCACAAAGGGAAAAAAGGTAGAGAGCAAGAGAGTTTAAAAAAAAACCTCAGATCATTTTCAAGAACATTTAGAGCTAAGATTTTTTTTCAAGGCCAACTAGAAATGAACTCTCTATGCAGTCATTTTTGTTCACCACAGTTCAGCTTTTCAAAGGTGACTATTGCATTTAACCACTAATTTCAATGCTAAATCCTCCAAATCAGCTTTCAAAATATTCATCTTGGCTGAACTCATTGCCAAGAGCATATTTCTACTAGGCAAAACTCCATCCAAATCCAGTGGTGTTCAGGTTGAAAAAGAACAGCAGGACTGTGCCCTAAATAAAATAATTTCCAGTTGTCCACACTCAATTTAGAGGAATAAAAAGGCCCATATTAAGTAAACACTAGATTTAAGGTAGACTAGGCGCCTTTGGTAAATTTGCTGAAAATGAACAACTTAGCCTGTCAGTTCCTAATAGACTTAAAGGGTCTTGTCTCAAACATGTAAGTGGTATTTTACTTTTATAGATATGAACCAAGTTTTTTTTTTCTTATTATGTCCAAGTGGATCCCTGACTGGTACTCTAATATATTTGGCTGCAGTTGGTGCTATATGAAGCTGAAGCAGAAGGAACTCTGTTTCTATTCCAAACATCTCCCCATATCTCCCCCAAGATACACCACCACTTGTGATTCCAAAGTCTTTTTACTTGAGATAGATGGAAGATGGTGAAATACAAAAGATGCTACCTATAGGAGTGAAACTTCCTTTCATTGCTAGTGCAAACTGATCATTTACAGTCCCATACACTGGTATCATCATGACCCACAAAAAAAATCACATCAGGTCTCTACCAAAATCATGCGACTCAATTTGAAGTTGTGAGATTGATTTTAAATGTTAAGTTGTTTTTGTTTGTCTTCATTTATGGGTCGTTGAATGGAAAGGGAGGGAGAGCAATATGGGCTAAGGGGTAGAATAGTGAACTAGAACTTGTTTCACTTGGGCTTTGTTGCAGGTTCTTCCACTGGCTTTTTGAGTGAACTTGGCTCTGTTTTCCCATTCATAAAGTCATTTGCGATTAGATAGAGAATAGAAAGATAGAGATGAATGAGAGAGAGAAAACATCTTGTAAAGGCTAGGGAGGGAAAATTCATTTTTTCAAGCATTTCTGTTCAGTCACGAGAACTAATGCTTTTTGCTTCCCTGCTCTAAAATAGAGCTGAAAATCTCTCATCATCAATATATTAAAAACTATTTAAATATTTAAGGGAAAATATAAAAAATAAGTTACCATGGTCCCTTGTAATAACAATTGCTTGCACTTCTAAAACTTTCCATCTGTGGATTGCAAAGTGTTCCCTCCAGAGGTGATGAAGCCTTATGACACCCCTTTGGGGGAGACAATTATTATTAAGCTCATGTTAAATCTTAACCTTTAGGTCATTTTGTGCCTGCAGGCCAGATTGTAATAGGCACTGCAGATACACAGAGACTTTTGAAGAGCTTATTATTATTTACATTGACTAGATAGACAAAAAAAAATGAATGAAAGAAAGAAAGAGTACACTACTGTACAGATATTAGAAGTCTGTGCCAGAACTGAGAATTGAAACCAGATTTCCTGAGTCGCAATGAAATGCCTTATCCACAAAATGACTTTTCCTGGCTAGATGCTGCTGCTGCTTTTCCTGTTATGATGTAGATACTTACTGAATACATAGTAATAGCTGTTGCAAAGGAATTCAGCTGTCTTTGACTCTATCAGCAGTTTTGCCTTGGGAAAAATAAAATCGAACCAAGAATTTTAAATATATATTATATATAATAACTAGTAAACAGAGAATACATATCACAGTCTAATTGCATTGTCTGGAAGCTTTCTCTCAGCAGCAGTATGGTGCAGCCAATGTAAAAAATAATTGGTCTTTTGTTATCTCTATCTGACATTTCTTTAAGCAAACAGACTGTAAAAAGATCAATAGATCCTCCTCTTTTTGCTCAGAAAAAAAAATGTCTTTCAGAAGTACATCATATTAGATGTAGAGGCTCTAGCCTCTCTTATGAGTAACCATCAAAAATGCCCTAATTCAAAAGCCCCATGTGAAAGACATGCTCAAAATCAGGCACTGGCAGTAGATAGAACTAAACTGGAAGCATCTTCTCTCTAGGTGGAACCAATCTCAAAGAAAGATGCCCTTGTGTTTAAGACTGAAAAGCTGTGTGTTCAGGTCCAGTTTTTACTATGGACAAATCATTTGCAGTTCATTTCTGAGCAGCCTAATGTGCTGAACGCGTGAGTTATAGGGAGCACCAGTTCTCTCTCTTCCCCTTTTGCAGGCTGTTGCCTCACCAGTCCCATCCTTTTGATAGTGCTGTGACACTGCTTGCTGCCCCTTAGTCTTGCTCTCTGGAACCTCTGTTTCCTCTACAGTGCCACCTATAAAATAAGAAACCCATTCCTTCCTCTTGCCTTTTGCTTGCTTTGTCTGTTTAGCCTGTACATTCTTTGAGGCTGGATCTTTCACTGTGTGCATATACATCACCCAGCACAGTGGGGCCCTCATCACCACTGGGACCTTTACAGTAATATGAATAATTAACATTTCCACTTGTACAGCTCCATGCTGGCCTGTCTTACCTAGGGGTAGTCCTGTCTCTAAGGGAATAATCAGAAATCAAAGTGTGCCATAATACAAACTTTTCTCATTCTTTGGATGGGGGCTATAGAATTAATCTCTGATCTCATGCCATTGTTTTATTTCTTCATTTGCATTTGAAAGAAAAGCGTTCCATTAACAATAATAATAAGGAACTAGGATATAAATCTCAGCTCATTGTTTTCCATCAGGGCAAAATGTTTAGTTTCATGCCAGGTGTATTGAATTAATGGACTGCAGGTTTAAAAGAAGGAGAGAAAATTGCCTGAGATGTTTCTGAGTTTATTCCACCTCTAAGAGCATTGATTTAATTAATCTCTCTTCATCAGCAGCAGAAAGCATGGGTCTAATTGCAAGCTCAGAAGCATCAGTTGTCCAAGTGATTGGATAGTAGTTAGGGATGAAAGGGAGTAAACAAGGCATTGATGAATGTAGGTTTATTAGGAGCTTTGCCTCATTGTCTTGTCTTGTGAAGCAGTTGGAAATTGGCTTCAAAGTAATAAAAGAAAATTAAAACACATAAAACTTTGTTAAAGTAACATGGAAGGGCCTACTTTAAACACACAAAAGAGAGAAGATTGGGACTGAGGAGTCAAACATCATTAAGACATGATCCAATCCAAAGCCCACTGAAATCAAGGGTGTAATGTTATATCAAGCTGTAACCCTTTTTTCCCAGCCATTAGATGTTTCTGTACAGTATTCTGGGTGGTATGCTGTCTGATAAATAAATGGACTAAAGCTTGAACACTGTCTGTGTGGAAAGCTGTTGGGCGTAGCTGTTCCACATTAAAAAAAAAAAATCTCCTTTTAAAGAAGAACTAAATTTAATGACCAGGATAAATGGTGGGGTACCCCAATGTTTCTGTTGGGCCTTGGAATAGCCCCTACTGAGGTCTGATGCACCCTGAACAGCTAGGTACACCATACCTGAGGTATCACATGTGAAGATAGATGAACCTGACATCAGTGCTGTTGGATGGAATATCTGACTCTGGTGATGGCAGCCTGCTCCTATTTACTGAAGGAATACCGAAGCCTAAAGGTAGATTAGGGATTCAACCCACTCTGTAATTCATTCACTAAGTTGGTACCTAAAGCCCACACTGAAATCAAAAAATCATTTCTGGTTATGTGCTATGTGTTGCGGCACATGCGTGCAAACATACTCATACACAACGAGGGACGATCTCTACCCTAGGGAGCTCACAGTCTTAACAGTTGTCATGACCTAATGGACTGGACACTTCCCTGAAACCCAAGAGACATGGATTGTCTGCCTGGCTTTACCCCAGCTATCTGCAAGGTCTTTGGCAAGACTCTTCACCTTTCTGGGCTTTAGTTTCCCATCTGCCTTGTCTATTTAAACTGTACAGGTCTTTGAGGCAGGAACCGTCTTTTCATAGGTTGGTTGCAATGGGACCCTGAACTTGGCTGGATCATCTAGGCATTGTAATAAAAAATAATCAGTTTGGAATTAGACAATATGCAAACAGTGGATAAACAGAGAAAGAGGAAGCAAGGGAGAAAAGATAACAGTGTAATACATGTGTGCTTGCTTAAGCGGGTTGTCACAGTGTCCTCACAGGTGCAGCCACCCTAACTTCTAAATTTAATAAATGAGGTGGAAAATAATGCCTCCCCCAAGTAGTTTGCCTTAGGGTACTGGTATCTCCCTTGGGAAAGCACTTCTCCATAATTATCGCTGGTGCCTTATGAAAATCAGAGCTTGGCATTCTTCCCTTACCTAGGAAGCTCTGCTGCTCTCTGAGCTGCCTTTAACCTATTTTCTAGTATAGACTTTTAAAAGTGTAGAATGGTTTATTCAGGGATGATTGTGACTTGAGTAGAGGGTTGGGCTAGACCTCTAGGCTAAGTACAGACAATCAAAAAGTCTGAGTCTGAATCAATTTAATCTTTGCTGGTTACTCTAAGCCGCATAGATTGAACCAATAAGCAAGTGAACAGGCATTCACTTTTGAATCTGGAAATGTAGCCACATGTCTGCAATGACCCAGGCCAGAAGCCAAGGGATATTAGTGTGTGCCTCCCTGCAGACAGTTTGGGCCAAGGCTAGCCCACCCTGCTAGTGGGGTTTGCAGGGGAAGTGCAAGGCATCCTAGGATGCTGGGAGACTGTGAGTTACCTTGAATCTGGAGGGGATCTGGGACAGAAGTTCAATAAACTGATTTAACCTAAATCAGTTAAGTCTGATGCTATATCCATCCAGGTTTATCTTAAATCAATTTTTGGCCATTTTGAAATCAGTTTACGTGCACTGAACTTCTGTTGTGTTATAGACTTGAACTGTTTTCCAACAATTTGTACCAGTTTATGTGTAATTTCTGTCCCTAACCCTGCATCCAGCCATACTTCTCTATGATTGTATAAGTTTCTAATTCCTGAATAAAGTGTTATAAGCAAATTAAGTCATCACTCTTGGTTGCTGATGATAATGCAAGTATCAAAAAGTGAGAAACTTAAACATTATACAGACAGCCCTTTAAAACTTTTAGTTTTTCCCCACAAAGATTTAGGGCTAACAATGAATGTCTTTAGAATGTCTTTTCTTGCTTCAACACATGAGAATTCGTGGAGAGCATAGACAGATCAGTTTGAAATCCAGGCACATCTCTAGCACACAAAACAGGACAAACACTAGCCCAAGGCAGCTAAATATTCGGAGTGGAAAAAACGCAGAGTAATTGTTTATGTTAGTGGCTGCAAACTGCTAAAAGTAAATATTTCCTGGCATGCCCAGGGCAGCAGAATCCCTCAGGCCAGCCCTATGGAAGTGACAGGACTTATTCTATTATTTCCAGGCATGCACACCTTGTCTGTTACCAGTTACTTGCTCTGTACTAAGGCTTGGCATTGAGGTTCAACATCTGCTCCTAATAGAAAGCACTGCAACTGAAGTCAGTGAAAGTGGACATCAATCTAAATGGGAGTAGAATTTGGCCAAAAAGAATTGTAGGAATTAATTTTGCATTTCCAGGGAGTAAACTCAAGATAGAAGTTGTCTTGGTCCTTCTGCAATGGAACCTTGTCTTTGTTTTGAGTAAGTAATAAAAGTCAGATATGCCTTGAGAGACAAATCTGCACTTGGATGCATTGGTATAAAATTTGAACTGCCGCTTCCCTCCCCACTCTCCTCCCCAGACATTCAAATATCAGCTAACCAAGTCCTTAGCCTTACTTCAGGGGCTTCACCACAAGACTTTCCTTTTTTTCTGGATGAAATGGTAGTCAAAAACATTGCTGGGATTGTTTAAGGAACCTGAAAGATTTCAGCACTCACTTCCCATTGCCATTAAATGGCCTCTGAGCACTGAAATCCCTAACAAATCTTTGAAAATCCCAGTCTGTACATAATAATACAAAATCCTGTCATTCCTTAAACTTAGTCAACATCTCTTAGGTGACATTTCATAGGATTCAGGGCCAAAGAACTGTCATGATGTTTTCTACATAGCAGAATTCCCAAATGCAGAGGATTTGCCACAATGACCACATCCAGAGATGCCGGCATGTGTGGTTTGTGGTGCCATAAAATCACAAACTGCAAATGGGGAATGTTAAAACGTGCCCCATGCTTCAGATTTGCAGTGTGGGGCCAAAATTTGCTACCAGGAAACCACAGGAGTGAAAAAAAGTGCCGGGGAAAAGAATTGGTGTGATACATGCAACAGGAGCATGCACCAGAAGACACGGAGGCTCAGTCTTCCAGGGAGTGTCTCTACTCCTGCAGTTGTCCTCTGGCTCCTCCAGCATGCCAGGCAGAGCCAGGCAAGGGCAGTTTGCTCAAAGTGGGACAATTTATCCCTCATGGAAGCACACGTGCTGGGGCATGCACTGCAGCAAAAAGTAGCAGCACAAATTTGTACAGCTACTATTTTTGCCATTGGAAGCGCACACTCCTGCACATCTGGACATGGCCATTGTGTCAGCTGTTGTCTCCCTAAGTCCTGAATCCTTCCATTGGCAGTAGAAAAACTGTAATTATTGAGGGGAAGCTTAAACCCCTCCAAAATGTACCATTTAGCAGTGTGGTACATACCCTGGGGACTATGATGGGGTTACCACCATTGCAGGATACCTTCCAAGCGTTGAGCATTTTTAGGTTTGAGATTAATTTAGAGTGAGAAACACAGATACCAGCTGCAGGATGTGCATGTGATTAGGGGATTGACTGCTAGAGCTGGGTTCTATCCCTAGCTCTAATACTAATGAAACTATGTACGGATTAATTTGCATAAGTCGTAAATGCCCCCCAAATACCCCAGGGAGCAAGAAACTTTCTCAGCCTGCAATGCAGAGACCATTGCTCTGTACACATGTCTATACCAATGTGTTGTGTAGAAAATCACATAGGCGGACAGTATTGCTGAAGTTCTAATGTGTTAGAAATGTCTGAGCAAAAGAGATACAGCACTTGGATGTGACCTCAACAGTGTGACTTCATGGGTCAGATCCTACCAAGTGTCAAAATGCAGCATGCAAGGTTTTGAGCACAATCTTATTCCATGAATGTGGCAGGAGGTTGGTGTTCAGCACCTCACAACGTCAGTGAGAGTTGAAAATACCCAGGACCTTGCACCTTTGGATCCCAGAAGCTCAGGAGTAAGGCATAGAGTGACTGCAAACAGAGTGTGAAAAGTCACACTGCTGGAAGACTGAGAATATTTGTGATGGATCTTTCCAAGAGTGAAAACTCTCCTGTCTTGTTCTTGCATTTGGCTAGCACCTGTCAGAAAAGATTAGGAGTAGGAAGATGACATGGAGTTAAGAAAAAGAAGATTTCTAGTGGCCCAAAACAGTGATAAAACCCGCTGTGCCACTGAATGGTATTTCAAATGGCTTTCTGCACCTGAAACCTGACTTTTTAGTAAAAAGCAGTGACAGGAAAAGTAAAACTGTATGTATTGCTGGTAAGTTTTGAAAGCAATTGTCATGTGTTCCTCAGAGAAAATGTCTAGGTTTAAAGGGCAGAGTTTTCTCAAACAATGTGTAATTTGGGTGTCCAACTTGAGATGCTGTCAACCTAACTTTTAGAGGTTGGGGGCTCACCATTTGGTCAGAATTAGGCACCTTTAAAATGGCTTAATTTGGGCAGTCAAAATCATTAGTGTTTTTGGAAAATATTGGCTGAGCTCATTGTTGAAGTTTATAGTGCTACATGTCGGTATAGACTTAGCTAACAAGTGGAGGAGCCATGTCCTAAAGTTGGAACAGAGGAAACTTGGGTTTTATTCCAGCTTTACAACCAGTCATACAAGTGTAGGCAAATCACTCACCTTCCTTTATGCCTGTTGTCTCTCAAATTTTTTGTCTCCCTCGTCTACTTAGAATAAGAACTCTTCAGGGCAGGAACTCTGTGTGCCAGGGCCCCAAATCTTGGTTTTGTACTCTAAGAGCATATCCTCAGAGGCTTCTTATTTAGGCTCCAGGAAGAAGGGGAGCTAGAAGATTCTCAGAGTGTGGTGATTGATGATACTTTTAAGTGTGAACCTGACCCCTCTGTTCAGAGGGTCAGGGCAAAGCCCATGCCCCATTTGATTCCTCCTTCAGTTCTGGTAAGAGGAGATAGAAGGATATTGAAATTTTTTCAGAATTTGACTCCTTGGTGTGTACACATGTACTATGCTGACTTAAAATAAGGTGTCTTAACTAAGTCGATTTAAGGCAAGCCATATCGGACCGTATGCATGTTCAGCTCCCTGACAGGGTGGCAGCCATCTTGTGAGCTACATTGACTTAACTAATGCAACTCAGGATAATACACCTTGGTGGGTTATTATCTTGTGCCGCAATTAGGTCGACTCTACTCCACATATTATGTGTATGTTCTGACTGTTAAGTCAACTTAAAAAAAGTTAAGTCAGCTTGACTGTCAGAAAGTTAGTATGTGTATATGCACTCCTTGGCCACATCGAGAGGAGCGCAGCCGTGCAGTATGTGGCACTGCAAACATGTCTGTGGTGCTACATACTGCACATTTAGATGTTCTCCATGATTCAAGGGTTCACTGCCCATGCATGTGCTGCTCCACCTTTTTTTCCCCATGGCTTTTTTTTGACTCCTGGATATCCAGGGGTAAAAAAAATAACCCTGGAAAAAAAAGCAGAGCAGCGTATGCATAGGCAGCATGCACTGCTTAGAAGTGGAGCCGGGCAATCCAAAGCCATGCTTTGGCTGCCGGCCAAGGTCCATGCAGCAGAATCGCTGCTGCTGCAGCCCTGGGAGGCCCTGAGGACCCCAGGTAAAGTAAGAGACCCCCAGGAAAGTCACCTTGCACAGTTGCTACTTGTCCTTGGGGCACCAAACATTCATGCTTGTCTGGACCTGGCCCTTGAGTCTACACGGAATTAGTTGGCTAACATCTGCAAAGAAATGATAGCAGTGGCAAGCTAGCTATTACATGCTAGCCATGGATAGCTTAGGCAGGCACAATCCTTATTTGAGTGGAGAATTTATTAGGACCTATGACAAAAGGAAAAATATAGAAGGAAAGAGGAGTAAGTAGAGAGGAATATTGGAGAAAAGAGTATGAAAGAGGTGAAACTACCCATTAGAAATGGAGAAAGTAATACTGAGAAGAGGCAAGATAAAAAAGCATGATGGGATCCTTAAGATAGGCTGAATCTCCACATCACTTGTTGCGATGGAAGCTTCATCTCTAAACGTCAGGTTCTAAGTGATGCTTTCCACAGCAAGACAAATTCTCAGTCTCAGTATAGTCTTTTATAGCCTTTACCACTAAAATACCTTTCATCTCAGATTCAGACCTTGGGAGGGAAGGGTCTTTAGAATCCTGAAGAGGGGTCAGTTCAGAAAGCAAGTATGCTGCCTGTAATTTTTGCCAACATCCCCCAGAGTAATGATCATGAGCTGCTTTAGTTTGTGCAAGAGTCACAGCTCCCTTGCTGGCATTGTAACAGACTCCTGTCCTCTGTGGATAAGCAAATCATGACCTGTGTCACTCAATTAACACTAGATCACACGTGTATTCATTCATGCTCCAAAGATGTGCATACATAAACGATGCAGTTACCACTCAGAAGACTGAATCTGTCATTGGCCTGCTGGGTGACCATGACCAAGTCCCTTCATTTCCTTGTTCCTCAGTTTTGTAAGTAGTAAAATACAGTTAATAATACTTCTTTCCTTTGAAAGTGTTTTAAAATGTATAGATGAAAATTACTGTATATGCACTTCCTGATATTAATTAAAACTGAATTTCTACATTTAATCATTTTGGTAACTGTAAAACAAAATAATGCATCCGTCTTTCTGAATTATTTAGTATGTATAGGGTGCACATGTCTAGACTAATTTAATGCAGCTCAGGCTTTCTTTCAGAAATACCTTCACCCAAATGCACATCAGTTGTACCTCCACAACTCTTCTAATTTTTAATATGTTTCCTGAAAAAATCTGCTCTAGAAGCACCCAGTTTGACCTTCTTTTCTTTAGCCACTTGTCTAGCAGAGCCAGATTCAGCAACTATTTTCCATGCACCGTATGTTCATTTTATCCCCTTTCTTTCTTGGTGTTTCACACTTTTTATGTCAACGAAGCCATGCACTTCAAATTCTTATCCAAAGGTTTTGAAATGATTTTCATGGCACATAGGAGCAGTGATGCCTGCACTGATCTCAGACACAGTTTATTTTTATTCTTATATATCAGCAGCTATTTGTCATGCTACCCTGCAGTATGGGACTCGCATTTATATGGTTCTGGGAGATGTAACTCATTTTCTGTTTAATCCACTGTCTGTCAAAGAAAGAGATTTAAGACAGGATCCCGTGAGTTTTCTGATGTGGCTTCGGATTTTTCCCCTCTACCATTCTCTTCCATTTATTTGGGGGTATGCAAAAAGATTTTGGTTTCTTTGGAAGAGATGTCACTTGAACAATACTTTCAAAGAATATTCAAACCAATTTACAATGCCTTGTACTTCGAATAGCTATAGGCTGCTCTAGTGGACAGGTCACTGGAGGAGTTTCAGGAAATCAGGGACAGCTCCCTTCCAGTAAATGCCTTTGATCTTTGCTAAAATGCAATAACATGCATGCGTGTAGATATAACCCTTTCATTGGAAGATTAAAAGTCTTTTGCAGGTGGTTGTAGAATGTCAGCTGGAGAAAGACTAATTTACACATCCCAAGCCAGGCTAGGGAGCTGTGTTGTGATTGGTATTGTCCTGTTTTGGCTCATGGCTTTTTCAGATGCAAGCGCCTTGCATCTCTGCTTCTTAATCAGAATTTTGTCTTCCTTAGGCAAATTAAAAGAAATGAGTTGCCTGGTATGATGTTAGACTTGGCTAAAGAGAAACTGTAATCCTTAGGGATGAGGGGCACTTTAATTTTCTTTCATAACTCTCAAGGTGTATTGAGATTAGGAAAACAGGTCATGAAAATGTCTTAGCTAAAATAGTTTAAGCATAGTATATCAAGTGTAAACACAGAATAACATATTTAGAAACATATCCAATCTCCTCCTATGACTGATGACAACTGAAGGATACATGTTTAAAGCTGTTAAGTTATGTCTACATTAGGCACTGAGTCAGGTTGAAAAATGCATGCAATTAGCATGTTCTTCCAGTCCAGATGAGGCCTTAGATTTTGAACATGTAAGAAGTTGTAAATTTTGGGCTCCAAGTCATGAATGAATTTAACTCTTTTATGCATGTACATGAAGGTATGTATGTGTTTGTCTGAATTAGGAAAGAGGAAATAGTGATTTTTAAAATTTTTATTTAAAATAACCTATGCATTTACAGACATGTTTTCAACTAGATGAGTTTACATGTAGCATATAGTGCTAAGGAGAGCTGTTTGGAAATCTTCCAATGGACTGTCTACCCCAGCTGTAAGTGATCTAGAGCAAAGAGCTTCCATCACTTACCCTGGAAAAGCTCAAAGTTTCCTGATAAACATTGTGTGCCACGTTCAGCTTCTAGGCATGTCAGCTTCTAGTGGGAGTTTTGTCATCACCTTCAATGGGATGAAAACTTGTGCCAAATTTGTCATTGACTAAAACTATTTTTAGCGATGTGGAAGATCAATAACAGTAAGGAACGCATGTCATTATTATTCTGTTTAGTGGACAAAATACTTAATTTATGTAAAGCAGTGTAGCTCTCAGTGTATTTATGCCATCTGAAATTATGATCCAATAGGCTCAGCACAGTAAAAGGTGAAAAAATGAAGATGATTTCTTCCCTGAAATGCTTATCATCTAAGGCTGCAATTCACTACCTATAAACAAACCTATTTGCCGTTTAAGTCTTATTTGAGGAATTGATGGGGACTTAAATAGAATATTGGCCCCGTGCTGGAACTGTGCACAGGAGTGAATTCTTACAAAGATGCTATGATATGCCATTACACCTTCCTGCCTTTCTCACTGTGTGTTGCATGATTGCAGCTTAAGTATTTGAAAGATGTAACTCCTTGAGGATGTGTAACTGCACAAGGGCAGGTAAGACTGAGGAAAAGAAAATAAACGAAGGAAATAGGCTGAATATCAGGAAGATTTTGTAAAGGGGAGATGCAGAATAGTTTCCCAGGAGAAGTAGTTCAAGCCCAATAACTTGGGACGTTTAAAATCGGAGTGGACAAGCGGCTGGAAAGCATGCAGTGTATAGCAATCTCTCACTGCAAGAGCGATGGACTAGATGACCAGCTCTAGAGATCTATTCTATCACTTGTATGGTTCTGTGTTGTTATGTGCTGTCAGAAATATTTCAGAGGAGCATTTCTTTTGGATTAGATACCTGCTATCAGTCTGGGGCCCTAGGCAACTGATAGTGTAAATTCACTGATGCACTGGACAAGGGAGGAGAAGGCTGAACATATTTGTCAATCTTTGGTGAGCCTCTTGCAAACTAACTCTGGCACCTTTGTCACTTTAAGAGAGTTTATTGCTTCTTGCTGAAAGAAAAGGGAAGAAATATAATAGAGGAAAGGAGACGCTGGTAAGGAATAGCAAATCCAGTTACATAAACCAGGTGAGCATGGACTAGGTGAAGTTGAAAACTGGCTTGAAATCCCCACAAAAACACCCTGAGACCCCTTTAACATTTCTGTGCCCTTTCCAAATCCTTTCAGGATTCAGAACCTCTGGCCTGGCTTTTTCAAATGCTTATCAGCAATTATTGATTATTATTTATTTGAATTTTGACCCTGCCAAAAGTGCTGCGAGGTGCTATGCAAACTGCTAATGAAAAACGATGTGCGAGTGGAGGGAAGCAACAAGTGGAGACAACAACAAGACAGAGCACAGGGTCACAATTGGACACTGATAAGCAGCAGTCATAGTACCCCCTTTCATTGGATTTGATGGCATCCCATGCAAAACAAAGCCAAAGCTTGTATCTGAATTTCACCTCTGATTCTTCCTCTGGGGAAAGTGTGGATGTGGATATGAATTTACAGCTCAGACCCTTCACTCAGTGACTATAAATGATTTACTAGTAAGGAAGTGATGACTCACAGTAACCATTTGCATTGTGACAAAGAAATGCTTGTGACAGTACAAATGGCCCTTTGCCCTTTTCCTCCCTCTGTAATTAGTTCTCTGAATTCTTAACTTGAGACTGTTTTTTTCTGAAAATCAGGACCTGTCAGGGCAGCGCTGTCCAATCTAGAGGGTTTCAAAAGGTTACAGCAGTGCCTACATGCATGGACATGTCAAAGAACAGATAGAATAATAATTGGAAAGGACCAGAGTTAAATAAATAAAGGCAAATATCAGTGATATTATAGCATACACTATACAAGGCTGTACTTTAAAGAAGCCTTACTGAGAGTGCAGGAACAAACCATCTTGATGTGCAGGAAGACTAACAGGTATGGCAGAAGTCCAGCTTGGCTTCACATAGAACTCTTCAGTAAACTAAATCACAAAAAGGAAGCTTATAAGAAGTGGAAACTTGGACAAACAACTAGGGAGGGGTATAAGATTACTGCTTGGGCATGCAGGGATGAAGTAAAGATGGCCAAAGTGCAACTGGAGTTGCAGCTAGCAAGGAATGTGAAGGGTAACAAGAAGGGTTGCTACAAGTATGTCAGTAGCAAGAGGAGGATCAGGGAAAGTGTGGGTCCCTTACTGAATGGGGGAGGCAACCTAGTGACAGAGGACGCAGAAAAGGCTGAAGTAGTCAATGCCTTTTTCACCTCAATCTTCACAGGCGTGGTCAGCTCCTAGACTACTACACCGGGCAGCACAGTTTGGGGAGGAGAGGAGCAGCCAACAGTGGTGAAAGAACAGGTTAGGGACTATTTAGAAAAGCTGGACATCTACAAGTTGGGACATCTACAAGCCAGATGGGATGCACCCAAGGGTGCTGCGGGAGTTGGCTGATGTGATTGCAGAGCCACTGGCCATCATCTTTGAAAACTCATGGAGCTCGGGAGAGGTCCCAGATGATTGGCAAAGGGCAAACATAGCACCCATATTTAACAAAGAGAAAAAGGAGGATCCAGGGAACTAAGACCAGTCAGCCTCAGCCCCTGGAAAAATCATGGAGCAGATCCTCAAGGAATCCACTTCCAAGTGCTTGGAGGAGAAAAAGGTGATTAGGGACAGTCAGCATCGATTCACCAGGTTCAAGTCATGCCTGACCAACCTGATTGTCTTCCATGATGACTAGCTATGTGGATGTGGGGAGACCAGTGGATGTGGTGTACCTTGATTTTAGCAAGGCTTTTGATATGGTCTCCCACAACATTCTTGCAGGCAAGCTAAGGATGTATGTGCTGAAGGAATAGACTTTAAGGTGGATTGAAAACTGGCTGGAGCACTGGACTCAGAGCTTAGGAATCAATGGCTTGATGTCTAGTTGGCAGCCAGTATAAAGTAGTGTCCCAGTGATCAGTCCTGGGCCAGTTTTATTCAATGTCTTCATCAACAACCTGGAAGATGGCATAGAGTGCAGCCTCACCAAGTCTGCAGATGATAGCAAACTGTAGGGAGTAGTAGATGTGCTGGAGGGTAGGGCTAAGATTCAGAGTGACCTACACAAAGTGGAGGATTGGGCCAAAAGGAATATCATGAGGTTTAACAAGGACAAGGGCAAAGTCCTGCACTTAGGACAGAAAAATCCCATGCACTGGTACAGGCTCGGGGCTGACTGGCTGGGCAGAAGCTCTGCAGAAAAGGACCTGGGGGTTACAGTGGACAATACGCTGAATATGAACCAGCAGTGTGCCCTTGTTGCCAAGAAGGGTAATGGCATACTGGGCTGCATTGGTAGGAGTGTTGCCAGCAGGTCAAGGGAAGTAATTCTTCCCCTTTATTCAGCACTGGTGAGGCCACATCTGGAGGACTGTGTTCAGTTCTGGTCCCCCCCCTACAGAAAGGATGTGGACAAATTGGAGAGAGTCCAGCAGAGGGCAATGAAAATGGTTCAGGGGCTGGGACACATGAGTTCTGAGGAGAGTCTGAGGGAACTAGGCTTATTTAGTCTAGAGAAGAGAAGACTGAGAGGGGATTTAATAGCCGCCTTCGACTACCTGCAGGGGGGTAACAGGATGGAGCTAGACTGTCTTCAGTGATGGTAGATGACAAAACAAGGAGCAATGGTCTCAAGTTGCAGCAAGGAAGTTTAGGTTAGATATTTGGAAGTATTTTCTCATGAGAAGGATAATAAAACATTGGAACAGGTTACCCAGAGAGGCTGTGGACTCCATCCTTGGAGGTTTTTAATACCAAGCTAGACAAAGCCTTGGGTGGGATGATACTGTTGGGGCTGGCCCTGCTTTTAGCAGGGGGTTGCACTAGATGACCTCCTGAGGCCCCTTCCAACCCTCATTTTCTATGATTCTATGATTTCTACGTGCAGGAAAATGGGCTTGCAGTTTAGCTGTGCGACCAGCGTCCTATGATATCTGGATTCAGTATATTGGCTTTGGCTGTTACCTTACATTAAATCACTTACTCTCTCTGCCTCTGTTCTCTACCTCTAAAACAGGGGTCATGTACTCTTTGTCTGCTCTGTCTATATAGACTGTTAACTCCTTAAGGCATGTGTTTGACACCTACCAAATATAGGGGCTTTTAGGCCTGACTGTCATAATACTAGCACATGTTCCATCTCCTTGGTTTTTCTTCACCTTCAAAGCACTTTGCAGCATCACCTATAACATCCCAGTGGTAGGAAAATACTAGTGCCATTACCAATAGGAAGGCAGAAGAAGCACACAGTAGTTCCTGGCAGAAGCTGGGCTTTACTGCCTGCCCCTGAAAAAAAGGGACAGGAAAATGACTCCCCTACCTCACCCAGCTGTTGGTTAATGTTTGCAAAATGCTTTGAAGGGAAGTGCTGAGCATTATGGAACAGCCCGTCTGTTATCAGTGCACTGTATCCAGCAAGACAGCAGGATTGACCCAAATAAATCCAATGATCATAATGTTGGCTTTGGCTGCAAAGACTGAAGACAGAGTTAGTCAAAGTTAACACAGCGACTACTGGCATGTATGAAGCTGGAGGGTTCCACTGATTTGGCTATGAACTGTGAAAGAGGATCTTTCTCACTGCAGACTTGTATAAGTTACAAGTATCCCTCTTGGCTGGGGCAGTCGGTTTCTTTGATGGCATCTGACATTAAAATTCATTCTTGCTGAGACCCCAGGATTTTGATTGTTCTCTTTGATGGAAGTCAGTGACTAAAATTCTATCCTGCTTGCGTCACACGAGTTTTGTAACCCTGCAGTCAGGCTCAGTTTTTTTTCCATTTCAGAGAGGTTTCACAATGCTTGTCTTTTCAGTTGCACTCGTCAATCCACATGAATATTTAGTTCTCTGACACTGATTGAAACTAGCCTTTGGCACCATAGAGCTAAGTCATAAACTGTTGTTTTGTGGCACTTTTGATGAATAAACAGGGAACAACTAGATCAGGACTGGGTTGGGCAGGAGATTGGAGATTTTCTTTTGGAGAGCACAGGTTAGAATCTAAGTGTAGTTTTTTGTGGTTGGGTAATTTCAGTCTTGTTCCCATATCACAAAAATGACCAGTGCAGTCATTGCATTTTCTGATAGTCTGGAAGAGACATGAAACATTATGTACCTCCTCATCCAGAGATGTGACATGGACAATAAATATATGCCACAGTGAGAGAAGCTACAGAAAACATTAGTTATATACTTCCCCTATAGTCCAAGATGGAGGCAAATTAGGAGAAATTAGTATAGAGAGGGACTTTCCTGTCGTCAGAAAAGAGGCTTCTCACTCCAGGGCTCAAGTTAGTGTACATTTCACTAGCACTAACTAAACTTTAAATGAAACATGTTAGAAACCAATTGACAAATGAAAAGAGCTGAAAATATCTTGGATATTCCCAACCTGGGCTGACATTTTTTCACCAGTAAGAAGCAGGAGGAAATACTTGCTGCAAGATGGGGTAGTTGATAGATGTAATAAACCCCCGCACAAGGAGGACTCAGTCAGCTTATAAAAGATGGATCTGATTTTTTGGATTTAGGATTGTTATTAATCAGCCACTTAAAATCTATCTGTCTGCTGACAATGGCACATCAAAAATGTTGCAATGTGCCATTGCTCTCAATACAAGGGGAAGGGTGTTTTCACAGTAATGGCACTGGGGCTTCTTAAGTTAGTGCCTTTGCTTTAGACCTCAGTTGTGACAGGGGCCAAGTACCAATTTCTATTTGCCACAGTTCCTCTCTGTAAAATGGGGATTATTTTACTTCCTTTCTCCCACCATTTGCCAGTTTTGTCTGTTTAGACTGTAAGTTTTTTGAAGCAGGAGGTGTCTTACTGTGTGTTTGTGTGTTCAACATCTAACACAAGGAGTGTCAATCTTGGCTGTGGCCTCTTAGGTATAATGGCAGTACAAAGTACAAATGACATTAATGTTTGATAGGAATGAGGAGCTCATGCATTCCACTTTAAAGCTTACATGTGCCATCAACTGATATTATTTTAAGATCCTAAAGAAAAAAGAATCTTTGTGGGATTTTTTTGGATGAAAAAGCATTTTGTCTCCTCTCATCTTTCTCCATGATATACTGATAATAAATCTCATATATATATTATATGTTGTATTCTATATGAGGGAGATTTATTACCAGTATAATAATGAAAAGAAATCTCTAGATGTTTGCATTATTGATTTATTCTGATGGCTATTTAATGTATTATAATGAACCAATTAATTTATCACCTCTTCAAAAATTCTGATTTATCCCACTTAAGAAATCTCACAGTGGAATTAGAGCGTGTTGTGTATAGGTGGAATTTTACAGATATTTAGGGCTGCTGTGGGATCTATGAATTGAAATCTGAGCACTAGCAAGGGAGATGTGGCAGGAAAGGCGCATATAGATGTGACCTGGC
Organism: Alligator sinensis; assembly: GCF_000455745.1. Lineage (NCBI taxonomy): Eukaryota > Metazoa > Chordata > Crocodylia > Alligatoridae > Alligator > Alligator sinensis. The sequence goes on from NW_005842314.1 coordinate 116,917, forward strand.
AAGTAATATGCGTGAGCAGTGAACAAATGGATCATAGTCAGGGATTGAAAAATCAAATTGGCCCTTTTAATCATTCCTATTGCATTGGTTAGAGGGAGGCACAGTCAGTAACAGGAGAGGGGTAACAAGGACATACCCTTATCCACATGGCTGGAAATGGATCTCAATTCAATGACGGGATGCCCCTGCCTCAGTTGTTCCATTTGTCTTACTTGACTGGAGTTCATGCTGTTCATTCAGTAAGAAAAAGGGACGATTCTTTTTGGTGGGGTTGTTATAAATTGCTGGCTCTGGGAGCTAGGAATCAGGTGGTTGAGGCTCTGACAGGGTTTCAGCACTGGTAATGCTTGCAATGTATTTTAATTGGAAACATATGTTCAACATCTTCAGTAAGTTCCTGTTTTACCTATTTGCAGTGACTCTGCCAAGTTGTTTTTTTGTTTGTTTGCTTCTTTGTGTTAGCAATGATTATTTATTAGGATGTTTTATACTATTATTTAACAACAAAAATGATGGTTGGATGAACCTGACCAGACAGCAAGCTCATGTAGGAAACTGGATGAAGTATGCAGAGATCCAGCATAGTGTGACTTACGAACTAGTAGACTGAATCCTGAGGTTCACTGAGTTGCAGCATTGATTCAGGTAGGGAATTTCATCCCTGCATTAGCACAGTGGCAGCAAGTCTTTTTCTACCTAGTCCCCCTGGGTTAATTTAGGTCAGCCTTGAAATGGTACACATCTGTTTCAGCAGTTGCTGTGGAGCTATATAGACTTTTATACTCCTTGATCTGTAGCTTTCCTCTGGCCACCCAGTCTTCATCCTGCTCAATCCTTGGCTTGCCTAAAAATGCCCTCTGTGCTCTGGTTGCTGTGTCCCAGAAATTATATGACCATCTCTTTACACTGATATCCTCTTTTGAAATCTTGCCCCTGGATCTAGTGTTTAGGAAGTTTCATTTAAGTTTTAGGGACTGAAGCATCGGACTCTTGTATCTGACAGGTTCTTTCACTGAGTTTATTTTTGCTGATTCGGTGGTACCACATTCTCTGCAGGCGTAGGTCTATTGATTTTGTGGACAGATAAAACTGCAGGATCAGGCCACCGATAAAATTCTGCTTGGCCAAGACCTTGGGTGAAATGCTGACCCCACCGAAAGGAAAGTTTTCTCTTTAATTTCAGCCTTTGTCTTTTTTATGTATTTTATATGCCTTTTATAGCATCTCGTATCTAAAGTTGCCTGCATAGGGTGTTAGGTTGAAAACGTTCCTGTAGGGTAAATATCACACACACACGGGGGAAATATAGCACAGGTTATTTATTGCCTATGAACATCTAGTGACTTAACGTAAAATGATGGGTTAACTGCAATAGTTTGTCTACTTACTCTGATCTTGCATGATCCCTTCCTTTCTGTAGCTCTGGAAAGAACAGTCTCTACTTGTTTACATGGCAAAAACCATGCAGTTGACTGACGCTTTACTGTTGAGTGGGACTGCGATTTGCATGGTGTCCCTGAGCCTGTTTAGAAAACAGAAGCCTAGAGTTCTGAAATAAAAATTAATGTACTATATCATCTGCTAAAGTGGCAGAATAATTTTGATATGCAGAAATATCAAGCTCGTTATGAGCACCGTTAGTTAACCATAAAAATCTGAAATTGTAGAACCAAAAAGACATCTGTCTTGTGTCTAAATATATCTCTTTTTATATTCTGTGGACAACAGGCGCATATCATACACATCCACCTTGTCTCCTGTTCACAGTATTACCTCATATAAATCTCCAGTATGGGATATATATTTTCAGAGTTAACTTTGACAAGATCAGAGCTCAGAAGGAAAAGTGTGAGTGCTGGAAATATTATTTTACATTTCTAGCAGAGTTTTTCACCGGAGGTTCTCAAAGCTCTTAATTCACACAAGGCAATTGTGGAATGGCACTAATAGCCCCAAACAAATTGTAAACTAGGCATTTGAAGGGGAAAAATGACTTGCCCAACATTGCCTGTCTAGTCAATGCAGGACTAGGAAAAGTATTTAGGGGTTCTAACTCTCCTGTCCTGTTCCATTATCACCACCCAATGCTTTCTTCCTCAGAGAAATGGAAACTTTCTTCCCCAGAGGAAGAATGGGATGGATGGACCAATTTAGGATGGAATAATGCTATGCTTCGCTGGGACCACCTGGATAAGCAGCAGCTTTGCAGAAAAGGACCTGGGGGTTACGGTGGATATATACGCCGGATATGAGTCAACAATATGCACTTGTTGCCAAGAAGGCTAACGGCATACTAGGCTGCAGTATTAGGAGTGTTGCCAGCAGATACTGGGAAGTAATTATGCCCCTCTATTCAGCACTGGTGAGGCCACATCTGGAGTAGTGTGTCCAGTTTTGGGCCCCTCACTATAGAAAGGATGTAGACAAGTTGGAGACAGTCCAGTGGAGGGCAACAAAAATGGTTCAGGGCCTGGGGCACACAACTTCTAAAGAGAGGCTGAGGGAACTGGGCTTATTTAGCCTGAAGACTGAGAGGGGACTTAGTAGCAGCCTTCAACTCCCTGAAGGCTGGTTCCAAAGAGGATGGAGCCAGATTGTACTTAGTGGTGGTAGATGACAGAACAAGGAGCAATGGTCTCAAGTTGCAGCAAGGGAAGTTTAGGTTAGTTATTGGGAATAATTTTCTCACCAGGAGGGTAATAAAACACTGGAATAGGTTGCCCAGAGAGGTTGTGGACTCTCCATCCTTGGAGGTTTTTAATACCTGGGTAGACAAAGCCTTGGCTGGGATGATCCAGTTGGGGCTGGTCCTGCTTTGAGCAGGGGGTTGGACTAGATGAGGTCCTTTCCAACTCTAATTTTCCATGATTCTGTGAAACTACATATAGTACAGTAGGCTGATGAGGAAGGATGCCTTTGTGGTTAAAACAGCATGTTGGGACTCATAGTTCTTTGCCCTGCCAGATATTTTTTGTTTGTCCTTGGCTAAATCTCTTGAACTTCCTGTCTCTCAGGTAATACTTTGTGTCTTCCCTTGTCTATTTGGTGTATTAAAACTGAAAGATCCACAAGGTATGGACTATCTCTTATTATGTCTTTTTATAGGATCAAGCCTCAAAGAGGAGTTATGAGGCTTACTTTATCAGTACCTGTAAGGTGTTGAGGTACTGAACTAATGAAAGGCACAGAATTACTATAGATAGATTTATACCTTTTAAAGTGAACATGTGCCTGCAGACATGTCCATGCAGTTCTCAGTAAAGACAGTGGGTTACCTTCAGCCCAGGGCTAGCTTCACCTACTTCAGTGTGTGTATCTGAGGATGGACTTCAGATGTAACACAGTGGGGCACTGGAACAAGTTGCCTAGGGAAACAGTGGCAGTCCCTTCATATGTTTTCAAGAACAGCTTAGCTAGGCATGTGTCAGGGCTGTCTTAAAAACAAGGGGTCTGGCTTCTGAGCAGGGGGCTAGACTAGGTGACCTTTGCAGTTCTTTGCAAATTTATGATTCTATGATTTTATAAATATGTCTTCCTCTCTCCTCTTCTATACAAGATATGCAAGATATAATTTGGAATCAAAGTCTGATTTCTATTTGAGACTTTCCCTTGGAGCTAAGGGAGGCTATTATTTGCTATAATATTTAGTTAAGTCTATCTGCAAAGTCATGAGGCTTTCCCAGTATCCATTATTCACACAATAATTACAGTTCAGGCTAGGCACAAAGAAAACTTACAGAACAATAAACCTTCTTGCAGGGAGATTAGCTATATTTTTTTATTCCTAGGGTAATTTTTCTCTATTGTTACTAATCCATCTTTACAGAGAGACAGAAAAAAGCTGTACAATGAGAATTCTACCTCAATACATCTGCAGAATGTATGCAGAGAAGCTGTGGGGCTGACCTCCTGTAGACACACAATGATATCTGCAAATAGTAACAATAATAGTTAGTATTTCTGAGTGGAATTTTCAGAGAGGCTCAGTCTTAGCTTCGTTGTGTTCCCATTGAGTTCAGCATGACCCAATGCACAGGGCTATGAACAGGCACTCGGGGAGCTTGCTTTCAATCTCTGGCTCTGTTTCCAGTTTACTGGAACACTGATCTCATTTGTAAAGCACTGTCTAGGAGCTGAAGAGTAGTGCTATATTGCAAGTTTTATCCCATATGTATAATACTTCATCTGTTTCAAGAAGTGTTCAGATATCCTGCTACTCCTTGGAGGTAGTTAGACGAGGACTAACTTACCTTTTTCTTTTGTTAACAGAGAGAGACCTGAGGTATAAAGAGGTGAAATGGTTTGCCCAGGGCTGCACATTACTGGGAACAGCATTTGGGCCTACTTGACCGCAAGCCTCATGCTTATAGCTCCAGACCACAGTACCTACTGCAATCAGAAAGGTGCAGTGTACACACTTCCCAGTCACCAATGTAATTTAAGATGTTAGGTAGGAAGGCTGGTCTTGTAAAGGTTCAGGAGTGGTTTCTGCTGGACTCTGTCCCTGACTCTCTATGAGATATTGGTCAAATGAACTTTCTTCTGTTGGTGCCTCAGCTTCTTCATCAATAAAATAATCCCTTTCTCACAGAAATGTTAGGTGACTCAGCTAAATAAAGTTTTTAAAGAGAGCACTGCAGTCCTGTCATGGAAGGCATTGCCTGAGTACAGATGCATGTATACATGTGTGAATACTCAAGTGTTACTGTAACACTTGGGCTCTAATTAAGCTCAAGATCCACTAGTCTTACATGATGTGCAAGCCCCAACTAACAGTCTGTCCCTGCTCCAACAAGGTTATTATATAAATAGGGGAACTGAGGCAAAGGGAAACTACGTGACTTGTCAGAGGGAGGGTAGGAAGTCTGTAGCAGAGCTGTGAACTGAACCCAGATCCCATTCTTCTCAGACCACTGCCTCAACCATAAGATCATCCTTCCTCTCATCTATCTATATATACCTGTCCCTATAGACATTTATATGACATGAGTACTGAAGTACGTCCTTTACACAGGCTCCTCTTTCATCATGAGCAAATACGCTTAGTCCTGTCTTAAATCAAACCCAAAAGCCTTGAAAATTCTTGCTTGCACATCATCTGTCAGAGGTCTTTCTAGTCGAATAAATTTGTGTACATCCAGAGAGCACTAAGGGACAGATCAAATTAATTGAGTACTTCTCCTAGCAAAACATTTTTCATAACACTGGCATAAAATTATCATTTGGTACAAATCATCTGCTAACCCCACCCCCTTCCCCACCCCCCACCCTTTGCTCCCCTCCAACCCTTTTTGTGGAAGAACAAACAAAGGCATCCTTTAGGAAGGTATTTACAGTGTCACTGTTTCTGGTACAATCATGACATTTCATCACACACACAGACATCCCTGCATTTCCAATTACATTAAATTTTCAAGATGTCTCAGAGTCTGCCCAAAGCAAAGTAGATCAAATGTACTCTTGCTGCAGGTTTCTCCAGCCCCCTCTTAAAGAACTATTAAAGATTCAGTTTCCTTTATCCAAACTGTGATAGAAAATATATTCATTTTGTTCTCTTTGTGCCAAAAAAATCTGGGAAACAGATTGGGAGTGGAAAGAGGCAGATGTAAGGCAAATAGTGATGAAATGTAGCTACTGGTCAGCTCTTGAGGAAGTGGGGGAGGGTGGGAAAGCAACTCTCAAAAAACACTAAACCTGGGGGGAAAAACTCCCTCTTTTCCCCCTGAAATACTCTACACTACTTCCAGTTGAGATCAATGCTAGTGCTCTCATTTTTCTTTTCCCTAATATTATTTATCCTGTGTTTTTTGTGTGTGAACTGCAGCTTGACTTTTCAATTTCATCACGGTACAGTTTGTTTCCCTGCCTCTTTAGTTAGTTGTCTTGTTAAAGGTAAAAGCATATATCTCTCCCGGCATCCACACAGCAAAAACACCTGGGTGCCTTCCTTTGCTTCTCATTGTACTGCTGCAGGGATGGCACATGTTCGAGCAGTGCACTGTCACCCATGATGGGCTGGCCCCGGGACTGCATTCTTGCACGGAGCAGAGGCGTGGTGGGTAACTGTCTGCTCCCCGCTTCTGGTCCTGCTCGGATACTTCCAAGGCTGGTCTTGAGAAATGCCGAGCAGCCAGAGTACAGGATGTTTCAGCCATAATCCTTCCTGCCGCTGGGCTTTTTGGCTGCGTTGTATCATAGGGACTAGCAGTTGTCACCAGGGAGGCACTGAACATGGGGGAGCTTAAATCCTCTCCCTCAAGGACCCACATTAGCACTGATCAGAGGCTTTTCACTTCACTCAGGAGCCAGTTGAGAGCCCTCTCCTGAATGGAGGCCTGTGTGCCTGTAGCAAGGCTCTCTGTTGTGTTACAGTGCAGTAGGAGGGGCAATGGGAACAGCTCCCCCTCATTTAGGGTGGCCATCATAGAGGACATTCCAGTTTTTTGCTACTGTTGTCCTCTGTCCTCTATTGATACAAAACCCAATGCCTTTATGTCCTCTACTTTTCTCTTAAAGAGGACATAAAGGCATTGGGTTTCATATCAACAGAGGACAGAGTAGCAGAAAACCAGAATGTCCTCTGTGATGGCCACCATACCCTCATTCTATAATGCCTGGGGGTCAGAACTTTCACCTATATCCAATTCCCCCCACAGCCAGAGGCCACATGAAAGAGCCACTGGATAATAGACAGGCAGTCCTTGGACTTGCAACACAATTGGTTCCTGAAAACCACATCTTAAGTCGAAATGTTGTGACTCAGAACCGATTTTCCCATAGGAGCAATGTTATAAATGGGGGATTGGTTCCTGAACCGAGGTCCAATACCCTATATTCACCAAAAATAACCCAGAATTTTGTACTCGATCAATTATAGAAGAGTAATATAACTCCATTAATGTAAATAGCTATCATATTGATTTGGAAGGACTTCTTTGAGGTGACTTTGCTGGACTTTTTGAAGGGCTCTTGGTTGGACTTTTTGAAGGGTTCTTGGCTGGAGTCTTCTCAGCAGTCTTGGCTGCAGATTCTTCTGGAGTCTTGTCTGCTTTCTTAAAGAAAGTGTCCAAGGAAGATTGGACAGATGTTCTCTGGGGAGACTGGAGACGCAGCAAACTTGTTCGCTGGTGTGGTGTTGCGTCAGATCAAGCATCGTAACGTTGAAACTGACATCAGAAAGTTGAAACAGGGTGTCAATTTATAAACGTTGTAAGTGCAGTCCGTTGCAACTCAAAACATCTTAAGTTGAGGACTGTCAGTATAGAACCCAAGTCCTGCCTCATGAGGCGAGCGTCTTAGTGTAGTGTCAAGCTCTGTGAAGCCATACATCCTATCTCTGCAGTGGCACAACTTTGCGAGAGTCTGAGATAAAAGTGGAAGTGGCACTGCCCCTGTTTGCAACCAGCAGCCACCACTGCAGGTCGTGAGGAGCCCGATCCTGTGGAGGCATGTTAGATTTGCTCTGAGAACACCTGCCGCATCAAGACGGAGGCAGTCAACTTGGGTATAAGCTGTGACTGATGCTGCTGAAGCAGAGGGAGTTCTGCATATGCACAGCAGGAGGACTTTAAGGTTACAACCTGAGTTCCCTGTCTTGTGGATTTAGTTGCCTCTAGGACTGGGCAAAAAATTGTGACTTAAGACTTAAATTCATGAAGTGTAACTTAAGGTTCTTAAGTCCTCTTAACTAACAGGCCCCTCCTGTTCACAGATGCCCTTGTAACTGCCACGCCAAGAAAACCCGGCAAGAAGTGGTACCATTCTGCTCAGGGAAGCTGTTAAATATGATAGGGCAGCAGTAACTTGGCAGAATATTAAGAGCCCCTGAGTACCAGTGCTGCAATGGAATTAATCCTTGTGATTAATGTGGTTATTGAAAGTCAGTGCAGTGGATGGCTGAGTTTTCAGGGAGAAGGGATGGTTGTTAAATTTCTTTATTTTACGAGGATGCTTCCTCCCCAGTTTCAGTCTGTGTGTTGTTGGGAGCCTTGGGAATTATAGGCAAACTGTAACAGTGTAAAATCTTTTAAAATAATGTCCCAATAACTGTTATGCTTGTAGTACATGCTAATGGTGTTGCTGGGGGGAAAAGTACTCTTTGTTTTAATAGGCATATCCAGCCAGAGCAGAAGACTAAGACAAACTGAGCTGGCACTGCCAAAGCATCTGGTTGTATTACGCATTGCTTCTTCTGTAAGAAGTGGGGTGGGTTCCTCAGGAACGGACTCTGCTTGTTTCAGAGTTTTATCTTGATTATATTAGCTGCTGTTGGCCTGACAGAACCATCTGTGGCTCTGATGCTGTGAACTATGGATGCCAGTGATTGAGAGCAGTGCAGAAAAATGACATGTAAGTGTTCAGTTTCCTTGGTGGGTGAATGATTGTCTATTTAATGAGATCTAAAGGAAACAGAGCTCTCAAGATTTCAGCTTGGAACAGGAAGCCAGCATGTTCTAGCACTGGAGTAGCATCTAAAGGCAATGAGATGCATGGGATTAGTGAATCTGAATGTACTGTACAACCTGGACTATCTTAAAAGTGCAACGTTTTCTAAAAGTGTTGAGCAGGCAGCTCTCTAAAAAACAGGCCCCTTGAAAGTGTTTCAAGCTGTCTACCCAAAATCACTACTCACTTCTGAAAACTGTGGCCCATGGAAAGGTATCTAGAGTTAGGCTTTTCAAAATCCCTGGTTTCTAGTGGTTGGACCTATTTAAACTGCTCCAGAATGTACACCATCTGTTCCTCACTTTGTTCTTTCCTCAGTTTCTTTTCTTAAAGGACTGTTGCTATTATTGACCCTCACTCAAGACAGATTTGAGACTTTCAGGAACTAGGATCTTGTTCAGGATCTTGTTCTAGGTAGATTTAATTCATCTAGGGTTTGGGTTGGCCATTGCTCAAGGAGAGCATTCCAAGGCAGCACCATCTTCTGTAATTTTAAAGTGATTCCCACCACTAATACAAGTCAGCTCTGTTTTCCACTGTCAAGATGAGTAGCTCTTTCATTTTGCCATGATTTCCTCTAAAAGTAAATAACCCTTACTTTGAACCAGAGCAATGGCAGAAAGGAGAGGTGCATTAATATTAATTGAGAGAAGTCCAGACTGCATTTTGCTCTTGAGATTTTCCTTGAGCTAATTAAACAGCACTTAATAAATCCACTCGGGGAAAGTAATGGCATGTATGGGAGGTTTTAAAAGAAGCCTGTCATTGCCAGCAGTCCACCAGTTGCTAATCCTCAGTGGCTAGTACCATAAAGTAAGTAAGAAGGAGGAAGCCATGGGACCGTAACTCAGATAAATATTTCAAGTTAAAGCAGCATTAAAAATGTGTTGTAAACAGAGGTTGAAATTTATCTCAAGATTCAGTGCAGCAGAGAATGGAAGCAACATGTTCAGTAGCGTAAGGGTAGAATAAATAATGTCAACTTGATAGTATAAGTACAGCCATCTGTTAGTTGCTGTGTGTTGACAAAGCAGGTGTGAACAGAAATGGGCCATCTTACCTCGGTCAAATCTGACAACCTAAGAGGACCCTGATCCTGCATAGACTTATGCACATGTTTACCACCAGGCCCAGTGACTCCAGTGGAGCTACTCACAAGGAATTAAATTAAATAGACACTTACTTGTTTGTGTAATTAATTGAGAGAGGAGTTTTCTCTAAGGCAAACCCAGAAGATGATGGGGAGTCACCTAAACAAAACAAAACAAAAAATCTCCATCCTTTCTCAGATTGCAATAAACCCTAAACCTGTCATGCATGATGAAGGTCAGCCATCCCTTAAAACTGTGACACACAAAACCTGTGAAATCGATCCATGTTCCTCCTTGGCTGATAACAGCCAGTGAAGAATGTCTATATTCTAGGGCTGTGCGAAGCTTCGGTTCCTGATTTGATTCGTCCTGATTTGGTGGCTGAATCTCCAAATCCAAATTGAATCAGAGGACCCTTTAATCTCTCTAAATTGAATTGAAACCCTCTGAATTGATTTGGAGAGATTCGGAAAGATTCAGAGATTCGGACATAGACACAGCTTTAAATGTTTTTTCTTCATACCTCTAGGTACCAGCACGGTTCATAAATGCTGTGATGCTGGGACACATGGAGCATCCCACCAAATGGCAACTATGGACAAAGGTCTCCATGGCCATAGATTTCCACACACATACTGCTGGATGTCTCTGTAGTCTGAGCTACAGTGGACTGACCATAAGATAATGCTAATATGTCTGTATGGCAAAGCAGAAGAAGGTGGCCCACCACTCTAGTGGCTCCATTAGTTACTTTCTGGAAGAACCCAGAGTGTTGATGGTGTTAGGGTGACAGTATTTGGATCTTAGGGCGCATTGGATCTACAGCTGAATAAAGGCTATAACCTGTGGCCTAGCAAAGCTGCTAACCACAAGGTAGAATGTTATGTTAAAAGTAACCTTGCAAGATGCTTAGACAAGCATTTTCCTAACAATGTAGTACTGTTGTAAGATATATAGCTCAATGTGTAAGAAGAACAGGATGCAGCCCACTGGCTATTGTTGGGAGATAAAGCAGAAGCAAGACCTTGGAGATGGTGAAGAAATCAGCAAGAAACCACAAATGACCGAAAGAAGCCGGAGTCAGGGTCTTAGGCATGTGCTCATAGCAAAAAGACATGTAAATAAGTGAAATGTGTAGGCAATTCCATGCTATTGAAACAAACAGTAAATAGAGGCAGAGCTTAAGATAGGAAGGACTAAGGGTGGAACAAAGGAGGGACAAAGGTAGGGTAACTGTTAATGAGCATAAACCAAGGTGTATAAATATGGAAAGAACTTATGTTTGGTGTGGCTCCCTGGTTTGTTGGAGCTAGTCTGAAGCTGTCTCCATTTTGAATAAAGTTGTTGACTAGCAATGTGGGCAGGTGATGCATTATGGCATTGATCCGTTGTCTCCCTAGTCATTGGGCGTCGCATGTGTCACAACCCAAAGGGTGTGATTTTTGTTTTTGTGTGCTTCGGCACTGCTAAATTGTCCCCGCTAAATTGCAGCTTCTTTGCACGGTGGAGTTTTCTGCTGCAAAAGAGAACCCCGGTGCAAGGGAGAATTTCCCGCCAATTTGAAGCTTTCTTTGCAGGGTGCATTTCTTTGTTGCAGCACAGAAATGCTCGTTGCAAAGAGTTCCCACCATTTGTATGCTAATTCGAG
>NW_005842314.1:130543-193030 GCF_000455745.1 Alligator sinensis
GAACCGGACCCACGGAGCCTAGCAAACTTCGTGTAGCAGAAGAACCCACGGAGCCTAGCAAACTTCGTGTGAGCCCTTACGACCGGCCTCAGAGCTCTTCTACCTGAGTTCGAGTCCTGCAGGTTTATTTTCCCGTCGCCGAAACCCTTTGCGACGTACCCTCGTATTTTCACCTTCCCGTCGCCGGAACCCTATGCGACGTACCCTCGTGCCCTGCAGGTTCGAGTTTTGTTTTCTTTTCTCTCTGTAACCGCAACTTAAGCAAGCTTTCCAGCCTACACCACTGCCATCTCGGTGTGAGTAAACAATCTTTTAAAACTACCGATACGCGTCCGTGCCTAATTCCAGCTCGAAGGCCTTCCCTCTCCGACCCGGCGTGCCTGGGCTGCTGGCCACAGCCCGCGTGCAGCGCGAAAAGGGCTCGGGTCGCTCCCGGCCCGCACAGCATGGCGTTGAGGCTTAACAGATGGATCTATCAAAATTCATTGCATCTGAAGCTGAAGGTGATGGCAAGCTCCAGCAAGTACAGAATATGGCTTTCCCCCTTCTCTAGGGCACAGGCTTGCATGAGCATATCTGACCTATGCCTAAGTCCCTCTATTACCTCCCAGTTAGAATCGAATGTCAATTGAACTCCTGGGGTCTAATTTTCCAAACAATGAGTGGTTCAAATCCCCATTATATCAAAGACTGAATTTCAATCTATGAGCCACCCCTCAGCTGTGCTCTACTGGGACAAAACTAAGAGTAAACCCTGTGCGGTTTGGTGATAAAGCACCCTCTGTCAAGGCAATCCAGCTGTGGAATAATCTTCCAGAAGAAATCAGGATAATGGAGAAACTGAAAAGCTTAACAAAATGCAACAAGGTTTTTTCTGTTTCACTTTTCCACCATAAGGTATACTCACTGTTTGAATACTTTTTTTACTCCCAACTCCCCACCAATTTCCTTCTCCTCCTCCTCCCTTTCCACACCACAGCAAGGGAAAAAATCCTCTGCTCCCAGTAGAGTTTTGACTCAAGAAGGGCAGAGCTGTCAAAGATGCTATGACATCCAGTAGGATCTTTGCTATTGCTATTGATTTTACATAGAAGGCATTAAAATGCAATGATGAGAAACAATATAAAACCCTAAGATACATAGCTATTAATTGTAACTGTGCAAGATGGTAATAGCAACTAGGTTCAGTGCTGTTGGTTCCTCTGAAGTTTGACATGGTCTGAGGCTATTCTGGCCTGAATCCTGGGAAATGAATTAAATATGATTTTTTTAAAATATTGGAATGTATAGTTCATTAAAGCTTTAATGATCTTTATCCAGAACTATTGGCTTTGGAATCCTGGGTGAGAGTAAAATGTACAGCCAAACAACATATACTTTTCTCATTTTTGTGTGAGGAAAAAGTGCCCTGAGCGCTTTTGATTAGAAGTCAAATCATGTTTTGGGAAACAGGCTGCAGAAAGCAAAAGATAATTAAGTGATGGCAGAAGAGCATGCAATTGGAAATCATCTCTCTTGGGTCTCAGTGGGGAAAAGAGCAATAAAGGCCAATGAGGTTAAGTAGAGATGTAAAAGGGAAGCAGCAACATACATTTTGCAAGAGAACTTAAAAAAATATAAGCAGTCTAGTTAGGAGGAAAAATGTTGGTTATATGTGTGTATTAGCAGAAGCAAGTGAGAGGCAAAGAAGAAATGCCAAGCCTTGAATTGTGATGACTATTTCAACTTCTAAGAAATGGCTTAGAATTGGAAAGGAAGAGACAGGAACAGAGAAAAGGCTGATGATTTAAAGTTATGTTACGTCTCCTCTTACTAAACAAGCTGAAGGTGGACAGATTCCAAAGAAAAAGAGCAGAAGATTTCCTGGTATTGATAGGAGAGAAACTAAACTGTGTTCAGATAAGGCCAGGACAGTCAGCCAGAACACCAGGCAGTGTTAAAACAAAAAAAACCCAGTTGAGTCTAGTATCGTATCAAAAAAATCACAGGAACGGAGGTCTACAGAGTGGATGGGGCTATTGGTGACAGCATTTTCAAAGTGGGTGGAGAGCGGGCTTAATGGATTTAACTCCTGTGATGGAAGTGAGAGCCAACGTGGTTGCTGCTATAGGACTCAGGAAAGCATCTGAACACTTTTTGTTTAGTTCGTAGTTTATTCACTGAAAAATACAGTTTGGAGGGGATTGAAATGATTTGTCAATTTCTGCCTGGTGTCAGCCAAAAAATGGAAATGTTGAAGTGTTTTGTTTTGACATTTCAGAAACAGAATATTTTAATTGTACATTTTGAAATTACAGTTTCATTATGAAAACTGCCAAAATATACTATAGAGAAATGACCTAATAAAGCTTAAACACCACAAACAAATTTAAATGTTTCATTTTGGGTTGACCTACCATTTAGTGGGGTTGAGCAAAACACTTTTGGTTGATTTACAGTTTTTTTTCCCTCTATTTTTCTGGGTTGGCTGTCAAACCAGAAATCATTCTTTACATACCTTTAAGCCCTGCACCATTCAAGGTCAATGTTATGATTTAGCTCACTCGTATCACTATAGATAACTAACATAACTGCACATCAGGATTGGTGATGTATCTCAAGAACAGCAGTTCCCTTTCCCTTTTAAAGCAGTGGGAAGATCTGCCTTGCCCACAGCCTTTTCTTAATGCTGTAATCCCAAACACAGCTTTCTTAAATGTGAATGCAAAGCAGAGAGTTCTTCTTTCTTAAATCCTCATCTAGCATTAATATAAAATACTTAGTTACAAGAGATTATGGGATGCCATAGATGATTGCTCTTATAAAGAATGATTTGGAATAAAAGTTCCTAAGTACAGTGTTCATGTGCATATTAAAGCAATTAATTAGATGTCTTTTAATAGTACTCCAGGATTGGTTCTCCCCCTCCCCGCCCACCAAAACTAACACCTGAAGAGTTGCACTATTGTATTTGGTGTTCCCAAGAAAAATATACATGCTACTGTAGAGTATATACCAGTACAAGAGGGAATAAATACAAAATTGTTTCCTAGAGGAAAAATTCAATATTGCATTATTTTTATTTGCTGCAGGCACCAAATCTCCTATGATCCAGGGCTGAATTTGACAAGTCTTCTTTTTATTCCCCGGAGATTTCTAGTTTTCAAAAAGTCTAGGTAAGGTTAGCAGTCCATTAACAATTTCTAGAGGCTTGTATATCTGAGGATTGGCAGATGAGTTAATTGCGTATCTAGAGTAGAATACTTTAAGCAATGCATAGCAATTTGTTGTCTTTTTTTAATTGCTATTACTGTGATGAAACATATTTATCATCACACTGTTTGTTTCCCACATGCTTATGAAGAATAGAGGATATCAGTCCACTGAATAATGGTGTCAGGGGATTTTTTCCCCCCTAGGACTAGTTTCCATGAAGAAATATTATTTCTTAATTAATCATTTACCCACCTCATTAGGCAGTGTCAGTGACTGAATGAGAAACAGGGCCAGTCATTTGATGAATCATTTTTGTTTATTTTATTTTCTGTAAAGCTAGCCTTTTAGGAGTGTTTTAGGACTATATGAGACAGTGTTTTCTAGTGGATGGGATTCAGGACACCTGGGCTCTGTTCCTATATGGCCTTGGCTATGCCACCTTGACTCGCTGTTCGCAGTCCCATCTCTTGGTTCTTTACATTGCAAATTCTTTCAGGGAGGAACTACCTCTTACCTCTGTACATATGGTACCTAGTACAACAAGGCTCTCTCTTTTTCAGTGCCATTAAGCACCACTGTAATGCACATAGTAAATAGAATAAAACAGGAACTGAAGTGCCATCTAGTTTTGCTGAAATGAAGGCAGCCTGATTTCCAGAGATGCTGAGCACCCACCACTCATCACTTAGTGACACCTCTGAAAACTGGGCTTTATGTAAGACACTGACCTTTGAGCAAGTGGATCATGAGTAACTGCAAAACACAAAACTATTGTAGGAAATTGCTGGCCAGGTTGGATTCTGGATTAAAGAGCTGTCCCAGGCTGAGAGCCAGAGCTGTCCTCTTTAATGAGTGGGGCAGGCAAGGAATTGAGCTGTGCTCAGTTGAAGTTTGTTACCATTTGATTTAGGGGGAGAAACACTGGGGCAAGATAAGGGTGGAGGTGGAGGGGAGTTTGTTTTTCTTGCTATGTTTAGAGAAACAGGTGCTTGGGGTGTAAGAAGGAGACATTTGAGACCTGGGTTTAGTTTGCTCCTTTGTGCCCTGGCTAAATGGCCTTCCAGCCTACAGGGCCGAGTAGGAATGTTTACTATTCTTGTTCATGGTTTACACTTTATAGAAACTATAGTTTTCAGGTAGGGAATAAATAAGAACCAGGAGAGATGCTGAAACCACAGATAATGTTTAACCCATTTCTAGATGGTCTTGCAGCAAAAGCTGGGTTAAAACTATTAGAAAGGTCAGGATCCCTGAAAGCTGATGCACAAATCTTTACTCCTAAGCATTAATTTTACTGGGGGTGGAAAGGTCAGGATCCTTGAAAGCTGATGCACAAATCTTTACTCCTAAGCATTAATTTTACTGGGGGTGGAGTGCGAGCTCAGATCCTTTGCAGATGAGAATCTAATAAGGATCTAAATGGACAGATGCCTAATTAGGAAAACGTTTAGAGAAGGAGAAAGGATGGAAATATCAGTGATGATCTTTACCATTACTCATCTGTCTTGCCTTCTGGGCCATATCAGGAGGTGAATAGCTTGATGCTTTCCTTCCACAAATACCTGGTTTAAAGAGCTCCCTGATCTACTGAGTTTACATGCGAGTCTAAAGTTCCCCATTAGGGTTTACCTTTGGTGTTTGCAAGTGTGGCTTGTTGTTGGCTACTAAATAGCAACCAAAGGTTAATTACTGCCTTGGTAAGGAGGGTGATAGTCTGTTATTATGACCCCATCTCCCAATTGGCCTTCAATCCAATTTGGAGTCATCTATCAAACATCTGCATGTTGCCGTTTCATTGACATAGTGCCATATTTGTACAATGGTCCTTCACCTCTTATCTGTTTAATACATAGCATTTCTATACATCATTAATTCACTCTCTATCTCAATTTGTACTCTGTTACCCATATCACAGCTTGCTAAGTGACAGAGGAATAAAAACCTTTTCAGCAAGTATAACTACATAAATAAAGTGACTTAAAAGTGCAAATGTCCAGGAAAACACAAAGGCTGAGAGAGGAAAACAAAACCCTAATGAAAGGAGTCCATTCAGTGCTTATTTTATTTTTGTTAATGATTGTCTGGTTTTATAATATATTATGCAAATAAAAGAGGCACAATACAAATGAGACATGAACTACCTTTTTCTGCATTAATCATCAGCAATTATTCTTCACTCCATATATTACATCTAAAGACAATGGCTTAACACATACTGCATCATTTATAATCAATTAGGATCTCTGTCTTTCCTAAATAGAGTACTTTATGCATGCTGGATTTTTGTATTCTTGAAAGCCATTATTTAAAATTCACAGCTAGATAAACTCAGTCCCAAAGAGTGCAGGGTATTAAACCACAACATTGACCTAAAGCAAAACAATGAAGGGTATTAATCATCACCTCTGCCCTTAATTCTTCATTTCTATCACTTGTGTAAAAGCCAGTGTTATAGGGGAAGCATTGTTCAGCAGATGGAGCACTGATTGGGAGTGAGATGCTGCTTCCAAGCCTGCAAGAATGTGTGTGACATCAGTGCCAAGTCCCTTTTCCTGCTGTGTGCCTCAGTTCCCTCATCCCCTGCAGGAAGAATGATACTGGCTTTCCACATAGATGGCCTGGATAGCTCTGGTTGAAGAGCTGACTCTTGGCAGTTCTCTAGGACAGCAGTTCTCAACCTTTTTGTACCAGGACCCATTTGTCAACACCAAAGGCCAGGCTTGACCCAGTGCCCCTCACTCCCGACCTGCTGCCTCTGGCCAGCAGGCCCGGGAGAGGGTAGGGAGTGTATTTGGGGCATGAAGGGCTGGAACTCTGCCAGCCTGCAAGGGAAAAGCCACAGTTTCCCACATTTTTCTCTTTTAAAGGAGAATCCATTTTTTCAAGTGTTGTGATTCATTTTTAAGTTTGTTCATGACCTTTCATATATTCTTGTGACCCACTCTTGGGTCACGACCCATGGGTTGAGAAACACTACTCTAGAAGAGTGCTATAGAGAAGCTAAGTACTTTTGGATTTGTCTGGCATATGTGGAGTTACCCCTACCATGTGGGTTGTATCCCAGCCACTGTGGCATCACTTGCTTGTAGTGTAAGGAAATGCATTAATTAGGACAGGAATGCATGCATTAAGGGGGATCATCCCTAAAAGGATTCTCTTCTTTCCATTTCACCTGTGCAAACTCCACTGAAATCAATGGGGATGCATCTTGAAGTGAGAGCCAGGCAGGCACACCGGATTGCTTAAATGAAGTTCATTATGAGATCAGAGCCAGAGTCTGGAACTGTAGGTCTTAGTGCTGAGAAGCAATATGGGTTTTCTCTCTTTATTTTATTTTTTGCTCTCTGGGGAAAAAAGAAAGGAAAAAAGCCAGTCTCACTTTCTACATCTTTCAGGCTCAGAAGTCTGAAGGTTTTGCTGCTGCCCAGCAGCCTGGTAGAAGAGAAGTAATTATAGGGGACTCTATTTCAGTAATGCTCACTGCTTGCTTTGCCCACTGAGAAATGACTGTGTCTGCTCTGGTGCCCTCTAAATCATTTCCTCTGTATGAACATCCTCATGACACCAGGTCTTGTGGGGGCTTCTTTTCAGAGTAAGCTTCTCATTATTCACTCCTCCACCTGGGCCTCATTAAGACTCAACTAAAGCCTAAATGAGTTTGTCACTGAGGCTAGGCAATCTCAGCAGTGAACTACCCACCCTCTTCCTCTGTCTGCTTGTGCGTGGTGGTTTCAGTCTGGAAACGTTCAGATAATGCATGAAAGAGACTTGCTGAGATGGAAAGGTCTGAGAGACTTATTCAATTAAAAAGAGAGGGACAGTTTCCTGGGGATTAATTCCTAGGCAGTGCATTGTGGCTAGTTGAAAGGGTGGAGATGGATATTTCAGCTTCAGAACTCACAGATTGGGCTCAACCTTTCTAGGGTGGAGTGCACAGTGTCTGTTGACTTATACACATATTTTAAAACAGTGGGATGGTGCCTCTTGGTAAAGAGTGGGGCATGGTCTTTGGGTTAGATTTGATCATGCAAAATCAGGCCACATGGGTTCCATTTTGGCTCTAAACTACATTCACCTAGAGAAAACGGAGCCAGAAAATGAACTCATCTGTTTTAAGTCCTCTGCCTGAACCACCCTGGAGCAGGCTAGAAACTTGGATGTCCAGCAGTATGGCTCTGGAGTCTTTCATCTGTGTTACATCCATTCCAAAAAGCAAAAAGTTCATCCCAGCCTAAGAACAGGCACATGCACATGTTCTTGGACCTGATCTATGATGACACAGCTTACTTTAAGCCTAAATCTTACTTAATCATAGATTTGGTCCCTTCTTGGGCCCATGTTCACCAGTGCTGGGAGTGGTGCTGGGAGCATGATATAAGTAAGTTTATAGTAGGGAAGAGAGGCCAGTGGGAGCTGGGGCCTGGGTGGGTAGCAGGTCTGGGAGGGTTTGGTGGGATCAGAGTGGGAGTAGTAGTTCCCTGGGTGGTGTTGGTGGGTCTGTGGGGAGGGGGGGATGAGTCAGAGGGCTAAAATAGCCTGGTCAGGGGGTGTAGGAAAGGGCAACTCTGGGGCTGGGGCAAGCAGCTGGGCTTTCCCAGATCTGGGGCTTCACTTGCGTAGCCTGATCTACAAAGTGTACCGCCTTAGGGGAGTGAACTAAGATTGGGACTGCCATTTTTTGCCCAATTTAAACTCCCTAAATGTATGTACAGTTTGGTACTTGGATCGACTTAACCCTAGTTAGGTTCATCTAAGTGTAACATCTGCATGTATTCTAAGTCAATGAGTTCTTACACATTTGTTTATATTATAGCTAGTCTAGGGAGACACCTGATAAATATGTGATACATAGGTGGTGCATAGGAACAAAGATAAGCTTCAATCTTTTCCATTCATGTTCCTGTTTCCTGTGGTACAGAAGAAGCTGTGAGAGTGGCGAAGCAAACTTTCAGAAGCCAGCTCAGAAATGGACACCCATAGGATTTAATTATTTCTCTGGGTGTCATGCATGACAGTTTCCAGTGCAGCTCTCATTGCTCACATATTAGTTTCAGTTGAGATTGCTGGCACACATCCAGAGTGAGAAAGTATATGGATTAATTATAGGCCTGGCCACCTGCTTCACCTAATGCAAGCTCTCTGAATTCGTAGCTAATTTCAAATTGGCAGGCTCTATCCTTGTGAATATGGAAATAGAAGCGGGCTTGTAGAACACTGCTTTAACCAATGTAATAAATTCTGAATGCTCCACTCAATATTCTGCAAAATAGATTGGAAGCTCAGAACTAGATTTTACTCATTAAATCCATGTACATCTCTGGAATGGAATAGGGAAGAAGTGATTAAATCCCATTCAGCCTCATCAAACACCCCTTTCCCTTGGGCTGTTATGGTTTATGGGGAGAGCACAGAGTATAAGGGTGGAGGAGAATAGACCATTAGAGATTCCAGTGGAGAAAAGCTTGCATTTTCAGGGCATTGCCAAATACAGAGAAGCCAGATACCAACCTCACTTTCTGTTCCTGGAACAGTGTTCTTTCATTTTATGTTTCCAACATGATGTGCACACTATTTGGCTTGTCGGAGGCTAAGGATCTGGACTGGACCTTAAGAGGCTCAGATGGGATTCCTAGCTCTGCCACAGACATCTTTTGAGCAAGACACCTCATTTCCCTGTGCCTTGGGTTCCTTGCGTACATGCCTCAGTTCCTCCTTTCCTCCTGTCCTTTTTTTTTTTCTTTCTAGTTTAAATTGTAAACTATTCAGACAAGTCTCTTTCCTTGCCTCTATATAGTGCTTTGTATAACTGGGCTTTTTATTAGCCAGAGCTTGTAGGTGCTACCACCATATACAAACAATAATGTGGTTGTGGACATTATAGAAATCGCCTTCATGATCTCTGTCTGCATTTCACTGCAGGGAACAAATCAATGTAAGAACGACAAGCACAGAATTAAGGATGAACAACAAGCTATTTTCCCCTATTTGCACTTTGTCATTTCTAATTTTACCTTCTAAAGAAGAACAGCAGCAAAAGTTTTGTGAATGTACAAGGGAAAGATGCTTGGTGTGTATTGCAGTAAAACATACATTTTTCACTTTCTGAGCTGTGTTTGTTTCCTTCATTAACTGTGTGAGAATCTCCTGCCAATAGTGTAAGAACTTTGTGTCACAAAGATTTGTGGGTCACAATCTGTTCGCTCCTTGGCAAATGGCAGCATGTTTGTGAATGGCATTAGGAAAAGGTTCCTGTTTGTAAGAGGGGTTGGGAATGAACCTCCAGTGTCACTCTAGGCATTTGTAGATGACACTTTAAAGAGGGTTTAAAGTGGGTTAAATGCCTTTTGCACCACTTTAATGGCATTGCTGTTTGCACATTTGGTGGTGTATTGCACATTAATTCCAGCTGCTGTAGCGCATTTGGCGGTGTAATGCGCCTTAAATGACTTTGGGATGCAGCAAATAACTTTGTGGTGCTGCAAAGTAAAACACTTCCGATGAGTTTTAGTTTCCTAACCTACAGCTGCAGAGGGAAGCACCAGCCTCTGTGAGGCTCAGGGGCTCTGCAGGCAGCCCGTGCAGGCAGCCTGGCAACAGCCTGGGAAAGCAGGCTCCACAGAAGGGGAAAAAAAAAAGAAAAGAGGCAAGCCTGATTCCCCACCCCCTGGAGCCTGCCTGTCTATGCTGCGTGGGGGCCTGGTGCTTCCCTTTGTGGCTATGGTGCCTCTCAGAACTGCCCAAGCTGGGTGCCTGTGGGTGGGTGCTGCCTGGGGGTGGGGGCTGCTGCTGCCATAGAGGAAAGCACGAGTCCCCCCTGTCCCCCCCCGCAGTTCAGGGACCACCCTGACTACCAACAGCTCACTCTGCCTCCCGCTGCTGCTGGAGAGGCAGGTAAGGACTGGGCGGACATGGGGGGACACGGGGGTTTACTTCACTCTAAATTGAAGCGGTGTTTTTAAAAAAGCACCACTTCAGTTTAGGGAGAATTAAACCCCCATGTCGTGTAAAAATTAGGGGTGTGCAAAGCGGGCCCTATTTGATTTAGATTCAGTTCGGCCTGAATCAGGGACAGTGATTCGATTTGTTGATTCAGATCACTGTCCCTGATTCGATTCAGTCAAATCTGAATCTGAGGATTCGATGCTGATTCGGAGACTCAGCGATTCGGACATAGTCACAGCTTTAAATATTTTTTCTACATACCTTGAGGTACCAGCATGGCTTGTGAATGCTGCAATGCTGGGGCACATGGAACATCCCACAGGAGTGCAGGGGACCCTCCACAGGCTCGGCGGCAAACCCAGAAGTGAACTGGAAGTACTTCCGGTCCACTTCAGGGTCTGTCAGGGAGCATGCAGGGGGGTCCCCCTGTGCCCCTCCAGGCTCAGTGATCGGCCACGGGGGAACTCCAGGTGCCTCCCCCAGGCCCAGGAGGCACCAGTCATTGAGCTGAGGGGAAGGGGGTGGGGGGACCCCTCAGTGCACTTCTTGGCAAACCCAGAAGTGGACTCGTAGTGCTTCTGGTCCACTTCTGAGTCTGCTGCCGAGCACGCTGGGGAGCCCCCTGCATTTCTGTGGGACCCCTCATGTGCCCCAGCATTGCAGCATTCACAAGCCACCTGCTACCTAGAGGTATGAAGAAGAAACATTTAAAGCTGTGTCTATGCCAAATCAGGCTAAATCCCCGTCGAATTGAATCAGGGATGAAGCTTCGCACAGGCCTAGTACAAATGCCCTCTGAGTAGTGCTGTCAGGATTTACTTCTGCATTTATATAATTTATAGTTGATTAAATAGTTGATTTAAATATGGGGTTTATGGTTATTTCTATAAAAAGTTGGGCATTGGGCCCTTGGCCAGGAACATAACCCCCTATTATAACATTGTTTCTATGGGAAAATCAGATTCGACTTGCATCCTTTCGACTTACAGTGCCTTTTCCAGGAACATAACCCGCCGTAAGTGCGAGGACTGCCTGTATACTTATAGGCTGCCACCAAGTCCCATCTGAGTCTTCTCTTCTCCAGGCTATAAAACTGCCCCAAGTCTTTTAGCCTCTCCTTGTATGGCCTGGTCTCTAGGCCTCTAATCATGTGTGTGGCTCTCCTTTGGACTCTCCTGAGCTTCTACACATCCTTCTGTTAGGGTGACTGTATTTGGATCTTGGGGAGCACTGGATTTGCAACTGAATAAAGGCTTGTTTCTGTGTCTCAGCAGAGCTGCTGACCACAAGGCAAAATGATATATTAAAAGTAACTTTAAAAATGCTTAGGCAAGCAGTTTCCTAATAGTGGGGTAGTGTATAGGGTATATGATTCACTGTGTAAGAAGAACAAGATGCAGCCCACTGGCTATCGTCAGGAGATAAAGCAGAAGCAAGACCTTGGAGATGGTGCTGAAATCAGCAAGAAACCAGAAAGAACCAGCAAGTGACCGGAGGAAGCTGGGGTCAAAGTCTTGAGCATGCACTCTTAGCAGAAAGGCATGTAAATGAGTGAAATGCATAGGTAATTCCATGCTAATGAAGTAAACAGAGGCAGAGCTTAAGAGAGGAGGAGATATGGGTGGAACCAAAGGAGAGGCAAAAATGGAGTAAATGTTAATGAGCATGAACCAAGGTGTATAATATGGAAAGAACTATTGTTCACTGTGGCTCCCCTGGTTTCACAGGCTGTGTGTCTGTGAGGGAACTAGTCTGAAGCTATCTCCATTCCGAATAAAGCTGTTGCAAGCAATGTGTGCTGGCGTTTGCTCCCTGCTTGCTCTGGCTTATGAGTAACAGGATCCATGAGTGATTGGATCGTTGTCTCCCTAGTCATTGGGTGCCGCGTGGAGTCGGGGTCTAACACCTTCCTGAAGTGCGGTGCCCAGAACTGGATGCAGAACTCCAGCTGTGGTCTCATCAAAGCTGAGTAGAGATGAAAGATGATATCCTTAGCCTTGCTCAAGATGCCTCAGTAGATGTATGCTAGTATTTGATTAACTCTGCCAGCTAGGGGATCGCATTGGTGGCTCATGTTCATTTTGTTGTCTGTCACAACACCCAGGTCTGGTTCAGATGTGGTGCTAGCAAGCGTAGTACTGGCAAGCCTGTAAGTGTACTGTGAATTATTTCTCCCCAGATGGAGCACTTTAAATTTCTCCATATTAAACAACTTCTGGTTGAGGTCCGCCCACCTTGTGAACCTATCCAGGTCGGCCAGTATTGCCAGGCTGTCTTCAAGCATGACTACACTCCCCCATAGTTTGTTGTCATCTGTGAACTTTGCTAGTTCACTTTTAATGCCCTCATCCAAATTGTTGATGGACATGTTGCAAAGCACTGGTCCGAGTACTAAATCCTGAATGCCTGTTATAAGACATTGCTGATGACTAGAGATTTGATTTTAGGAATTGGCTTATAGTAAGATTACATTAGAGCAATGATCCAGGGCAAAGGCAAGGGTTAATTCGTTTCTAAAAGCCTGTTTGTGACAAAGTTGCCTTCAAGGCCCACTGTGTCTAGAACCAGCATACACCTTGTCTGAGGCCAACAGACAAGTGGATATACGTAGGCTGGGAAATTGAAGACGTGCCACACTGTTCCGTAACATGAGATAAGGTGGCATTACGTCACAGTGCCCAACTGCAGAGTCCTTTGGATTTCCAGTTTTGGTAGATAGACCAAAGTAGGAGACCCATAAATGACCAAATTAAGATGTGTGCATGTGATGGGTTTATTGGAACAACGGAATATGCTGACAGAACAGAATGTGGACAATAGGACGACCACAGGGAGACCAGTCAACAGTGCCTGGGAATGAAGAGTCATTAGAAGAGGAAAAGAACACAAAAGGAGGGATTACAGAGCAGCATAGGATCCCTGAGGGGGGAACCCAAGGCCACCATGGACAAAGGCCACACCACCAGCCCGTCTCAACCACCCTACTGAGGCAGGGTTGGTCTTGGCTCTCAACCTCCAGGCTGCTGACACCTGACCTTCAAGAAAGAACCAAAGAGTGAAGCTTGCATACTAACCAGATGTATCTTTCCTCTGTGACAGCTCTAGGACTGGTAGATATAGAATTGGGGAGGTTATTTTTTTGCCTTGCCTGCATTATTCTTCTCTGCTATCACTGTGTATCAGTGAAATTTTCTTATTATCATGGTCAGTCTGAGGGCTTGGGCCCACCTGGAACAAGGTATCTGGGTCATAAATCCAGTCCCAACAGTTGCCACTTAACAGTACAGCTGGCACACTTCAGCAAAGTTTGCAAACTTTGTGAGTATGCATATGAATATTTCCTCCCATTGCCTATCCATGTCCCTCATACCAAGAGGCAGTCCCTTCCCCATGGAAGTTATTTGGTACTTTTGTCCTCCTGTCCTTGTTTTCAGTGCTAGTATGTTTGACTCCCAAGAGAATTAGCAGTGCTGTTTTGTTTAGAGAGTTTGGTAGTAGCTGGTGTCAGAGGCAGGATACCATTATGATAAACAAGCATGAAATAAATACCTGGATGGATAGAGGCAGAACCTTCTTTGCCCATAAAAGTCCATTCTCAGCAGTTCTGTTGAAGAATCAGACTGTGGACCAGATACTCCATTCATATGGCACACATTTACCATGATTTTACTGGCGTTACTCTTGCTTTCCAATTGCTTTAAGTGAAGCTGCTAGAGAACAGTGAACAGTCAAATACTCATGATACAATATTTGCCCACACTCTGTAAGTCAGCAGCAAGACTATAATGAGCTAAATTGTTTCTGAAATCTTGTTAGGTTCCTTATTGGTGAATTTCACATTTTTGTCTAATCCTGTGTGTTCCTGACATCCCATTTAAATTAGGGTTTTATGAAAGACAAACCATGTTTTATAGTGTGTGTGGGTGAAAATGTTAAATTTCCTTAGGTTACCATATAAACTAAGATGAGTCATTTATTACCATGCACATAAAACACAAGGTTTTTGGAGAGCTGGTTTCTTCAGAAGGGTTTGGGGACACAGATAATGGAGTCTGATGTTTGAAATTAAGTCTAATTAAATCTTCTGTTTCCTTGTGTCAGCCCAGAGCATGTTAGCTTATTCCTAGTATCTGAAAAATCATTATTAGGCCAATAATTTCTGATGAACATGTTTTAGGAAGTCGTGTCAATTAGAAATGTGTAGGACTTTGTTATTTCAGTCTATTACCTGCAAATGAGTTATTTTAGAACAAGGAGTTCAGCTGATAAAAGGCAAAAAATCAATATGTAAGATTGTTGAGATTAATTCTGAGTTTATAATGGATTTTTTTCCCATTGGGATTTCCAATATCTTCTGTCAATTGTCCATCTTCAACCTCAATGTAGGTTCCACGTGCCAAGTGTGATCGAGCTAAAGTAAAATTTTTGGAAATCTATACTTTTGCATTAAGGTGATTAATATTGCAAATCACAGCTACATGGTGATAAAAGATGAGGGCTACAGAAACTATAATAAGCCTCCTGAGAGCAATATCTTAATCCAACAATTTAAGGAGTGCTAAAACAGTAACATATGATATTACAGTGTCACAAGGAAGGCTGTATGGAGGTCAGGTTTCCATTGTGCTGGACTGGGTACCTGGACAAAGTCAGAGGGACTCCCTACCATTTACACAGAGAACACAAAGGAAATATTTTAGATTTTACAGGGAGATTAAATGATTTTGTGACATTGGTATCAAAAGTCAGGGACTGAGCCCAGATCTCTCCTGAGTCCCAAATAAATGTCATAACAACAGGGCTTATCTACCACTGTCCCTCTTCTATGCAACATCTTCCATCAGCTTCTTGTTACTTCATCAGATGAAGCCGTTGCTTACAAAAGTTTGGGATCTCTGAGTTACTTTGTAAGGTACAATCCTGCCTTGCCTTTTTCCTGACTTCAGACTAACCTAGCTAACTACTAGGGGTGTGCAAAGTGGGCCCTATTTGATTCGGATTCGGATTTGGCCTGAATCAGGGACAGTGCTTTGATTTGATTCGGATTACTGTCCCTGACTTGATTCAGCTGAATCCGAATCTTAAGATGTGATGCTGATTTGGAGAATCAGCGATTCAGACATAGACACAGCTTAAAAAAAAATTTCTACATACCTTGAGGTACCAGAGTGGCTTGTGAATGCTGCAATGCTGGACGGAGCATCCCACAGGAGTGCGGGGGGGAGGGGGGCCCTGTGCACTCGGTGGCAAACCCACAAGTGGACTGGAAGTACTTCCGGTCCAATTCCGAGTCCACCGAGGAGCGTGCTGCCCCCCCTGTGCCTCCCCGGCTTGGCAATTGGCTGCGGCGGATCCTGGGTGTCCCACACCAACCCAGGAGAGGCACTAGTTGCTGAGCCGGGAGGAGCCCCTCAGGGTGCTCCCTGGTGAACCCGGAAGTGGACTGGACGTGCTTCTGGTCCACTTCTGGGCCTGCTGCTGAGCGCACTGGGGTGCCACCTGCATTTCTGTGGGATGCTCCATGCGCCCCAGCATCACAGCATTCACGAGCCGCCTGGTACCTAGAAGTATGTAGAAAAAACATTTGAAGTTGTGCTTATGTCTGAGTTGCCAAATCTTTCCAAATCTCTCCAAATCAATTTGGAGGGTTGTGTTTCGATTCGGAAAGATGTAAGGGTCCTCTGATTTGATTCAGATTCTGAGATTCAGCCACCAAATCGGGCTGAATCTCCACCAAATTGAATCAGGGGCCGAAGCTTCGCACAGCCCTACTAACTACCTCTCTTTTTCAGACTTGCGGATGTAGCAAAATGCTTTATATCCAGCAATGTATCCTCTTTAAAACTCCACCTACAAAGCACTGCCAGTCCACTGTGGCCCACGTGTGTGCCTGAATTTTTGAGCATGTGTCTACAGTCCCTTTGAAAACAAGACATGACTTTAGAATGCATCAAGTTAAGAGCCACAGGCTGATGCCATTTTGGAGCACTGTTCCTCTGTGATGCTTATTGATGGTGAAAAGCTAGTACAGAAAATGCTGCACACCTTCTTTTGCCTTTTCTTAGCTACAGTAGTCCATGCTGAAAATATAGTGATCGGGGAGTGACTTGACTAACATGGAATTAAAAAATACTCCTGCTAGTGACCTCTGTAAGTGACCGGAGCACATTATCTCCTGTAGTCTCTGAGAAGTGTCCTTGCTTGTTCTGCTCTGCTACTGCCAGCTCCAGGATGAAACACAAAGTATTTTGGCACCAGATAGACTGAAGTTCCTCCTCCTCTTTACTTTTATGCTGAACCAACATTTGCAGGCTCTCTGTCCAGTGTCGCTCAGCCTCCTTTCATTGTTGCTGGACAGGACTTTAAAGCCATCATTTGTATCTCCAAGACCATCAATTAGTCTCTGATTTAATCAAGGAATCATATTCTTCTCATCAGGCCCATCAATCATCTCTATTTCCTTTTGAAGCTGTAGCCATCCATCCTTCACCTGCCTCATTACTCAGAGGCTTATTGTGCTGACATGGTGGGCAGAGAGGTTGCTGTGCCAGCACTCCCCGCAGTGCTGGGAGATTGCAGGCAGTGGTGCATTCCCCTTGACTGCTTGGGACATGAAAATGTCCTCCTTTTCCCTTTTGCTTAAAGCCTTTTTGAACACTGGGGGATGGGCTTTATCCTTATGCATCTGCAATGCACTCATCCTTGTATAGATGCTCCTCTTTATGACCAGTCTACAGAGAATAGGAATCTCCTGAGCTAAGTACAGACAGTCAACAAGCTTGAGGCTGAATTGATTCAATCTTACCAGGTTAGTCTAAGCTGTGTAGATTGAACTGATAAGCATGCGAGAAGACATTTACTGCTGATTCCCAAAATGCAGCCACATGCCTGTAGTGGCCTAGGCCAGAAGCCACAGGATGCTAGAGCACACCTCCCTGCTCAGTTGGAACAGACAGCTTGTGCCAAGGCTAGTCTGCCCATCCTGGGAGGTGGGGTTTGCAGTGGAGGTGCAAAGCATCCTGGGATGCTGGAGGGCTGTGAGTTGACTTGAATCTGGAGGGGATCTGGGACAGAAGTTCAGTAAATCGATTTAACCTAAATCAGTGAAGTCTGATACTACACCCATCCAGATTGATCTTAAACTGGTTTTGGCCATTTTGAAAGCAGTTTATGTGCACTGAACTTCTGATGTGTTACCCATTTGAACTGTTTTCTGAACACTTATTCCAATTTATGTATAATTTCTGTCCCTAGCACTGGAATGTCCTGTGTCACGGAGCCTGATTCCTTAGCTCAAGCTCTAGAGCTGTGTGAGCCAAAATAGTGGAGTTGCCAATCAGCTTTAGTGCAGGCTCAATCGTAAGATTTGAGATGTCTGTGCCTTGTAGCTGTTTGCTGAAGGGTGAATTTCACTCCTGTGTTAGGACCTTTTCTCTTTTACTGAGTGCAAGGAGGAAACCTTGCCGTGGTTGGGGGAGGGAGGAATAGGCCCACCCTTCTTTGCCTGGTTAATTCTCTAGTGCTAAGGCTTCAGTGGTGCCTACAGATATTTTGCACTCTCCCCTGTGACAGGCAATGCCTAGCAACTTTCATAGTGGCAGATCATTCTTCCTGCCTTGCCTTCACTGTGCCAGGGACTCCCAAGGAAGTGAGTCTTACCCAGAGGTGTTGGGCGTGCAGTTTGCAGGGTCAAGATAACTGACTTCCCCTCCGCAACCACAGAGCAGAGAATCTGCATTTAAAGGAGCAGTTGGACCATTGCCTAATGAATTAATCAATCCCATTAGGAAACTAACTAAATATGATCTATCCTTTCCCCTACTCCACATCTCCAGTTGTCACTGGGATAAGATGGACAGAGGTCATACCCTTCCGCCTGGTTTTAAGAAGGGTCATATTAGCTCTCTCTGTGTTTTGATGTATAAAACCATATATTAGTCCCATTTTTAGGTAGATATAACTGGTACATTCATGTTTCTTGTTCTGCTGCTCCACATTTTCTGGGGTTATGTGAGCTGTGGAAGTAGAGGAGGCACTTTATTAAAGCAAACAAGTGAAACTACACAGAGAAGCATCTAGGCTGTTTGTGTTCAAGGTGTAGACCCATTCTCGTAACAAGGACCGCATCCTGCCTGGAAGACCCTACAGCATACAATCACACTAGTGACTGGGATTGCCAGGAAATCTATCCTTGTATTGGGTGCAGCAAGGAGAGAAAGAGTTAACAAATGGTTTTGTTAAATAAATATATATACAGCAGAGCTAGGAGAAAGGGAGACAAGTGTAGTGAGGCATATTTCTCATTAAATATAGCAACTGGAAACACAGCTATTGGAAAAGGGATCTCATTTATCACATCTCTTGGATGACACTGAGATGCTGTGTTTTATTACCTCTGGGGCTATAGGTAAAATTCAAACTGTTTTGCTGGGTAACATTATGGAATCATAATGTTATTGTTGGTAGAGCTTCAATCATACTCCTATTTTAATACTTCCAGGCAGCTGGTTTATTCAAGAGAGAGCAGCACATCAGGCAGCCCTGCTTCTGACTATTTCAGTTTCTGCTTGTCACTGGCACTTTGGATGCTGCAGTATGAATGCTGCTCACACTTTTTGGAGCCTACAGGTAAGTTTTTAATAAAATGCTAGGGAACAGAAAGGGGAAAAAGAATGAATGCAAGTCTCTTCTTCCCTCCAGTGCAACTGTTTGCTATATTCTGAGACACTGTCACCTGACCCCCATTAAAACAAAGCCCAAATCTGTTCTGTCCACACAGCTGCTTTTCTGAACCCCAGTCCGCTATCAGCTACTGTTTCCACAGCCACAGCTGTTATAATTGTGTCATTGCATTCTGGGCAATCTGGGTTGCTATCCCAGAATATGTCACTGGGGGAATGAACCTCTGGAGGACGTACCCAGATGTAATTCAAGCAGCAAGTGGAGCAGTGAATGTTTTATTTTAAAGAGCTTCTGAAACAGGTGAATGTTCTAGCTTCTCTCATAGGACCCAATCCCAAGCCAACTGAAGTCAATGAACGTGTGCCTATTGTTTCCTAGTATACACATTTGTTTTTACAAGCCAATATTCTCTATATATATGTTCACCAAGAAAGATGGATATGTTACACTTCTTTCATGCTACTTCGTCCAGACGATCTCAAAAAATGGGCATCTTCCTAAAGGTACAAAGCACCTGAAAATTCATTGCCCAGTACATTGCTTAGTCACTTAAACCTATGCACACTGAACCTAAAGATTGTGTATAATCGTGTTGAGCTTTGCTGCTTTTTGACATTTATATCATGATGGAATGTTAGAAACCTGAATCAAGGTGAGGTGGCACCCTAGTTTGGTTGGCACTGTAGCCAATAAATCCTGTCTCAGAGACTGCCATCACAGTGGTGCTATATCAAGATGGTAACACATTACATTCTCTTTGCATTCTTTTTCCTCAATAAAAATGATTATCCAACCTGGAGATATCTCCATATATAAAGTGCATGTACCATTGGAATATTATAACTCCTGGATATAAAACATGGCAGTTAGTATTTAACAGTATGTGCTGCAACATTGTGCACAGCCAGTTTAGACTAAAAATGAAGATTCTATTCTCCCATTGAAATTGCAGGGAAGTTTCCAAGTGAAAGCATCTCTAGAGCCACACAAGGATGGGGGAGCTTGCCTTTCCATCTTCTTAGAAAAACTGATCCAACATTTCTGAAGTGGGTGGAAGGACTTCCATTCATTTCACTGGGAATTGCATCAAACCCCATGGCATCTGACACATGGTTGGGGAATTCCCTAGTGATAACTCAGAGTTGAGTGGACTTACTAAATCACCAGTATTGCTTGCTTTTTTTTACCTGGTGCAGGTTCAATCCTAGTTTGTGACACATCAGATGAGGACCTCAAGGTGACCCTGTAATGTTAAAAAAAAATAAAAAAATAGCTAAGTCATATTCCCAGCCCAACATCCCTTATTTTCAAAGTATTTTGTGAAATGCAGACACATGCTGCCCTGTAACATCAACTTGCTCCAGGGACAGCAGCACAATGCTTTAAGAATCTCAAGGCAGCTGGGTTGAACAGAGATGCTATTTCTCCATGGATCAACTGATCATCTGCCTTTTCATCTTCATAGAAAGAGTGCCTTACAAAGGCAGAGCAGATCTATGTATCAGCTGCAACCCCTTTGGAGCTAGAAAACTGTTGTTGTTGATGATGATGATAATCAATTCATGTGAAGAGAAACATCATGTTCCAGTTGGCTTTCTATTTTCAACAGTTAGTGTCTCTGATCATGGGTTATCACACAGCAGAGTACCTCTATGTGCATACGATATAAAATCCAATTGATGTATTAAAAAAAAACATACTGAACACTCTCTCACCCTGGGTACAAAATCTACCTGTCTTTAACTATGAGGATCAGGAAAGCCATTGTGATATTTCGCATTGTGTCTAAGAGAAATCTCATTTCAGATTACTAGAATTTTAGAATGAAATATCAAGATGTTCTTTATGTAAAAGCATACGTACAACTTAAACGACTTAAAGCAAAAATGTTATTGTATAGACCCTACTGTTTTGAACATGGAGCATACAGTGAAATCATCAACAAAAAGGGGGAAGAGAGGTATTGTCATGTTTTTTATTATACAATATACTAGAAACTAGAAACACACACCTTAACTGAATGGTTTTGGATCTGCTCTTTAAGATAAGATTTGTGACAATTCTTAATTTTTAAAGTCAATGTATGCACCAAAAATTGTTTTCAAAATGTACTGTCTTGAAAATTTACATTACCCCCCCCCCAATTTCATTCCACATCATGGAAATATTTTGTGCTTTAAAGGTAAGCAAATATTTTGTCCTTATTGTCACATCTCTTCTGCAAACTCCTAAATTCATGGGAACAGTTAAGAGGAGTGATATTTCTTACTTGGCTGGTTCTGATTATATTCAACTGTAAGACTCAAAAAGGCCTTATATAATTAAAAAATGTTATGTGAATGAAATGTCAAAGTGGCTCTTGTCTAAGCTATCACTGAGCCAGTGTTGAACACACAGACTCAGTTGGGTAGAGAATAAATGATTTTTTACAGATTATGTGCCTTTGAACTCTGACAAAGGATGTGGGGATAGCCTCTGAAGAAGAATGTCTTATTTTTTTGTCTTCCTTTTGTGCCCTTAAGGTTTTGCTGAATCCCTGCATGGGTGAAGAGCTGGGTGTCAGAATGCGGGGAAGGAGTGAGGGCAGGGGGGATTGAAAACATAAAGGGACCTGAACTGCCTTCCACATAATCCCTTATCCAGCACCTTGTCTGCAGGATGGCTTTTAGTCTATGCCATTGTGTTGGAGCCAAAATCACCTGCTTCCCTTGTTGGCTACTAATATTCTATAGAATCAAATGCTGCCTTCATTCCCTACTTATTCTTCTATGTGGCATGAAAGCTTCTTTTATCTTAGCTCCTACTGCAAGCACTAGGAACATGAGATCTTCTTTTGTTCTAGCAATGGCCTTTAAAAAAACCCAAAACCTGTGTTACTAAAGGCAAAGTATGTTATTTTAAACTAACGTAAGTGGGGACAATTTTTTCCCCTTGAGGAAACAACTGGAAATATGATGTTTCCCATCAGTCTTATTATGTTCCTCTATAATGGGCATATTCTCTCTCTCTTTACTTTGCCTGCTGTGCTCAGTTGCAGTGTTTGGACAGCTGTTCCTGCATGCCCTTTCCCTGTTCCTATTGCTATGTCTTTTTCCATGTAGCTGGTCAGTGCTGATTGATTTACCTTATCTCCAGTCTTTCCTCCAGTCTAGTTCCCTTCCTACATGGCAGTCATCACTATAGTGGTTGCGTCTCTTCAAAAGGAAAGCACCTCAGATAAGACTCCTGTGAGAGTTCAAATTTACTGAAGTTCTCTAAACCAGTGTTCTGGAGAGTTATGGTTCATAAACACTGAAATGGGAAATTGGAGGTGCTTTCCCATAACACAAATATGCTTGATCCTGTTTACAAGAGTTAGTTGTTTTTTCATTAAGGATGCAAATATTGTGACTAGATTGCAGAGTGGGTTCTGGCTTAGACTGTACTTTTCATCCTTTTTTAACGGCCAAAGGTTGTCAACAGGCAGTTTGGTGCATGCCAGCAAGAGTCAAAAGTCAATGGTGTAAACTGGTATTAAAAACACAGCAAATAGAGTACATGCTACTCTCTCATGTAACAGTCCTAGGCACATTTCTTTCAGGATGCAACTATGACATGCTGTTAACAAGTAGCTTTGAGAGGCTAGCAGCTACCCAGGGCCAGGAAGACAGAACTCCTTCCACATCCTTAATGGTCACTTGAAGGTATATATTGGAGCAAGCTTGTGAAGTTCCTGTTTCATGGCTAAAAGAAGCATTACACAGCCTGTTTATCAGAGGAGGTTACTTGTCCTCTGACTATCAGGCCTTTTGATGATACACACTGTCAAATGCTGCAACTTCCACATCTGAATTTTTGTTGCTTTTTTTTTTGTAAAATTGGATACATGTGCTTACCATTGTAATTTGAAGAGATGTGTATCAATCCCCAGAGACAGTAACAAGTAACATTTGGGCTGCTTGAAAACTATTAAGTATTTTCCCTGGAAAATTATAAACGCAAGGGAAAGTTTCTTTTGTGTTCTAAAAAAATTCATCATTTGTTTAAAGGATTATGGGGGGAATAGGGATCTCTTACCTTTGGGAGGACAAGAAAATGCCATAACAAAATTAAAAAAGAAATCTGGCTTGGCCAAGGAATTGAACATTTTGCCAAAAAATTTTGTTTTCCTTGAAAAATCAGTTTTGCAATTACCATGCTGTTTAGGTGATGGTAGGACTGGTACCATGCTGTTTAGGTTAGGACTGCCTAACATCACTCAAGGAAGACAGTCATGTCTCAAGGTAGCATATTATTTTTCCTCTCTGAAGGCCATTTTAATCATACTTTTATATTACAATAGTGACTAGAAACCGCAGCTGAGACTGAAGCTCCCATTGTGCTAGTCACAGGGCTTTTGAAGTGCTCTGAGGAATCTTGGTTTATTATGTACCAGTACTGATGTCTCACAGGGCACAATTAAAAATTGTGATGCAGAAAAATGCAGACCTTTCGTCAGACAGGTGGGAATTAGGGCTGTGCAAAGCTTCCAATCATGATTCGGATTTGGAGGTGATTCAGATGATTTGGAGGCTGAATCTATGAATCTGAATTGAATCGCTGGAAGCTTTAGGCTTTCCAAATCGACCTGGAGCTTCCGAATCAATTCGGAAAAGATTTGGAGATTCGGCCATAGGGTATAATGAAGTATCTATAACTTCTGGCTGATTCAGATGAAACGTTCAAGGATGGTAGTGTCTGCTGAGATCATGATGCCTGCCAAGTTTCAAGAAGATAGGTGCAGGGGTTTCTGGGAAATTTCACCTTAAAGTCATGAAAGCAAAACTCATGTCACGTGTGTGTGTGAAGCCACAATGGGGTGAAAACTGCACGGATGGTAGCTCTTGCTGAGGCAGTGGTGGGTGGTAGTGGCGGCCACTGCATGCAAGCCCCACTGCCCCACGTCCATCCGTAGAGGGGCGCTGCTGCCCTTGCTCCCCCCGCCCTGCTCCTGGTGTTGGATAAATGACCAACTCATGGGTTTGGCAAACCAAGTTTTATTGCATAGTATATGGATAACTGAGGCAAACTTAGCAGCTTATATATATATATATATATATATATATATATATATATAAAATCACTCTTACTCATTCACACCATACATACTACACACCATTCACACCATCCACACTAAGTCACCTATCCTCAGCACTTGGAGTCATGCTTCAGTGGCCAGTTGTAGGCTTCTTCAAGGGAATGTTCAGTCGAGAGGGGTTCCGGCTTCAATTCTCTTGACGTGCAGGTAGGCTGGTGTCATTGGTTAAGGCGTCCATCTGGGCTTGGCCTTCACTGCCTTTTTATCTTCCATGAAGCAGACTTTGATTGATGCCCAGAGACTTCTCCACCAATCACCACTCAATTCTTCACGTGTTCATCTTTTGGACTCTGTTACTGGTTACATGTTGTCTTTACATTCCAGTCTGTTTTTCAGTTCTTATTCATATCATCTCTACAATCCCGGACTGCCATCTGCACTTCATCCTGACGGTTATCTCTGTTTACTACAAAGATTTCGTACCAGTCTGTCTAATACCAGCTGCAGTTATCCAGCTATCAGTCACACACCCAAAACACACACATACGCACACATCCTTATTGCTTCTTTTTCTACAAAATGGAAGTACATTTTAAAATGGCAGTTTAGCATAAGTATACCGTAGTACAGATATACTATATATTGAAACATATTCTAACACTGGGAGTAGGTACAGAAACGTGCCTCCCCCACCATTCAGACCCTTTGTGCCTCACTGCCCTCATGGCTTTGCAGGTAGGGGGTGGCTGTGGCACCTCCTCACCAGCGGCCCGGTGGCCAATCAGGAGAGCAAGCTGGGGTGGGGGGCAGGGAGGCACCGCAGTGTACCATGTGGGGCTGGCAGTGCCCATTGCACCCCTCCCCCTGGTTAGAGGCAATGTGTGGAAACGCACTGGGGGAGATGCCACTGCTGTGCCCCCCTGCCTGCCCACACATACCCCCTATGACCTTTCCAAGTACCCCTAGGGGTATGCGTGCATACCCTAGGTTGACAACCCCTGCCCTAAGACATTTTGGATGGAAATATATGACACAAGAACTGCTGGCCATTTTCTTGTTTAATTGATAGCATTTCAGAGGTGCTTATCATTGTGATTTCCAAGCATTTTCTTGAGCAAAGAGAGGAAATATGTTCTCAACAAGCTCCCTCTTAATTTGCATTCCTACAATCTAATCAAACCTTTGTAAACACCAGCCTTCTGAAAATAATAATCAAAATCAAGAGATGCACTGGCAGGCTAAGGGAGGGTGAATTAAAATGCTTCTTTTTCCTCCTATGCTAATCTTTTCCTAATTACGTTTTATTAATATTGTGCTGCAGACGATTCCATTCTTGTTTTTTGCTCTTGTCCGTAGTTAAAATCATACTGCGAATCAATGATCTCTATATTCAAGTTAATCACTTAAGCCCCTGCCTTCCATCATTTTCATAACCAGCCTCCACAATTCTTCAGGAATTGGGTGCATTATATTTTATTGTATTGTCTTCTCGCAGTATCCTTGGATGATTCTTCTATGGGTGACATTGACATTTTGTTATGATAAATTGACTGAGTCATTGTCATCAGCAGGTTGTGTGTTCATTTTTTATTTTATAAGGTGCTTTTCACTGGAGAGCCCCAAGCCCTTTTTTATTAAAAAATAACCTGTCTACCGTTGCAGCTTTCATATTGGAACTACCATAGAATAATGCTTTTCTTTTGATTCTGGAGGGATCCTTTGAAATAACTAATCAAAGGAAATGGAAACTTGAGGATGGTTGTTCTTCAAGATGAGTGTCTTTGAAGCGGAACAGCTCTGTAATTCTGTATGTCATATACTCTATAGCATACATGTTATATATGCTATATTATGTCATTGCTTTATGGAAAAGTAGAATAGAATTTAGGATGGTATTTCAGTAAAGTCAAAAGATTAGACCTATGAATGTCAGCGGGAGGTGTGCATTTATCCAGCACTTTTGGGTGAATAATTTTAGACACTTACTTTTGTCTGTTGAGGTGGTGGTGGGGATAGAAAATTAAAAATGTAGACTCCAAGTCACTTGGGATTCATCCTCAAAGATATTTAGGTGCCTGACTCCTCCTTAAAATCAAGGAGCATCTAAATACAGTTAAGGCTCTGGGCCTCAGAAGCTCTTTTGATCATTTTACCCCTTTGATAGCATACACACTGGGTTATAATGCGGTTGTGTGTTACAATAAATGAAGTTATTTTTCAAAAACTCATCTCATTCAACAATTCACTTCTGTAATCTCCTGGCTATACAGGAGATCATAGTGATGTCCCTTCCGGCTCTGAATACTAAGCACTGCTCTGAGTTCAGAGCTTATGAAACACTGTCAGAGCACAGTGTTTGTAATCAGAAAAAAATGAGAATAATAATAATAATAATAAAAAAAGGATGATCATGGAGAAATTGGAAAGTTAATGCCTGAGAGAAATGTTGATAAACATCACAGACAGTCATCCTAATAAGAGCTCTTGTTTCTTATGATGATGGCTATTATTTATCATAGCAACGCCTAGAGACTGTAACCAAGATCAGGGCCTGAAGGCTCCTAGCTCTTTTTCATGCACACATATGCATGGATTCTTCCCCAAGAAAGTCTGTGGGAATTAGAACAGGGGAAGCACCACACCTAAAATGAAAAAGCCCTGCTGCAAAGAAATTATAATCTTAATATACCAGGCGGAGGAATGCTGGGACCAAGACCTGTTGTTTGTTCTAGTTGACATATTGGGCACTGATACACAGAGAGGGCATCTACACACGAACTTTATTGCAGAGTAGACTAATTAGCTCTGCGGTAAAGCATTGGCATTTACACATGCATCAGTATTAGGACACAGTAAATTAACTAACTCTACCATAAGATGGTGGAGTCCTTTACTGTGCTGAAATTCATGTGTGGACAGTGACCAGGACAGCAGCATTTTGAGCCAGGGTGGAGCAACCCCGGACTGGCAGGAGGCTTGAGGGAGAGGGGAGAGGGTCAGCCACATGCCTCTGCAGTTTCGGCACTCTTATGCCCCAGGCAGCACATCTCCAACCTGCCGCTGCTGCCCAGGGTGGACCCCCAGAGTCTTCTGCCAGCCCCGGGGCTGCTCTGCCCTGCCTCAAGGTGCTAGTGTCCTGGGCGCACGTGTAGATGCTGCACCCAGGAACATCTGGCACAAAATGCTCTGGAGTTTATTGCATCACATTAATTGAACATGCAGATGCACCCAGAGAGGTTGAGGGACTATCCAAAGGCTACTTGGGAAGCCAGCAATAGAATCAGGAACTGAACTTGGGTCTGTTGACTCCTCACTTATTACGTTAACCAGACTGATCGTCTTCTGTGAGGGGGTTGCTCAGTTCAAAAGCTGGTTATTAAAAATCCTTAAAAAAAAAAACCAGAAGGCAAATTAAAAATAAATCATCCATGTTAATAAAGTACCAGGGTTTTTAAAGCCATCATTCTGACTTTGGGGGGGCCTGGCTCAGTCTCATTATGTTGAAGGCTTTGAATTTAGTAGTGCTAGTGTGGATTAACTTCCATGATATGTCAGCCTATCACTGTAAATAGCTGATATCATTGTTGGAGGGTGCCTCAATGTACGGCAAAATTTTGCAGAAGAAAAAATAAATACATGTCAAGCTGAATTTAAAAGCTTTTGTTCGGGATTTGTTTTGATACACGTGCCAAATTCTATCAGCCTAATTTATTTCAGGTGGCTCCTGCATAGCCTCCTGCTGGCTTGTCCATCTGTTGATGGCTACATTTTTTTTCTTTTTATGGAGATGTGAGGACATCCTTGACCAAAATAGACATTTTTTGCTTTGCTTTTTGAAAATACTGCTTATGTTCCACAGCTTTTCAAAGACGTGTCAGCATTTCACACACTTGCACTTGCTTGTGCGCATGCTCTCTCTCTCTCTCTCTCTCTCTCTTGCTCTCTCACATTTTCTCTCTCACCCTCCCCTCCCCCCACTGCCACCCATGCAGTTTCTTTCTTTCCAGGAAGAAACAGCTTGTGAAAGGAAAATATTTCTCAGATGTTAGAACTTATTTAAATAAGTAATAGTCATTGGGAGAGACTCATTAAGATGATGCATATTTTGCTTTGATGGACAGAATTGCTACTTGCATCAGAGCCCTTTATAGATCTAACTTTTTAAGGCAGATATATGAAATAGGGTATTTTTGAATATTTTGAAATCAGGTCTTCTCAGCTTCAGCTGTATTGTGAGTAAAGAATGTGGGATGGATCCTTATAATTAAGGATAAGTACAAGTCCTGTATACCACTTAAAAGACACTTGAGATCTAAGAAGAGGTATGCAGGTCTTATGGAAAGCCCTATTTTAAAGGGTTAAACAGGAACTTACCTACCATATGGGAGCTTTTCAGGGGACTGAATTTCACCCTGGCAGCAGCAGAATATTACTGTAGCAGAGCTCACCCCAGTGCTTTTCAACACTTAAAAAATACTGCTTTGTTATTCTTCAGTCTAGTACTGCATACATTTGGGCTCTGTTGAATAGACAAGAGTCTGTACTGCAAGAGGCTGTAGCAAGGGATGGAACCACTCTGGAAAATACAATCTGTTCAGAGGGGCAAATATAATAAAGCACAAAGAAGAGGAAATACAATTCAGGGAACGTTTGCATGCAGAGAGCTCCAACTAGCTCCAACTTAC
Source organism: Alligator sinensis (assembly GCF_000455745.1). NCBI lineage: Eukaryota > Metazoa > Chordata > Crocodylia > Alligatoridae > Alligator > Alligator sinensis. The sequence continues at coordinate 159,104 of NW_005842314.1, forward strand.
ACACAGTCAGTTCCCCAGCTGTTGTAAATCAGCATAGCTCCAGTGGAAGCGGTTTAAACCAGCTGGGTATCTGGTCTTGAAATATTTTTATACATCTAAATTACTATGATCATTATTTCTTATTGAGTTTTTTTCTTTAACCTATCCATATTGTTAAAATAGTAAGATCCAGTTTTTAAGTGGCCTCTAACTGAGTCTGCCCATCATTGCAGTTACAAAATTCCAAGTGCAATGTAAGATCAGGCATAAAGGTGACATAATATAGCCTCCATGAGTCACAGGTGCATGAACTCATCTAGTTTGCCCTCCAGTGGAAAGTACAGCATATCCCAGGAAAGTCACCAAGACAAGTGCCTGATTCCAGAAGTGCCCCAACTTCTCAGATTTCCTCCACTGATGACTGCATTGATAGAGTTGAATCTGGATGTGTTACGAGAAGACTTGATCTTTCCTTTTCTGTTTAGTGCATTTTGGACCTTATTCCATGATGCTTAAGTTGAAGAAGCAGCTCCGTTATCTAGAAACAGTTTTAGGCTGTTATCTTTTCTGGACTTGGGGCACACTTTGCAAACACGTTACGGACACACAGGGCAGAACTGGCCTATGCGGGCTGAGATAAAACCATGGAGCTCAGGGAAAAACATGTTGGTTTTATAACTGAGGAAGTTTACCTTCCTCAGCAAACCCAAAGAGGGGAAGCCAAGATAAAAATAAAAATCCATGGAGAATGAGGGTCATCAGAAGAAACAGGGCCGCAGAATGAAAAGCCCAGAGAGAACAATTGGGAATGGCTCTCCAGGTGTCAGAGAGGAAGAGTAGGAGGGAGGGAGGGCTGTCTCCACCGATGCTATTCGTAGACTGACTAAAAGAAACAAAAGCCTCACTGGTTAAGAGCCTTTTTCTTTTTTTCTCTTTTGAATTCAGATCAAATGAACAGTAGCAGCAGAGTTGATGCTCTAAAACAGTCTCAGTGGTAGAGAGGAGTGACACTTGGGAAACATCTGTTTAAGTTGAACCCACTTGAAAAGTCATGAGAGAGGTAGTAGAAGTGTGGGGAGGGGGAGTGTGAACATCAATTCACTTTGACTACTATTTTATTTATTTTCAGTTGTCTCTCAAAAGGCTGGGTGGTGCTTTGGTTTCTACTTTCCATTTTTCTCCTTGAATATTAATGATAAATCTTCTGGGGATTAAGAATATAGAAATTGCCACACTGCATTAGGACAGCAGCCTGTCTTGCCTGGAATCTTGTCTGACTGTGCTCAACACCAGATGCTTCAGAGAATGGCCAACAGAATGACTAGTAGACAGCATGGGCTAGTTTTCCCCACTTCTCCCCCATGACTTCCAGATGGATAATCTCTCTGGGCCAGGACCAGAGCTTGAACCTGTCCTTCATTTTCCAGAGCAAGAATGGCTGCTTTCCACTTTGTCTGTTTACTCTTTCCTTGTCTGCTGCATTCATGTATATTTATGTGAAGCTCCAAAATAGCCAAGAGCACTTTAATCAGAGGACTATCTCCAGGCTAATCAAGGAAGATGCTAATCAGGAAGTGCAGAACATGTTCTAACTCTTTCTGCAGTAGGGGGAACTTTAGCTGATGCTCATAATGCCTGATTCCAAAATAGAGTTCAACGATGTGTCTTCTGCATTTACCCCAGCAGGAGGAAGGGAGAGAAAAATGAAAACTATTTATTGTTTACATCTGAGGTTTTAAAGCTGCACAGTGTGAGCAATGGCTGCTGGATAAGACTTGGCATTGTCATGTGAAAAGTATACAAACAGTGAGATGCTAAATTAGACCCATTGTCTCTCCTGTTTCCATCCATAGGGTGCTAACTTTTCAAGCGAATGTTTCAAAATCCCATCCTTTTCATCACATGTCCTAGTTTAGGTATGCGTTTTAGCTTTCAGGAGAATGATTTGAACACCAAAATGCTGACACATGCCTTTTGCTTAAGTGCTTTAAAAGCATTGACTTTGCAACCTAGATAAGTCAGGATTTTTCCTACTGTGACTGTACTAAAAAAACCAACCCTGCCCCACTGAACATTTGGATATAAATAAAGGAGAAAACTGTAAGGCTTAGCAGACTTGGAATGAGAGCTCACTAGGGGTTTTAGACCTGCTAGGCAATATTGTATATCTGCTTAACATGATGCCCCTTCTTGAGCTGAGAGAGAATTTTTTCTTTTTTGAGTTTTCACACAAGTCACATGAAAGTCTTTGTTTCCTGAAGTCTTCTCAGACATAAATGACAAAAGCTCACATTTTATGCTCCATTTTTCAATCTCAACTTTATGGGATAAGAGGCTCTAGTATGACTGGATTATATCTTCAATGCATATTTGCAACTGAGGTTTGTTCATTCATCCTTAGATCCACCTTGAAGACATTTACCTGCTTCAGCTGAAATCAGGGAAAGCAATATTTGGCCATAAATTTGTGTCTATTTAGTGTACATGTCTGCTTGCTGGTTTTCTTTTCCCTTGCCTCTTGGAAAATAATAGATTATGGGCTAGATCCTCAGCATTGACTTCAATATAGTTATGCCTGTGAATGCCAACTGAAGATGTGAGGAGTGTGTGCACACATGCACATAAGTAATTACAAAACTTGCAGTTTTAGAACCACCCTTTGTCAGCCATGTTCCCAGTAGTGACCAGTCTCTGAAGTTTCAGAGAAGTGAAAATGCCACCTCTCATCATTTCATGCATCTTCTCATACACCAGCTGAATAGTACACTCATGCACAGAAGCTGCATCTAAATTAGCAAATTTGTCCTTGTATTTCTGCATTCACCAGCAATGGTACAGCTGCAGTGCAAAGATGGACTCAGGTGGTTTTATTGCCAGGTAATGAAATCCTACTGTGGATCTGCCCAACGTAGCACTTTCTGCAATCGCTGTAGCTGTACTTTTGCTCACGGGTGCTGAAATATGGATATCACTTTTCCTAGTGACAATAGAACCCTGAAAGGAATTGTCTTTGTCTGCTGCAGAGATTATTTTAGGACCTGAAGCAGGAGGTTCAATTCCCTTCTCTGACAAGTAGACACCTCATAGATAAAATAGTGAATAGGTATTATATATTACATAGCAACCAAAGATCATGCATAACTATAAACATTGTTTTTGGTCAAGGAACTTCTCGGGCCACATTTGTTATTCTAATACAGATGCAATTTTGTAAACAAATCCAGAGTGGCAATTGTCAGGAGATTTAAAGGCATTGCAATCCTTAGGATGTGAACTATTAATGCACATCAAAAAGAATTCTTTATTTTCCTTTGTAGTCATTAGCACAGAATTAATTTTCCCCTAAGGAGAAAATTTGACTTTTCTGGCCAAAAAACAACAAAACAAAAACCTGTGTGATTTTTCCAGGCAGCAAGGAAAATTAGATTTGCAAACTTAAACTCACACAAACTAAAAAAAAAAAAATCAATCATTTTACATGCACAAAGACTGGTTTTAAGTAATTCTTGAAGCAGGAGATGCTTAGGATACGAGAAGTGGCTGTAATCAAAGTAACTAGAAGAAAGCTATATTCTTTCAGAAAACTAAGTACCTCATTAAAAATCAATCTTTTTTCCCTAGATATTAAAAATGAATTAATTAAAATAGTTTATCAGACTTTTTTTTAGTGCTATTCATTTGGGAGTGAGGAAAAAGTTGCTTATTTATAAAAGTATGTAGGTATCAAAAGGTGCAGGTAGATAATTAGATACATAGGTGCCTAAGCACCTTACATATATAATCTTCTTAAGCGCTTTTATAAAGCTTATTAGGCCCCTTTAGATGTCTAAATACTTTTATAAAGCTGGCCCTTGATGAGAAATCTATAGCTAGGTATGTCTGCACAGCTGTTGAACATCAAGGCCATTAGCTCTGCACAGAGACAGAACCACAGAGCATCCCGGTCTAACACAACACCCCTGTAATGGAGAATCTCCATTAGCCATTGGCAGTATAGATTCATAGACTGTAAGGCTGGAAGGGACCTCAGAAGATCATTGGGTCCAGCCCCCCGCAACAGGCAGGAAGAACAGGTGGGGTCAGGTGACCCCAGCAAGATGACTATCCAGTCTCCTGTTGAAAATTTCTAGAATAGGTGATTGCACCACTGCTGGAGGGAGCTTATTCCACAGTCTGGACACCCTAACTGTGAAGAAGTTTTTCCTAATGTTGAGCCAGAAATGGTCTTTCAGGTGTTTGTGGTCATTACTCCTGGATCTCCCCAAGGGTCCCCTGGTCAACAGTTGTTCACTGGGCCCCTGACGTATTTCCCTGATGTAGTGGTATACTGCTGCCAAGTCCCCTCTCAGCCTTCTCTTTTTCAGGCTGAAGAGTGCCTCAGCTTTTCCTCATATGGCTTGCTGTGCAAGCCTCTAATTATATGGGTGGCCCTTCTCTGGACTCTCTCAAATTGTACCATGTCCTTGCTAATGTGTGGTGCCCAGAACTAGATGCAGTACTCCAGTTGGGATCTCATCAGTGCCAAGTAGGTCGGAAGAATCATCTCCTTGGTTTTGCTGGAGATGCATCGATTGATGCATGCCAGAGTATTATTTGCCCTGCTGGCAACAGAGTCGCATTGCTGGCTCATATTTATGCTGTGATCTATTATTACCCCCAGGTCTTTTTCATTTGTTGCCAAGCCTTTTGGTGTGCAGGGGATTGTTCATCCCCAGGTAGAGAACTTTACATTTCTTGATGTTGAAATTAATCTGGTTCTGACTCACACAACTTGCTAGCCTGTCTAGATCCACCTACATCTGTAGCCTATCTTCAGGCATGACCACACTTCTCCATTACTTGGTGCCACCTGCAAACATGGCCAGTGAGCTCTTCCAAATCATTGATGAAGATGTTGAAAAGTACAGGACCAAGCACTGACCCCTGTGGGACACCACTGCCCACTTCTCACCAAATCCATTCATTAGGGCTCCCTGGGTCCTACCCCACAGCCAGCTTTGTACCCACCTAACTGTCTCGCAGTTAAGCCCACTACCTTCCAATTTTCTCACAAGAACATTGTGGGTAGTGTTCTGCATTCTCAGTTTTTCCCGATTTTCACTGATAAATTCCCTGATTTTTTTTGTAAGTCATTTGTTTGTTACTGATTTATACCTATTTTTCAGTTCAAATCTCTGTTAACTGGTACAAGTGGGGAATGGCCCATTCCCCACTCTTGCTGGTTAATAGGGATTTGAACTGAAAAATGGGTGGTGTGGGTAAGCTAAAAGCGCTGTTGTGCCAGTTAGCTGAGGCACAGGTTTCCGGACAGATGCTGGGGCAGCAGGGAGGGGTGGTGGTGGCGGCTGCATGCAGAGTGGGGAGGGTGAGAGGATGGTGGTGGCTATGCAGGGGCTGGGGGAGGGTGGCTGGAGCCATTGCCTGGGGTTGTGGGGCTCCCGGCTCTGACCCCGGGTGGACTGGGCCACGGGAATTGCCCTCGGGGTGGGTGGGTCCCACCTGCACCCCGGTGGCTCCGGCTTCGGCCCCTGCCCTGGGCACTGGGAGCTATGAGTCCTGAGCCCCGCCACATGGGGGGGGATAGGTGGGAGAGCCCGGCTCTGCTCTCTGTGGCGGGCACTGCACTTGGCCACTCAGCACGGGCCCATGGGGCTGGAGGCACTGCCTGGGGGCACAGGGCTCCTGGCTCTGACCCTGCATGGCATGGGATGGCCTTGGGAGTCACTCCGGGGTGGGCTGGTCCCACCTGCACCCCAGCGGCTCCGGCTGTGGCCCTGCACTGGGTGCTGGGAGCTGGGAGCCCCGCCGGGGGGGGCAGGCAGGAGAGCCTGGCCCTGCTCCCATTGGCAGGGTGCTGCATCTGGGTGCTCAGCATGGGCCCGTGGGGCTGGAGCTACTGCCCGGGGCTGCGGGGCTCCTGGCTCTGACCCCGGGCAGGGCAGGAGGTGCCGGTGCTGGGGTTAGGGTTAGGTCCTCCCCCCCAGCTCAGTGCTGCCACCCACCCCGAGGGCTGGGAAGAGCCCAATGCAACTGCCAGCCCCAATCTGCCATGGCAGGCGGTACCACCAGGCTCTTCCTCGTGCTCGGAGTGGGCAGCAGCTTGCTGTCATCCTGCACACAGCTCTAGGGTCACGTGCACCCTGGGAAGAGCCTGGCACAGTCCCCCAGTCTGCAGCCCACCTGGGGGGGCACTTAACAACAAGAGCTGGGCCCCCCTTCCCTGTGTCACTTACCCACTGACAGCTCTCCCCACTTTGCTCCCTGCTGCAGCCCCAGGAGCAGCTGACCAGCTGTGCTGCACCCCTCCCCCCTCTCCCCGCCCCTTCCCTAGTCCCAGCCTAGTCCCAGTCATACTCCCTTCCTCACCACCAATTTTTCCCTGATTTAAACCTATTTTCCCCTTTTCTTCCTTTTACCCTGATTTCATCTCAGTTTTTATGTTTTGAAGATAAACCCCCCAAAATTCCTGGACTTTTTTTTTAAATGAAAACTGAGAATGAGGAACACTAAGTGGGATACCAGATTAAAGACTTTTTGGAAGTCAAGGTATACAATATTTGCCACTTTTCCCTTATCCAGGTGGTGAGTTATCTGATTGTAAAAGGAAATGAGTTGGTTAGACAAGACCTGCTAGTGACAAAGCCGTGCTGGCTGTCATTCAGAATCCTCCCTTCTGCAAGCCTATAGCACATAGACTCCTTAATGAATTATTCCAGGATTTTCCCTAGGATAGAAGTTAGGCTAATTGGCCTATAGTTGTGTGGGTCCTCTCTCCTCCCCTTCTTGAAGATGGGCACAAATTGGCCCTCTTCCAGTCCTGAAGGCCCTCTCCAAAATGCCATGAGTTTTGGAACAGTTTTGCCAGGGGCTCTGCGATGACATCAGCCAGCTCCTTCAGCAACCTTGGATGGAGTTCAACTGGTCCTGCTGGCTTATATATGCCTAACTTTTTTAACTGATCACACACCAGTTCTACAGCAACAGTAGGGAGGCAGTCATTTCTGCCCTGCTCATTCTATACCCATGATTTCCCCTGTGGCCCAGTGAAACACCGAGGAAACATCAGTCACTCAGTTTTCTCCCGAGTGTTAGTAACCAGCTGTCCTGAGTTGTTGAGCAGTGGCCCCACACTCCCATTTGCTTTCCTCTTGTTCCCTACATACCTAAAAAACTTTCAAGGACTTTTTGTTGTCCTTGATTCCCATTGCTAATCTAAGTTCACTCGATGCCTTAGCCTTTCTAATTTGATCCCTACAAGTGTGGGCCATTGTTGTATCGTCCTCCTTGGGGCCTGTCCCCAGCTTCCATTGTTTGTATGCCTCTTTCTTCTTTCTAAGGAGGACCGTGATTTCTGTGTTTAGCCAGAAGGGCTTCTCAGCCCTTCTGCTGCCCTTTCTCTGCATGGCAATGGACTTCCTTTTTGCTTCAAGGATCATGTCTTTAAGGAGTGACTACTCTTGATGCACATCTTTTGTCCTTGGTCCCTGGTCCTTCAGCATTTGCCCTACTAGTGACCTCAGCTTGTTGAAATTTGCATTTTTGAAGTCCAGGACTTCAGCCCTGCTATCTGATTTGTCTTCCTTGTGATGGACAGTGAACATGATGGTTTTGTGGTCACTGTCACCCTGGCTATCCTCTGACTATTTTTAAGTTGGTCACCAGGTTGACTCCTTTCGCCCGGACCAAGTCTAGGAGAGCATTACATCTGGTTGGTCTGTGCACCTCTTGAGCCAGGAAGAACTCTTTAATGCAGGGCAGGAAGGAATGTGCCTGGTCCGACTTTGCCAAGCATTCCTCCCAAGAGATGTCCGGATAATTGAAATTGCCCAAGACAACCATGTCCCGTGTACACGTGGCTTCTGTCAGTTTTCGGGTGAACTCCAGATTGAGTTCCTCCCCCTGATTTGGTGGTCTGTAGTATACACCTACAGTTAGGTCTCTTTCTGCACACCCTACCTTTCCCCCACTGCCCCCCGGCACTTGACCCAGAAGATTTCAAGCCACTCTTTTTTGGAGCCAATGCTGGCCTCCAAGGAGGTGTATTGCTCCTTTACATAGAAAGCTTCACCTCCACCTTTCTTCCCTACCCAGTCCCTTCTATGCAGGGCATAGTCCTCCATGGCTATGCTCCAATCATATGAGGAGTCCCACCAGGTCTCTGTAATCCCTACTAGGTCCTACTGCCCATTGGAGAACAGGAGGGCTAGCTCCTCCTGCTTGTTCCCCATGCTCCTGGCATTGGTGTACAGTCACCTGAGTCCTCCTGTTGAGACCCTTAGCTTCCTGTCCTGAAGGAGGGTTATTCCTTCAGCTCTCTCAGGGGTGGCTCTCCTAGTGTCCCTATCTATGGAGCTTTCTTGTATCTTGGTCCCTGGCTAAGCTCTAGTCAGTGTTTCCCTGTCCCCAGTGAACTTAGTTTAAAGCCCTATCTAGAAGATCGGCCATCCCAGCCGAGAACAGGAACTTACCTCTCCACATGAGGTGGATCCCATCCTTTCCCAGAAGTCCTCTGTCCCTGTAGTGTGCACTGTGGTTGAGAAAGCTGAAGTCCTTTCTGTGACACCACCATTGTAGTCATTGGTTGACTTCCTTGATGCAGCCTTCCCTTCTTGGACTATGGCCTGCAACTGGGAGCATAGAAGAAATGACTACCTGGGCCCCTGGCCCTTGAGCCCAGCCCCAAGAACCCTGTAGTCACTCATGATCTGGTCTGGATTGCTCCTGGCCATGTCATTCATTCCCACATGGATGAGAAGCATGGGGTAGTAATTGGACAGCTGGACTAGCTTGGGGATCCTCGCTGGAACATCTCTGATGCAGGTCCCAGGGAGGCAGCAGACCTCTTGGGCTAGGGGGTCTGGACAGCAGAGGGGACCCTCAGTGCCCCACAGGAGGGAGTCCCCCATCACTACTATCTTGCATCTCCTCTTGGGGGTGGCATCAGACTGCTTACCTTCCCCCTCCTCCAGTGTCACCATTGGAGCCTCCTCCTGCATGGGGAGGGGAGCATACCTATTGTGCAGGGCCAGGGGAGGAGTAACCCTGGTCAGACATATTTTGGAGTGTGAAGTGACCATCATCCAGGTAGCTCTAGGCAGGTCTTGATTGGCTTTCTTGTTGGATACCATCTCCGTCTTCTTCTCTTCCTCCTTCTTCTGGAGAAGGGCCTGGAAGTAGTCATCCATGAAGTCTTCATGGGCCCTGATAGGGTGCAGCTGGCATATCTCCTCCTCAAGCTCCTGCACCCAGCTCTCCAGAGACTCCACGAGGGAGCGCACCCCACAAGTGGAGGTGCCCCCATGGCTAGCTGCAAATAGCCATGCCAGGCAGCCAGAGGCATGGCCTCTGTCTGGGTGGAGATTTCAATGGTGCCAAGATGCCTGTGGCCACGATGAATCACCACCATGGCTGAAAGTGAATGCACACCCCTACCTTGTCTTGGCAGCTTCTCTTCAGGCCTCTGGCCTCAAGCTCCTTACCCGGACCAGCCCTTGCTGTGCCCTCTGCGTGACCTCTGCATGAACTCCTTCACAACCTGCTGCTCCCTAGTACAGCTGTGCCTGTGTGCACGCTCTGTTCATGTGGCTCCAGTTGCAGGGCTCCTGGGGACTTCAGCTAAGTAGGGACCCAGGTGGGAAGGTCCCCTCCTGGGCTCTGCTTAGCCAGCGTGTCCCATCTGGCGTGTCCTGGCACGCATGCATGCACTCATGCACAAACACACACACGCTCCCCTGCAGCATCCTCTAAGTGCCCCTGCACTTTCTCACCCTCTCCTGGCCCTGGTGCACTTTCCTCCTGGCTCTACAATGGGGGTATTGTGGGGTCCAGGTCCGGGTCTTCGGTTCCTGGGGACACAATGGGCATTAATCCATGTGTCTCCTCTGGGAGGGGGCCCAAACCGAGGTGTGAGGGTTCATGCTGCCTCTTCCTGGAGTCGGGTCATCGCCTCCCACTAGGATCGTGTCTCTTTAGAGCTTTCCTGCCACGACTTTGATGAAAAAGGAGGATGAAAGATAGAAATGGTCTTAGGAAATAAGATGGCTATTAATGACTCAGGACACTGGCTCCTCTTCATAGGGCTCCACCATCCCCATCCCCTGCCCTATCCACACCAGTTGTTATCTACTCAGTACTATCAGTCTCTGTCTCTGGGAGCTCCAGTTCTCTGGTTATTTTGTCCAAGTTCAAAGGGTCTTCTCTTCACCCTGGCTCCTTGCCCTGTTCTCCCCTGCACGGCTCTCAAGCTGGGCACTTCTGCTTTCGAATCCTGCCTCTCAGGACTGGGTCTGGAGATATCATCCTGAATTTCTAAAATATCTTCTTCACTTTTCTTCTCTTCTAGATTCCCAGAGTAGTTTCCTGCCTCCCCCCTGGTATTGGGCTCATCAGCTGGGACGTTGTTGCTACCTCACCTCCCTGTCTCCTCAGGTAAGTGAGTTGCCGGGACTTTCCTTTGAGTCCTGGGGTCGATCCCCCTCCACTGAAGTCTTCTCCCATTCTCCCCGTCTCCTCTTTGGGTTCTTTTCCTCAGGATTGACACCGACTGCCTTGTCAGCGTCCCTTAAATACCCCATGCCAACAGCTGTGTCCGTTGTGGCAGTTCATGATTTGCCGCTCCTCCAGCCCTGCCAGTTGATCTCACTAATTGCCTTTGGCACAGTGTTCCTTCTGCCCGGGCTCGCCACGCATCCCTTGCCTGTCCGAGTTCTACTTTGTAAGTTTCTCTTTGTTTCTTTTCTTTTCATGTTCTTGTGGCAGGGCGTGTTAGCTGCTCTGTCACAATAGGGTTTGTGGCACATCTGGTTGGATCCAATTCTAGCAGAAGGCAGTGCTAGGTGGATGTAATAACCAGTCGATTGCATGTGTTTTGAGTTCCTTAACAACTTTATAAATATAGTAGAAAATATATAACGTAGTGTAGCAGATGTTTTGTTTAATATAGCTCCAACTTTGATATTTCAGGCAAGTTATGTCATTTTAAAAGAGCATAAAAAATTTGTCAGCCTAGAATACATGTCTTAGGTAGATATGGGCCCACGTCAATGATTCAACACCGCTGAACCCTTGTGAAGGGCAAAATCTGGATCAGTCTTGTGTCAAGTGCATCACTGATTTTCCTCTTATTAATTATTTTATATTTGTATTAGACCTGTGGACCCAGACTCTATCCTGCTCAGCATTGTTCAAACCCAGAAGAGCAAAGCCCCAGAGAGCTTATATTGTTAAATAGAAGTAGTAGCAAAATAAGTGGATATAGACAGAGGAAGGGGCACAAGTGGGACATTGTTGGTCAGCATAAATATAGCCGCCTCAACCCACTGGCTGCCTAACCATTGACAAGTTTTTGGTGGGTAACCTGGCAAACTCAAGGGCCTTATTCAGCAAATCAACTTAAACACAAGTGGAAATTCTGTTGCTTTACTGAGCACAGATGGACATCAGTGCATGCTTTAACATATGCATGAGAGCTCTGATGAATCAAGGCCTTAGGGATGAACCTAAATATTAGGCTTCATTTTGAACACCCTTTAAATGTGACCTTTCCTCTATGGCATGTTGTCAGGAATGAGCAGAATGTGTGAAGTAGGTTGACTACTGGGCTGGACCAGACATGCTAGCACATGTGGTTTGTGCTCATGGTGCCATAAGCCACATGCCCAGCATGTTAAACCATACGTGGTAATGGTAACTTGCAGCACGGGGGCAAAATTTGTTACCAGGATTTCACAGTAGCAAAAAACAAACAAACCCTGAATAAAAATATGGCTTAAAGCACACCAAAGTGGCATGCGCCACGACAAATGTGGAGATGGTGAAGTTTTGCACTTAGAAAGCGGGTTTTTAAACCTAGTGCCCCAAGAATTGTCACAAGACCTGTTTGATCAATAGCAGAAATACCACAGGCAAGCTATAAAACTAAATGATGGAAAAAGACTCTTCCCCAATATAAAATGAGCTATTAGTCCTTGTATTATCTTAGCTGCAAAGAGATCTTTACCCAGCGCAGGCAGGAAGCATTTCTTGTATAGCCTCATGGTGTGGATCCTTTGCTTATTGGCTGGGTGGCAGTATGGCTTCTTGGTCTTCGCTGGACTGTACACTCCTTGCTGGCAAGTCTGTCTTGCTTTATGCTGTTTAGTTGTATAACTGCAAAGCATTTTTCTTTGATAGTTGGCTGGTCAAAGTCACAACAAAACAGGGAGGAAAAGGGTGACCATCATATCACAACTGTTAAATTGCCTGGCTCCTGTTTTGGATGTGTCTAGGTATGAAGATTTGTGTTTCTTTGAAGCCTCTGCAATTATAGGTTAATTACAGGTGATGGGCCAGGGTGTTCAAATAGGATGCTTAGAGGCATTATCAGACCTGTCTTTGGGTATTGGTTTATCAATGGGGCAAATTTGCAATAGCTTGTACCAATGATGGTCTATTTACAAAACTGTAGGCATACATTGAATGGTTGAGACATTTGTAACACCTTAGACATTGGATGCCTGTTTGAGAAATGTGAGCAGGGTGCATGTGTTACATACAGGGCATCCTTCCTGTACCTTTTACTGGTTTTACTTCAAATGTATATCTAGTCTTTTGTCTTTTTTAGTTGGTAGGTCTATTGAAATGCATATATAGTTACCTTGCCTTCACTAGCTCAGCCTTTCCTTTGGCTTTCTTCTCTTGGAAATACATGTGATGAGCATGTTAGGTCTCTGTTATCAATTTTAACCATCACTTTTATTATTTTATGGCATGGGTCTGGTATTGGGTACCGAAAGCACTCTATTGTCTCGATGCTTAATGGGTTGCAAGCCGTTAGCAGAGTTAGATTTTCTTGTGGCAGTCTTGTTACCGCAATCCAGTCTTGACCCAGCCAGTGTCTTGAATTTTTGTGCTTGTTGCTCCCTTGTCTCCGTGTGCCTCAGTTCAGGTATTCTGCTGCACAGCCCCCATGCTCAGGCACATGGAGCCCCTGTCTTGAAGCACCCTGTGTCCCAGCTAGCCTAGGGCTGTCTGCTCCCTTGTCTCAAGGCACACTGTGCCCCAGCCACCCATCCCACCACCTCTTTACGTGCCCCTCCCCGGCTGGCTGGTGCACAGGATGCTTCAGTGTGGGGGCTGGCAGGCAGTGCCCCAGCCAGCCCTGCCTTGCAGCACATGGAGCAGCAGGACAAAGTGTCCCGCTGCAAAGCCAACGGGCAGGGGCATGCACCTCAGTACAAAGTAGCAGCACAAATTTGCAGACACATGCCCCTGCTCATGTAGACGCAGCCCTGTCGTCCATATTGAATGTGATGGAAGACTTCAGGCTTCAGTGATTGTGAATGATATCCCTTTCACTGATGCTGAGTTTCCATAATAAGCCTATCTGATTTCCCCAGGTGCTGTCCACCTACAGCTCCCAGACTGTTAAAGATCTTAGCACACTGGGGGCAAAAATTCTCTTAAGAACCAAATGCTTTCCTTTCTAAGAGCCCTAGGAAAATCAAGCGCCTCTGCAGCAGAACAACACACTCCACCATTTAGCTGCATTCACAAATTTAATTTAGAAAAATCTCAGTTTTTCTCTAAGTGCCAATAAGCAGGTTATTTGAGTGCATTAGCTTCATTGTAAAATGCTGGGTTTCTTTCTTCCTCCACACAGTAAAGTATACATGTATCTAATTTCTGAACTATTTTGAACTGTTTTGGCTTGCTCTTTATTTTGCCCTATGAGAGAGAGAACCCTCTGAGATGGGGCCCAATACATTTGTTGCTGATGCTGCTTCATTATTAAGAGGCAGATGTTGCCAGGTGTCTGAGATCTGCTGCTGTTTCAGTGCATGCATACCCTTGTGTGCAGCTAGAGCTTGACACTGCTGCAGCAAACCTCTCAGAGGGGGATGGAGTTTATGAATGTTTTGCTGACTGCAAATTGGTGATGTTTTTGACACGAGAAAAATGTAAGTGTAACCTAGGCTGCCTCTAAGGATAGGCCAAGCAGACAGCTGCATACCTAGTGTGAAGTTATGGGTGGCCAAAAAGCAAATTTGCAAATAGGCCACAATTATGACTCCCTGGCAATAATTGTTTTCTGTTAACATTTGCAGTGTTGCAGAACTTGCTGTCAAATAACAGGTGCTGTGTTTTATTTGCATGAGTCAGGTCATATTTGGTGTTGTTTAAGTTCCTAGATCAACTTGTATTTGTGCAGGCAGATAGTAGGCTGGTGGGATTCAGTGAGCATGAATTGTCAGGGCTAAACCTGAAAGTCATAGTGACAATCTTTCAGAAAAATGGAAACGTATTTCTGGACCCAAATATCACAAAAGAAAGCTGGAAGAGAACCCAATGATGCAAAACAGAGTCAAGCACTTTTGAAATTTCTGAAAGCGACTGTTTTGCTTTCAGCAGCTACATTGCAGTCTTTGCGTTCTGAATGTTCATCTGAGCAAAATCTCACCATACCTGCTTCTGAAAATAACCTCCTTGATAAAGATGGCTTTGTGTCTTCCGATAGTTCTAGACAGTCTGAAAGAAGAGAACAAGAAGGAAGCGCTGTCACCAGTGAGGCAGCTCTCTCGGTGGCTGAGAATATGCCTTTGAGCAATAATAACTTGATGCAATTGCATGCTTATTCAAGGAATATGGAGAAATCTACAGAGGAGGAAACAGAGCATTGTCACTCTAAAAGCACCTGCCAAATGGTCAGTAGTCCATGACTGAGTTCTCTTTCTGCTTGTGAATTCTGGGCCAGCTCAAATAAATTGTAAGTAATTCCTTTGGTAAAATAATGTCAAGAAACTGTCAACTTTCCATTTTTTTTCACTCCAGCTTCCAAATGGAGAACACACGATACAAGAGGGGCTTCTCTTTGTCACTTAAACTGATTCTGCTTACGGCAAGTGGTTTGATTCCAGAGGTTTTGCGTTAGTCTGAGAAGAGATTTGTTACTAAAGAATCTCTTTTGGAGGATGGTGGATGGTTAGGAGCTAGCCTTAACCCTCAGTTCAAGTCTTTGCTGTGCCATGGACTTCCTGTGCCAAGCCATTTAGTCCACAATCCTCAAAGCCTTTTTGGACCCCACTGAAATCAACTGATGCCTTAACTTCTGTGTACCTCAGCTCCCCATCCATAGCTTGGACATAATATTGCTTCTCTTCTTCACAAAGACGCAATACATATATTAGAGACTGTGAGGTGTTCAGATACTGTGGAAATGACAGTAAATAGTGCTGACAGACTGAGTTTTATAGTTCCAGTTACAGAAAGGAATCTGAGCCACTGATTTTGACCCAAGTAGGATTTGCAGTTATGTATCTAGCCCTGCTTTTCCTCTGTGCTTTGAATTTCTATTTCCATTGGAATAATCATTTCCCACCTTTTAACCCCAAATCACAAAAATCTGAAGAAAAATAACCCAGAATCTGGCTATTACTTTTTGTTTGATGCTTAAGGTCACAATTTTGTTTTAACAATGGGTTGAAATCAAAGCACCAGACTTGGGTCTGAATACCAGTTTGCAGAGTGCATTGGGAAACCACATAGGATGCTGCAAGCTCATGTCATCCTGTGGATAAAAATGTTGCTATGCAGTTATGCGGGTGGCTGGCCATTGCTTGCTAGAACTGGGGAAGATGCCCAGTTTGTAGAGGGCATGAATATGTCCAAGACAGCTGACCAGAAAATTGAATTACACTTGACGTGCTTTGCTTTCCAGATCAGTATGGCTCAGCGGATGAATTGCATCCTCTTTGTAACGCCATTCACCACACACTAGATTCAATTCATTTAGCTTGCATAACCGTAAATTTGTCCCTCTGTGGGCCCCTCTACATGTGGAGGTAAAGGTGCAATGGGATCTAATGTGTGATCCATGCCATTGTGCCATCTGCCATACCACACATAGTACTGCTGGGACTCAGCATCCACAGCTGTTGGACTCTGGGCTCTGGCAGCTGCTGGGGACTTATTATTCTAGGCAAAAGTGCTTTGCCAGTGGTCTTGAGTCCTGATGGCTGGAACGAATGCAGCCCCTGTACTGGTGATATACATTTTGAAATTTTAAGAATGCTAAATATTAGCACTGAGCAATGCTGACTGGGAGGGGAAGCAAGTTGGTTGGTGCCACTGACAAGGACTGAACAAATGCAAAGGCAGGGGCTGGGCCATGGCATTTCGGGATGGTCCTGGTTTGAGCAGGGGCTTGGACCAGATGACCTCCTGAGGTCCCTTCCAACCCTCATTTTCTATGATTCTTTGATGATTTGGAGGAGCAGGTCAGTATTTCCTTGAGCATGAGGGAGGAACTTGTCTCCCGACTGAAAAGCAGAGCAAACTTCAGCTTTGGCCACAAAGCCAGGTACTGCAAGAGGAAGATATAACAGGCTCCTGCACAGTGTGTGCCAGGCCTTGAGGAAGACACCCGCCACCCGCTGTGCTTGCATATCCTTCACAGGTGCCCTTGAGCTAGACACAGTAAACCACTACAGTTTGGCAGCACAGTGGGTCTCATGGAAAGTTCGAGAGATATTCCTTCCCTCCTTGGCTTGGCTGTTTTTACTGTATATTTCCACCGAACCATTAGTCACCATTGCAATTCCCAGGCTTTTACAGATATCCATATTTTAGCACATTATTTAATTCACAGAGGTCTATTGATTCCAAGCTTTGCTCTGAAGGGCGGTGACTCATCTTTCGGTGCGCACAATGGAGAAGCTGCTAATAAAAAAAAAACAACATTTAGCATTTAGAGCCACAGAGTAGCTGGATGAGAAACGCTTCTCCATTCCAGACATCCAGGCATTGTGAGCTGAATTCAGAATCTGATGGCCCCCCCCTTTATCCCCCCTCCCCAGATGCCTAATGCATGAACTCCCTTGGCCTGCAAATCTCCTGAGCAGCTGGATGGGTGCCCAGGCTCCATTGGTATTCTTCCCTCTGGATATCAGATAAAGATAAGCACATGCCATCTGCATTGGCTATGGTACGCCAGGAAGGAATTCACCCCCATTCAGAAGAGGTTAGTACCAAGGTCCTGAGACATTACCTCAATCTTACTTAAGCCCCAAAGCTGGGTTCTGACTGGGGCTACACAGGTCTTGTGTTGGCCCTCTGTGTTTTAACCCACAAGAAGTGGGTTGAAACTCATAAACTCAAAAGGGTTGTAAAACTTACTGTAATCCCAGGTTCATAACATTAACTGTTATGTTTATAATATAACCCATAGGAGATGCATAGGGAGGCATGGGGGGGGGGGGGGGGCCCCCCCCCCAGCCCACACTGGTGCCCCCCCTGACAGCGAGTGCTCCGGCTGGTAGGGGGACATGGAGAGCGCTAGTGCCCCCCCACTAGCACTAGCTAGTGCTAGTGTGTGAAATTGGCTCCGCAGACAGTGAAAGTGCCAGCACTTCCACTGCTGCCGTGTTGCCGGTGCACTTGGCGACCGGCTGCTGGGGGACCCCACCCCACTCCCAGTTATGCCCCGCCAATGCCTCCCCAGACTTGGGAGGCACCAGTCGCCCATGATATAGTTTTCCTATGCTGGGTGTAACCCCATTTTGTGCCAGCCTGGAAGGGTAATTTAGTCTGAAACAAGCTGTTTTTTTTTTCACACAGGCCAAGCATCTAAAGCTCCAGCTGCAATCAGTGGCGGATGTACATGCTCAGGGCATCTGGAAAACAGGTCCTTTTTTTTTTTTTTTTTTTAAAGCTCAAGGGAGGTATAATGTGGTTGAGGAGCAAAATACATGTGTAAGAAAGGAGGCATCCTTTAACTTCATCCATCAGAGCCCTGATCAATACTACCAGGGTAGTTTCTGGCAAAACTCTCAGAGATATTAATGGGGTTAGGGTTTGTTCTTCTCACTTCAGAAAGATTCAGTATTGGTTGCTGTCATATTTTTTAAGTCTTGTGACATGCGGTAGCTTGCTTTTTTCCTCCCCTCCCTTCCCACATAGGCTCCATTTTTTGGAATCACATGATTAAAGGAGAATGCCAATTTTTTTTTAAGTTCATCTCAAATCGAGTTATCTTGGTTCTGGAGAAAATGTGATGGTGGAAGTGGGAAAAACTCTGGTGGTTCCAAACCAAGGAAGCAATTTAAAAAAAGAAAGAACTTATGTTTTTTGGTTTTTGGGTTTTTTTTTGCATGACTCATAAATTAAAGCACTTGGAGTTGGCAGCACAAGGGCTGTGAAGGACTAAGTAAGAATAGCTAAATGTGACTGAGGTTAGATGCTATAGTGACGAATGCCAGGGTGAGAGTCCAGAGAGATGAAACCAATAGAGAATGAGGAATGCAAGGTCTGGCTTACTGTGAATATTTTAGTACCCCTCTCTGCCTAGATATTGCTATGAATAGCAACTAATAATTGACTTGTGCAGTGTCAAACATGCTGTAAAACAAGCCACATGTGTCAAAATACATTTCTGTGATATGTTACAGAATGCTAAGCTACAGATATAACCATTTTTATTTGTTTTGCATCTTCCTGTCGCCTGGGCAGATTCAAGACCCGGTTGCAAAGGTGACAGTTTTCATTTGAGAACACGTTGCAATTACACAGCTTTTTTCCAAGTTATGTACATAGTTTCAGGAAGAGGCTGCTGTCAGTTAAATCTGCAGGTCTCCTCAGCTGGTGGGGAAGAAACATCTAACTGGCAGCGTCAGGAACAGGAGACAGGGGAACAGTTTTTCTTGATGCTTTTCAGTACAGCTAAGCCATGTGCATTTGCGTGACTGATAAGCTGCATGTTACTATGCTAATACAGCAGTTAAAAGCTTCTCCTACTGAACGCATCAATTAATAGACCTTAAGGTCAGAAGGGACCATTTTATGGTCATTTAGTCTGACCTTCTGAGTAACAGAGGCTGTAGCATTTCACCCAGGCAGTCCTGTACCAAGCCCTTAATGTCTGGTTAGTTTGAAGCATATTGTTTGGAAAGGTAGATTCATTAAGGTACAGCTCATGTAATAAAATATCGGTCCAGATTCACTGCTTTGGTAGAATACAGAACTAAAATATCCTAAATCACATTGTCAATACTCTCAACATTACATTTTCCATCTTTACTTAATGTTGTTTTTCCTCACGCTTTAGAGAATGATGACTTAATTTCTGAAATGGATTCCTAAACGCAGTATGAAATCTTGGTATTTAAGTGCCACTTGAGAAGGATTGTATTCAATGAGGTCAGTGCAATGAAAAGGCTGTTCTACTGTAAACTAGAGGCTGGGGGAGAATTTCTCCAGGGCAGAGGCAACATACAGCTAATCTGAACAGACCTATGCTATCCCATTTGGTAGGGTGCCATAGGAAGGAGGGAGGAGGGAAGGCATGAGGGTAGTGCTCAGTGTTCTGGGGATTTTGAGTTGCAGAGTAGCCCGCAGGCAGACTGGGAAAAGATGCCATTGAGTACATAATGCAGGTCATTTTTGCCTTGGTAGCAGCTCAGAATCTGGGTGGCATGAAGGTGTCATAAAACCATCGTTGTGCCTCCTGGAGACACCTCCCAGAATCTCTCCAATAGGCCATGTTTGCATAAAGCAAAATATGTGTTTGCAGAATCCAGGAGGGTAAGTTCATGGACAGAATGAAATAGCTTCAACACTTTTCCCCCTTTTTCCTGTAAAAAAATCACCTCTGGGGTGAAATTGAATCCTGGCTCCAGGGAAGTTGATGGGAGTTCCGCTGTTGACTTCAGTGGGGTTAGATATTCATCCCTAGCATACATCATATTGCAGAAAAAGTTACGGGTAAGAGATTAGTAAAGGGCAGGAGAATGAATCAGTGAAGTTTTCCCCTTGGCAGCCCCGGCCCCGTTTAGCAAATTTAACCAAACATGTTTCTGGTGGGTGGAATTATATTTCATCAGATTAAATTAAGAGAGGAGTCGGTTAAAAATCATTTTAATCAAGGAAAAAAATGGAAAAAGAAATGGAATAGTCCCTTGTAGACTGCTTTTGACATTTGTGGATTTGTTTTGTATTCCCTCTCACTCAATAAACTGAAGGATGACTGAGTTCATTTCACAGAAGATGGATTGTATTTTCTTCTCTGAGCTTTGCAATGTCCATTGAATTCAACCAGAAAAAAATTACTGTGCTTTAAAAACTCATGATTCCTATATTATTAGAGTCAAACTGCACACCTGGGGCAAGGGGAAGGGAATGAATACAGTTTTTATGTGCGATAGCAGTGATTATCTAATAAGAGTGGTTAATATTTAGGGGCATTTACAAAGCGAATATGCACTAAGCTGCTAGAGATGGGGGACTCAACCAAAAACCCTTGGGTCCAAGCACCCGAGAATTTCATTTTTAAATACCAGGACCTGTTATTAAGGCTTGTGACTAGAGGCAACCTCTATGAACTTACTCGAAGGGGTGGAGAACCTCCAGCCAGCAGAATCCCTGTGCAACATCTAAGCCCAGTTATGCCACGTTTGAGGAGTGAGTGGTGCAGAGGTCTTTGTGTTGCACCTCTGTCTAGGGCAGAATGTCACCCATGTGAAGAAACTCATGTGACACTTCATCTCTGAGTAAACAGAAGCTTAAATTAGATGAACGGGATTGGTTTATATTGCCTTCAAATTCACTCTAGTGCAAGAATGTGAAGCAGATGAGATGGAGCCTCAATGCAAATCACTTCTGCTGAACTGGTAGAGCTTATAGTGGTGGTAGAGTGGGAGGATGAAATGCAAACTTAAGTCTTTTTATTGTAGCAGGCACTGAAGAGAGAGAGACAGAGCATGCGAGACTGGAGAAATATGAGGTCCCAGCATACTGGGGAGACTGGCACTGATCTAAGAAGGTAACATGGTTTGCAGCCTGGATATGAGATCTGCTCTGTATATTATATAGGAATATTCTTTTTGTTACAAAAGACAAACATGAACACTTCACAAGAGTTTAATAGTAAAGTCACTTCTACCTCTATCTCCTTAGGCTTTTCTCATTTTGTCTTCTCATTTGTATTTCAGTGGCATTTGAGGACACCAGCTCAGCACTAAGATGTTAGGCGCAGTGCAAAGACACAAGTCAAATACCGATTCCAGCTCAAGTGCTTACAAAATGTGCTGCTTCCCTTTCTAGTTTCACTATAACTCAATGGTTGTCTATGTGTGGCTCAGTTGTGGATTCAGGGCAGGATTGTGATGAGAGGTCACTACTGAAAAAGTCTTTGGAGGGTCCAAAGAGACAGGACTCTTAGATAATGATTCAAGAGTCTCTCTCTGCCTTTCATATGAAACCAAGAAAGCGGTTCATTTCTCTGAACCTTTGCTTACTAATATTTTCCTCCAGCAAAGTGGGAAGCTCAATATAAATATTTCCATCAGTTTTGCCCACAAGCTCTCATTTATTATCTCAAAGGCAGCGGGTGCAAATTATGTATCACGGAAAGTGACTTGAAGCCGGGGCATATTGCTTCAAGCCACAAGCCTGCACATGCAATCCTTCATGTTGGAATTTGCAAATTGGCTTCAATATTTAGCATCAAAGAGGGTTGTCAAAGGTTTAGCAGACCTATTGCCAAAAAACTACTTTGGGAGATTGTTTTTATGATTGAGTCTGTCTTCCATAAAGTCTCATTTGAATGCTGTTAACACACATCACAGACACTGATGACACTGAATTATTTAGTGCTGCACACCTATCTTACTTAGATGAAATCTTACAGATCAAAAGAAAATGTTTACTTCAGATGGATGTAGTTGCAATTCATACAATACACAGTGATGAGAAGGGCGCCATGAAATACTATGGGAATCATCTAATAGGAAATTAGTTTAAATTCTTTTCAGCAGCCATTCCCTGACTTATTCATAATGTTGAAAATACAGCATGCGCACGGTCCCAGCGTCTTCTGTCTTCTGATAACATTGTCTGTATGCTGACTCTTAGGTTTTCAATCAATTGAATATTGGTTTTAACCAACTCCTCCCATGTTCTGGTCCACAGCAACAGCAAGAGACACTATGGTTATTTGTGCAGTAAACAAAGGCCTCTATTTTTTCTGTTGAGTCAAGCAACCGAGTGGCTCGAGGGGTTTATAATGTAAAAGGAATTTTTTGCCTCTGGGTATTGCTTATATTCATTCCAGGTTGATCACCACCCCAAAGAGCTACCATTCTGTATCTGTTGATGACATGTGAAAGATGTTGCTTATCTCTGTTTGTTCTTATCACAATACATAATTACACTTGCCCCTGACAGCAATGGCCAAGGAAAAAAAGAAAATGAGAATTGTCCCATTGCTCCAAACTTTCCACCACATAATGCAGCCTGCCTCTAGATACAGAGGAGTGAGTTGGGGAAAGTCAGACTGAATGGAGCCAAATGGCCTGAGGGAATGGGGATGGATATGTCCATCTGAAAGAGCAACAAGCTGTGAACAATAATATTTTGTATGATCATCTCCACTGGAAGATGACTGACTCTGACACTAATGGGAAGTGAGTGCCATTATTTCTAAGCTTCTTAGTGCTCTTGAATTGCCAGGCAACAGAAACGACTCACATCACTTTTTCTCTCATATGTGGCTAGCTAAAAGACCGGAGCCTAGTTTGAGCTTGTGGATCTCTAAATAGTCTGGCATAGTTTTATTCCCTCTGGGTTAACTCCTGCAGTGTACTCTCCCTGGCCCACCATCCACCACCATTTGGAAGCTTTATCTAATGCAAAAACACAATGTTCCTCCCGTTTAATGAAGCAATTCAGTGCTGCACTGTTGTTCCTCACTGGAATCCCATTCACTTCACAATGAAATGCCAGGTGCTGACTCTAATCTAGAAAGCCCTGCCTATTTTATAACCAACTTACCTTAGAGACTGCCCATGAATGATCATGGCAGCTGAGGGGACTAAAAATATTATTAGCTGGTGCCTGTTAGATATGCATTTTCATGCCCTGACATAGGGAAAGTTTTTCAGAGAAGGGCCGCAGCACTGGAAGCAGCAACCTCTGATGATATGACCTTGAGAGAGTAGTGGAAACATTTGCTTTACCAAGCAATGAATTCAGATGATACACAGAGGGTGAGCAATGAAGTGTCCCTCAGACAATCTAGTACTATTTTCAAGAGTGCATCCAGGCAGATTTCCAAGTCCCCAGCACCAGCAATTGTGGCCTGATTTTTTTCCAAAAAAGTTCTAATCTGGCGCCTAAAATAAGGATCTACATTTTCAAAAGCCCTGCATGGCAAATGTACTGGAAATGGGGAAACCAGGCACTTATGCAGGTGCCTAATTAAGGGAATGAACTTTTCTAAAAAATTTAGACAGAGTCCAGCTGTGTCTTACACACGCAGATGCTTTGACAGTGGACTGGCAGCTCATTAAGCTAATTTTCAATCTCTGCATGTATTGTTGCTGAAGGCCATCCATGTAACCGTCTCTGTTGAAGAGATATTGTTCCTGGAGATTATAAATAAAGTGGTTCTAGCCAGACAGATCATGGAATCCAGTCTCTTGCCATTTGAATGGTCGTGTCACTAAGTTGTATCCGTAGCATGGTGCCCATCAAAGCCCATTTGTCTAAGGCTGCTACTAACGTCATACCATGTGAAGTCTGCTCGCTACTTGCCAGCTAGAAGTCACAAATCACAATAACTATTCTGTTGACATGGTAGAAGAGAAGCTAGAAATGACTCTAAACTCAATGAGCCATTAAATAGTTGACAGTATTCTTTACAGGAGCGCAGGATAGTTAATTAGTCCCGAAGCACAAATGGTATACATAAATAATTAGCACCCTAGATTCCCGGCAACATACTCAGGGCCAGATATGTAGCAGCATAAATGGACATTGGTTTGCTTAGAGCAGCTGACAATCTAGGTCCCCAGGGCGGTCTAGTCTTTAAAACAGGAAAATAAGACTATGAATTAGATCTCCTGTGTTCCCTTCCTGACTCTGCCACTGCCCTGTTGTGATACTTGGATTTTTCTTGAGATCAATTTACTTGTCTGTGTTCCTTTGTGGACCAAACTCATTACAGACACTCAGGACCATAGGTGGATTAATGGATGGGCCAGCTGGACATGAGCCCAGGGGCCTCTACCAGTTCAGGGCCCTGGGATCCTCATCACCAGGGAAGCCATGAGGTTTTAAACTCAGTGCCCAACTTTGTCTCCCAGCAGGGAGACAAAAATGCTGCTAAGTTTAAAAATGAAGCTTTTGCATTTGCCTTCCTGGGACTTGGAAGCGGGGCCCCTCCACCAATGGGGCAGGGCTGGGGCCAGGCTGGGAGAGCCCCGCTGTGTCTGGGGGAGGGGAGGGGGAGTGGGTGGGTGGTGCTAGGCTGGGCTGGGCCAGGAGTGCTATGCTGCACCACACTTTTGTGGACAGCAGTGCTGGGAGGGCCTTGGGGGCTATAGCCTCCTCAAAATTCATCTTAGCAACCCCAAAGCCACCCCTCCCAGTGGTGCTGCCCACCTGTAGAGACACGATGTGGTACTTCTGCCCTGGCCCAGCCCAGCCCTGCCCTCTGCATCTGCACAGTTGCATGGGACAGCTGGGCAGCAGCTCCCTGTGGGTAAGTGTAATAGGAGCCAGGCAGGAAGGGAAGCTAGACTGAGCCATGGGTGTCTCATGATGGGGGGGGATTATGGGGAAGGGGGAGGGAGGAGGTCCTGTGAGGGGAAAGTGTGTGCGCGCATGTGTGCATCTCTGTGAGTGTCTGTTCATGGCAGGAAGAGTGTGTATGCATCTGTGTCCATGCGTGGAGCGTGAGAGTAGAGTGAGTGTGCCTGTGTCTGTGCGTGTCTGTGTATGTGCATGTGTGTGTGTGTATGTTTGGCTGTAGCGGGGGTGGGGAGCAGGGAGAAGAGGTGGGTATGTGCCCCCCCAGCTTGGCAGGGTCTAACCCAGCCCAGCGCCCATGGGGGAAAGGGGGTCTCCAATTTTGTGTTTGCCCAGGGCCCCAGTACACCTTAATCCACCTCTGCTCTAGGCTTTCTGTGTTCCTCCATGTAAACTCAGTGTGTACCGTTTCCTCCATGTAAACTCAATGAGTACCGTTTGTGTCACCCTCCCACCTCCCCTCTCTATTTCAGGGCCTCCTTGAGAGTCTTCCTTTCTCACTCTGCAGGAGCGTTATATGTTCCCCATTGATTCTGCCATTCTTGTTATCTAATTTTCTTAACAGGGTTCAAAATGTACACTTGCTGCCCCTTGCTGACCTGGATCTAGCCTGAGAAGTTTGGAATTGATCAGATATGGTAGGCAGAAATTGTTGCGTCACGTGCAAACAGAGGCCATCAGGTTGAATACAGGGTCTGTTTACATACTTTAGATGAAAGACATTATCTGTGCAAAGTATTACCATAAGGAAAAGCATATGGAGGAGCTCTTGCTAGGGAGGAATAAATAATAATCTAATACTTCCTCCATGGTACTTTACTTAATAGGTATTTGATAGGATGCCTTTGTCTTCTTGCACCCCAGAAGGTTCACTGAAGGTATGTGGATAGTAGGTGGCCAAAAGGAAAGGTTTAAATTACAGGGTGGGCAAAATGCGGCCCACGGGCTGGATGTGGCCTGCCAGGCCATTCTATCTGGCCCGCAGGACCCCTAAAAATTTAGAAAATTAATATTAATCTGCCCCAGGCTGGCTGTCATGAGGCCCTCGATGGCTTGCCAAAACTCAGTAAGCAGCCCTGCACCCAAAATAATTGCCCGCCCTTGGTTTAAAAGTATTAAATAATCAATCCTCATTCAAAGTAATGCGAATAGAGAAAGGGAACATAGAGTGTGAAATCCAGCACAAAGTAAGTGCACATAGGAAAAACTGCCTGGGAAGGTCATGAGGAACTCTAGAGATATATCCAACTAGTTAAAGGAGTGCGCTTGGACCAATGACAAATCAAGCTATAAAGGAAGGAGTGTAAAAATTAAGTCTAAAATAGTTTTTCTGGGTAAAGTGGAACTATGGGAGAGGAGTATGAGTGAGACTGCAGGGATTGGCAAAGGGTGGGCAACTGACATCAGAGGGGGGTCACAAATAGCTTTGAGAAAAGGTCTCAAGTCATTTTTGTTTTGAAGTTAATAACTTTTTCATGAAGAGCCCTGGGGGGTGGGGGGGATAGACATTTTTGCTACTTACTTATTCAATGCAAATTTATTATCTTTTAAATGAAAACCTTAATAGAAAACTGTTTCTATCCTTTGTTTGTGTGTGCTAGGAGAGAAGGGATTTTTGTTTGTTTGTTTGATTTGTTTTTGCCTTTTTTTTGGCTCGGGTTTTTTTGAGGAAAAATTTCCAACAGGTTCTGCTACGTGGATCTTGTCCCCTTCTTCCTTCTGGGGGCAGCTTTCAAAGTAACTTCTTGCTTGCAGAGATCCACAGTGAAACCAAAGTGGAGACGAATAGGCTGTGTCCATGCATGTGTGGACATCTGGTTTCCCAGGGCCAACTGGCAGTGGTGCACCTTGTCCTGTCGCTACTTGCTCCTGGGGAACGCCTGTGTCACGTGCTCTCTGGCATGCTGCAAGTTACCCTGAGTGGGGTAGGAGAGGTTGGGGCCAGGAGGTCTTGGGGGCCTCCTGGAGTTGCAGCAGGTGTGCAGAGTGTCCAGCTGGCAGCTGCAGTGTGGCTCTGGCCGGCCAGGCTCCAGTTTTGAGTGACACATGCTGCCCCTGCATGTGCCACTCTGCTTTTTTTTTTCAGCAGGTTTTTCTGAGCTTTGGATACCCAGCGGTCAAACCCCACCACTGTGCTGCTCCCTTGCAGTGTGGAAAACACTGGAATGCGTGGTCTGTGGTGCCACAGATGTGTTTGTGGTGCCACATGGCTGCACTCCTCTGGACGGGGCCATAGGGGTCATTGCCAAGATGAACTTTGTCTAGATCCCTCCAAATAAGAGTTTGCTTCACAGAGGACACCAGGTTCCCTACCGAGCAAGCGATGACTTTCCTCATGAAAGCTGCCAGCAGCAGCCATCCCTTAAAGACTGTCCCATTATAATCTCAAATGAGAGGGAAAATTTTAATCAAGACACACTGATGAATACTGTGCACGTGGCATGGCTAGGACTTTTTATCCAGAAGTTTAAACTCTGGTAAACAAACCCTTCTGTAGTTCAGACATGACACTTTCAGTGCAACTCCCAATGATCAGAGAAGATAAAAATGGAAAGAAGCTACAGCTGTGTTGCTTTCCAGTTCCCTGAACTACTGTTCCCATCTCAATAGGAACCAATCAGTAATCCCCTCCTCACTTAGCCGCATATGAAGGGGTACAGTGATTTTGATTCCTAGTTTGAGAATTGCAGAGCTATGATATTAAACTGTCCAGCCAATTTCCCTCTGCATTTGGAAGTAAGTTTCCTATGGTTTCTCCCTGGAGAGAAGTCTAAGGAACTCAAAACCAGAGGAACCAGGAGTGACTGGCAAGCCCATCACTTTCAGAACAAAATGCAAGCCTCATTTCTAGTACTTTGCTTTTCCCTTGGTGGTCTGCCCTCTCTCCCCCCCCCCCCCCCCTGCCACTTCACATTTATAAGCATACAAAATCAATATCTTTCATGTTTATTTCCTGCCAGCAGGACTAGAGGAGAGTGCTTTCGTCTCTGGGAAGGCACTTGGATACCATGGTGATAAGAAAGCTCTTAGAAATAGTGGTGATAGGCACCCAGAAATGAACCTACATTGTCTTTTTTGCCACTGCGTTGTGCAGTCCTACTTTAAAAGAAGCTGACAATGGGACTTTTGTCCCTACCCTTGGGGCATTATTCCACATCCTAATAGATCTCACAGTGAAACGATTTTTGCCTTCATTTTAAAACGGTATCCTTTAATGCCATTCCATTGCATAACTATTGGCAAATCTATTTTCTGCCTTGGCATTCATACTCTCTTAAACCCTTATAGGCAACTTATTATATCCACCACTAAACTATACATAATTATACCCACCACCAAACAATACATATTTAGCTCATTTCATGTGTTATCCTTGGCATCTTCGCTCCCTCCCTGACCATACGCATGCTGCCGGGGCTACGGGTAATTGCGCATGTAGAATGTGGCACACTTTGTGGCCTTCTCTGTGAATGAGGAACAGCAGCCTGGGTTCCATAATGTCATTGAGTCCATTAAGGTGAATGGCAACCTGAGATCTCTCTGTTTATAAACCTTTTTTTTTCTTGTGTCTGAGACAAGATAAAGATTTGCTACCTGTAAGTCCACTTACAAATTTGTGTCTTATTAATGTGCAAATGCCAGGGGTTTTTTCAGTGTTTGGGAGCACAGTTATACAACATATGAAGTACTCAGCAGGGCTGGAGAACAGCTAGTCTCAGAGAAGCAGAATTCTGACAGATCTGTCCTGTGTAAAGTTAACAAGCATGTGTTTCCCCTTCAAGCTCATGGCTGAGTTTACTACATCCAATTTGCCTTGCTCCTAGGGCTGAATTTGCATCCAATTATTTTGGAAGATCTTCTATCTTTCCCCTTAGCACCAGCATGACTCCTAGGGAAATCAGAGTCCTGAAAACAACCAAAGATCTTAAATATTCTTAATCCTCATCTACAATTTGCCACTGGTTGTACTGGAAATGAAAGGCACCTGTTATAGTAAGAGAGAAATTTCTGTGTGGCTTTAATTGCTTCAGATGGGCATGACAGAGAGAGGATAGCAGCTCTGAGAGCTCAGAACCAGCAGGTAGGGATGATTCTTCTCTCACTTGAACCTGGGTGTAGGTCAGGTGTGAACTCCCAAAGTCAGTTGTGTTACAGAAGCTTAAACCCCTCATTAGGAGAAAGGAGGAGGAAAACAGGAATTGTAGGATATAGAGATTTTAAAGCCAGAAGCTACTGTTTAAAGTCCAACCTCCTGTATAACAGACTGTAGAATTTCACTTAGTTAATCCTGTGTTGAGCCCTAATCATTTTTGTTGTTTTTTTTTTAAGCATAGCTTCCACCAAAAGCAGTGATTTAAAGGTGACCTGGATGTATGGTATACCAATTCATGTGTCAGTAAGAGCAAGATCCTTTGGCTACAATTTTTGAGAATGACCTATAATTTCAAAAGCTTCTGTGGGCTGTGTGTGTGTGTGTGTGTGTGTACGGGCATGTGTGTGTGTGCACACCCATGCCCAACTTAAAAAAACCCTGAATGAACACACACTCACACATACTTGAAATCAGTGAGAGTTGCAGGGTGCTTAGCACCCATGCAAATCCAGCCCAGGGGTGTGTCTGCAGGCAAGCATTTACAATGAAAGAAGTTCTCTCAAATTGTGAATGTTTCTGTGCCTCAGTTTCCCCATAGGCAGCATGATAATAACAATGCTGTCCTGTTTCACAAGACAACTTTGCTTTTCAGCCATCTGGAAAGAAGTAGAGATGGTCACACATTTTCCAGGTTTTTCTTTTTTCCCCATCACAAATGCCATTACATTGAAATTGAAACTGTGGAAAGGGATTTATTTTGATGCCCTTTTTGAATTGAGAAACCTTTTGAAGTTTTGAAATCTGCAAAACATTTTAAGAATGAAAAATTCTGGTTTGAAACAACTGGCTTGTTTTGACTTTTAAGATTATGATGGTAATTAAAACTATAAAAAGCAATTTTTTTTTTGCATTTTCCAGTTTGGAAAAGTGTTTAGGTATTTATCTTTTAGCTCTAATAAGGAGTGGGGGAAAACAATTGATATCCTGAAATTTTTTTTTTTAGGATTGGAAAATGTCTCACCTACCTACAGAAAAAGAAGAAAATTACTGCAATTCTCCTTGAATGTCTTGGGGGTATAAGCAGGGGCAAAAGGTAAGGCACAGTCTAAGAGATTGCAGAATCGTTCTACTGTTCAGCACAGCACAATAGAATTAGCAAACACTGTTCCAGAAAGCCACTGGACAGGTGTAGATGTGGTGGTATTACACGCTAAGCAAGTAGTACCTTGATGGGGGGAAAGGAGGGGGGGAAGCAATCAGGACTTGTGGTAGAGGTGATATCTTTTGTTAGACCAGCTAGATTTTTGCAAAAAAAAATTCTTTAATTGCAAGCTTTTGGGCACAAACACCCTTCATCAGGCATCAGACAAAAGACACTGTGACACTTGCTGAAGTCCAGAAAGACTACATCCACGGCGACAGGTCATCTTCACCGGGTTTGCCCTATGGTCTCTCTGGGGTGTAATAAGGTCAGCTCTCACAATAGATTGGGCATATCCAGAGTCTAACGTAGCTTGAATGGGGCGGTTTTCTACCAAGGTCTTTATGATGGGCTGTCCCCAGACAGCACTATCCCCTCCTAATCTAGAGTTGCAATCTATCAGTTTGCTTGCTTCCTGTTCCTTTTGTGCTTCAACTTGCATCCTCAGGGAATTATCTGGGCACCACCATTCCATGGGGCCACTAGGGCAATCCCTTGAGAAGTGCCTGGTCCTTCTGCACTGGAAGCAGATTGTATCCTTCAGTGCGCCCCTGTTGAGCGGTTGTCTCCTGTCTGGCTTCCTTGCCAATGGAGCCATCAGGCCAGGGCTCCGCTTTTCCTGGCTGTAACCTGCCTCTGATGTCGCAAAGGCCTCTGCCAGCTTTAAGGCTTCTTTGCAGGTACATAGAGAATGCTGGTGGACCCAGCCCTGTGTTTGTTCTTCTAGATGGTTTTGGAATTGCTCTAGCAGTATCTAGTCTGCTAGAGCGTCTCGATCATATACTACAGGATTCACCCATTTATTCAAGAGATCCTGCAGCAGCTGTAGCAGGATCCTAGGCCGTTGTTATGTCTCAGCTCTGTATTCTTGGGGAACCCTGGTACAGGATGCAGTCTGTCTGACTCACAAAGGACTCACCCCCCCCCTCCCTCCCCTCCTCTACCATCTGTGCTTCCAATGTTAATCAACCCATGTTCACACACACCCAGCTCAGCATTTATCAGACCAGTTCTAATCTGGATTTACTAAGGACTTTTCCCCCCCAGACACACACACACAGCTCTAAGTTTAATAGGCATCTCGGGCCGTACATTCCCCGGTCCCACTATGGGAGGCCTATTTAAACTTGATTGACTAAAACTCGGTTGCCGGGTTAGGGAATGCTGAGGCAAGAGACCGAGTCAGAGGGGGTATGGGCAACATTTGAACAATGGTTAAGGGTTCATCACAGCATCCAGCCTGCTGGAGCCCTAATCCCAGGTGTTGTCATATCTTTCCCGAGACGACTGGTGGGAGTCCTCTCCACAAAAGGTTATGAGCACCCCAATAATTGTTTTAAGTCTGTTAAAAGACTATAGTAAGATCTGGAAAAGTCATGCTAAGCTGAGGCTTGTGCACAACAAGTAAAAATCCAAAATCCTGATGCTGCAAGCTATCTATTGTTCCTGAAGAAACCATGAGATATCCCATCAGTATATCTGCCACCCATAGGAATTTCAAGCTGGCTCCCAAGTATTTGGGTTACTCCCTAATCTTAAGTGTTTCCTGATTATCAATCAGTTTCCTGAGATGGTCCAAACCAGATAACCCCTTGTCAATAGAAAAGACAATGATTTACACTACTGAGGGTGCTTCAAAGCAGCTGAACTGAGGGTATAAAAATCTGTAAGTGTGTGTGCTGCTAGAAGAGGAAAAGGAAGGAAAAGAAGTAGAAGCAGGAGGAAAGAAGGAGAAGAAGAAAACCCCTGTGCTGACACCATCCCCTGTCGTTCTTGGGACGCTGGAAGAACAGATCATCTCTCTCTTCAAGGATTGTGCTACGGACTGTGCCTGTCAGCTTTGCAGCCTGAGTACCGTGGACTAGGTGAGATCCCAGCGTTCTCTGTCTTCTTTCTAGGCATAAACTTCTGAACCTGAACTGTATCAGTTAAGCTTGAGCTAAGTTTCCCCAAATACTTAGTGAAACCAGGGTAGTATTGTCATTGTTGGTGTTTGTTTTTCTTTTGCATGTCTATTACTACTAGTACTATTATATATTTCATATGCTTAGCAATAAATAACTTTTATAGTCAAACTGGTAGTAATTGGGTATATTTTTCCTTCTCTGCTTCTCTTTCCTCCCGTGCTCTGCAGCAACGCTTCTTTTACCTATGCTAAAGATCCCTGTGAAGCCCAAATTATTGTGGGGTCTGCTCATCAAGAGGCCAAAGATTGGGACGTGCTGAGTTTGAAACACATAAGGGGATCAGCTTGTACAGGCTGATTGACCCAGTTTGACTCAGACGTGCCCTTATGAACTGAATGCTGGCCCATGAGGGTGTCAGCTGGACACCCAGCCGGATTCAGAGGGATTCTGTTTACCTGTGTGCTTGTGTTTGACTGCATTTTATTGTTGCTCTTATGAACTGATTCTTGGCATATGAGGGTGTCAGCCTGTCCATGCTGATCAGCCCGGCCAGGTCAGGCGTGTCACGTTAATTTGTGTGTGTTTGTGTGTATGACTGATTTGGTGACTGGAGGAACCCAGCCCATTGAGATTGAGTCCTGCAAGATAGCTCCACTGGGGGTCAGGGCTTGCAGAAGGGAGAAATACAGCTCCGTATAGTAACACAAGCAGCACATTGACAGAATCACCAAGACCCTAGAAACTATCCCTAATAAATGAGCACACCCCAAAGTAATGGGCAGATTTGGTAACACCGTCTCTCATCCAGCCCTTCTTCACTTGGAACAGCTTCTGATAGTGCTCTGGGTTGATCTCAAGCCTATACAGGATAGTTGTTTTCACTCACTTGTAGTCATGGGCTTCATCCCTTTGGAGGGCCTGATAGGCCACCTGAGCCTTGCTCACGACAAGTGTGCCCAGCTGGCTGGCCCAATATTCTTTATTGAGCCCAGTCATTATGGTGTGACATTTAAAGGTCTCAATATAAGGCTCTGGATCATTATCTTGGGTTATCTTCGGCATCTTAAATGCAGCCAAGCTGTGGCACAATCAATCCTGCTGTCAGTCCATCATCTGTTGATGGACATCCAGGATCTGTGTCAGGGCTTGTAAGTTCTGGCTTAGTACATCCAGAGAAGTCAGGGCCATGGGTTGCATGTTGACATGTTCTTTGTTCGCTGGGTCTCCCCGCCAGTTCCCGGCCAATGCACCACTTTGTGACCGTCTAGTTTCGAGTATCCATTCATGTGCCACTTTGGCACGTGCATCTGGTGTCGGACGCTGTGAGGATTCATGTGACCTCTGGAGGGGTCAGCCCAGGGAAAACCCCAAAATTCACCTGTAACGACTTTGAATGGATCCTCAGTGATGGGATCTCTTGTTGCTGACTCCTCAGGATCAGTCACACTTCCTGATGGACATTCGTGGGGCTCCGCCTCCCCTACAGCCCTTCTATATGCCAGCCTCTGAGATGACCCACTTGATCTTAACATGACTTGCTCTGTGGTTTCATTGATCCCTGCTCTTCACACACCCCTGGATTCCAATTTTGATTTTCTTGTCGCTTGGCTCCAGGGGTGGCCGGGTGTCCAGTTCTCCTGGATGTTACGTTAGCAGCCTGCTGACTGTTCGTTGGGTCCTAAGGCAGCTCTTGTTCTTGGAGCTTGACTCGTGTCCCGTCAAAAGAAAAAAAGGTAATGATCCAAAACAGGACAAAAGAACAAAAAGGGTACAGGCACTATAAAAAGGAAAAATAAGGACACTAAAAGAAATGAAGGCTGAGAAGGAGGTGGCAAAAGGTGGCAAAAGCCTGCAGCAAGGCAGCAGCCTTGGACTTCAAGAGGGCAGATTTCAATGAGGTAAGAAGAATAGTTGGGGAAGTACTGAGGTCCCAGAGGGGAGGGGAGTCGGGTGTCCAAGAAGAGTGGTCGTTCCTTAAGGAGACGATCCTCTGAGCCCAAAGGGAGATAATCCCAACAAGGATCAAAGGGCGCAAGAGGGTGCAAAAGCCCCCATGGCTCACCAAAAGCATATGGGAATGTCTCCTAGCTAAAAGGGAGACGTACACCCAATGGAAGGGAGGGGCCATCACCAGGGAGGACTATACCTCGGTTGCTCAGGGCTGCAGGGGCAAGTCAGAGAGGCCAAGG